>NC_091282.1:482877599-483196312 GCF_032444005.1 Ranitomeya imitator | reverse complement strand
TTTATCATAACTTACCTTTGTGAGTGTTTCTTTGGTGCTGGTCCGTCTATTCCAGGTGATACCTACTTGGGGATTTTCGATTCCTTGCCCCTACTTCGGGCCGGACTGCAGGGATTTTGGCTGAGACATTTGATCCGGCTTGGACACCTTGGACTTATGAAATAGTATTGATGAGTTGTTATACTTTGTTTATATTTTGTTTACTATGTAGTATTTTCTGTCTTACATCATGCTCATATGTTTCGCTGCCATTACTAATCATTACTGTACTTTTTATAAATATCATCTAATATTTATATAGTAATTTTGAATGTGGACAGCTATATATGGATATATTATTCTTTATTATTCTTTGTCTTTCACCGAAATATATTCCTTGATTTAGAATTATAGCACCCATCTATTTTATATACATTCACTGAACACTACATTAGATACAATATACCGTTATATCTTCAGCAGTGCGCATGCGCAGCCAGCTGAACACTTCACAACACCAGACACATTATACTGCTCATGTCATACCCTCAGTAGTGCGCGTGCGCGGCCGGCACCTTGCGGTCTGGGCTGTGGCGTCTCCTTGACCTTGGCAACGCCAGGAACACATCCTGTGCGTCCGGTCACTTGATGCGGCGTCTTGGATTTCCTGGTTGGCTAGGCGGCGGCATGCGCCGTACACACTGAGGTTACAGACATCGGCGCCAACACACATTTGAGCTCACATATAAACCCATCGGTCACATACTATACACACCCCCTGACGAAGGAACTGGAGTTCCGAAATATCAAGTACTTGGCGGTCCTAAGGTTTACTCCCTCATTTTTATAAGTAATTGACTTTTGAAAGTATCTGCATATAGCACCCTATTATAGCACTTTATTTTATGCACCTATGCACTTTTTTTTTAAAGCCATCTGATTTTTCCTGCACCTGGCCTACCAGTATAAGGCTATATGCACATTATATGCACTTCATACACTTTGTACCATATAGATTTCTTAATATAATCACTTTACTGAGTGGCATGTGCAATATATGGTTCCCTCTGATACTAATTTAGTCCTTTGGGGTATAATATACAAAATAACTTGACCTACAGCACGTAAAGATTCAAATGTTTCTATATACCGTATGTAATTGAATTGTTAATATATCCTTGATATGTGCACATATCTATTATATACTACATATTTATAATAATTTTAATATTGTATATTTTAATTGTTCCTCTATTGCTTCAAATAAAAGATATACGGTATATTTTAAAATATTCCCTGTCTAGGTGGTTCTGGTTCTGTTTATGGCTGGAGCACGGTCCATATACACGGTGTGAAGAATTATTAGGCAAGTTTTATTTTAGAGGATTATTTTTATTATTGATCAACAAATATGTTTTCAATCAACCCAAAAGACTCATAAATTTCAAAGCTTAATATTTTTGAAAGTTGGAGTGTTTTTTTTTTTTTTTAGATTTGGCTATCTTAGGAGGATATCTGTTTGTGCAGGTAACTATTACTGTGCAGAATTATTAGGCAACTTAATAAAAACCAAATATATTCCCATCTCACTTATTTTTACCAGGTAAACCAATATAACTGCACGGAATAAACATTTCTGGCATGCAAAAACAAAGCCCAAAAAATTAGTGACCAATAAAGCCACCTTTCTTTATGATGACACTCAACAGCCTTCCACCCATAGATTGTCAGCTGCTTGATCTGTTTACGACCAACATTGCGTACAGCAGCCACCACAGCCTCCCAGACACTGTTCCGAGAGGTGTACTGTATTTCCTCCCTGTAGATATCACATTTTGAGAGTTTATGGGGTTCAGATCAGTTCAACAAGGGGGACATGTCATTATTTTTTCTTCTTTGAGACCTTTACTGGCCAGCCACGCTGTGGAGTAGTTGGAGGCATGTGATGGAGCATTGTCTTGCTTGAAAATCATGTTTTTCTTGAATGATACCGACTTCTTCCTGTACAACTGCTTGAAGAAGTTGTCTTCCAGAAACTGGCAGTAGGTCTGGGAGTTGACCTTCACTCCATCCTCAACGCGAAAAGGTCCCACAAGTTCATCTTTGATGATACCAGCCCATACCAGTACCCCACCTCCACCTTGCTGGCGTCTGAGTCGGAGAGGAGCTCTCTGCTCTTTACTCATCCAGCCTCTGGCCCATCCGTCTGGCCTATCAAGAGTCACTCTCATGTCATCAGTCCATAAAACCTTTGAAAAGTCAGTCTTAAGATATTTCTTGGCCCAGTCTTGACATGTTATCTCATGTTTCTTGTTCAAAGGTGGTTGTTTTTCAGCCTTCCTTACCTTGGCCATGTCCCTGAGTATCGCACACCTTGTGCTTTTTGTTACTCCAGTAATGTTGCAGCTCTGAAATATGGCAAAACTGGTGGCAAATGGCATCTTGGCAGCTTCGTGCTTTATTTTCCTCAATTCATGGGCAGTTATTTTGCGCCTTTTTTCCCCAACACGCTTCTTGCGACCCTGTTTGTTATTTGCCATGAAACGCTTGATTGTTCGGTGACCACGCTTCAAAAGTTTGGCAATTTCAAGACTGCTGCATCTCTCTGCAAGACATCTCACAATTTTGGACTTTTCAGAGCCCGTCAAATCTCTCTTCTGACCCATTTTGCCAAAGGAAAGGAAGTTGCCTAATAATTAAGCACACCTTATATAGGGTTTTGATGTCATTAGACAACACCCCTCCTCATTACAGAGATGCACATCACCTGATTTACTTAATTGGTAGTTGACTCTCAAGCCTGAACAGCTTGGAGTAGGACAACATGTATAAAAAGTATCATGTGATCAAAATACAACTTGCCTAATAATTCTGCACACAGTGTAATGGATGTGCATGTGCATGAGTCGCCCGCCAGGGATTGAGGTACTCTGTACCGGGTCCGGTCGCAATTAAAGGGGTGGTCACGGTGGCAGCGACCCGGTTTGTGACCCTGGGCACTCAAGTAAAAGGGGAAAGTCTTAAAAAGAATTATGGTAATAAAGTTTGTGTTCGTGACGCCACCTGTAGTTCTCGGTCAGAGGGGAGCGACGCTGCTTAAAAGGGTCCTCTGGAGTGATGTTACTGCAGCAAGATGATAACACTTCCCACAGGTGAAGCAGGATCCCCAGGGGTCCCAGTGTGGTGGGCAAGGATGGTGGGTTGCCGGTAAAATAAACGGAGGACACAGGGTTGCATTCTTTACCTGGTTTACTGTTGTTGTAGTCAGCCTCTGTCCAGTGTACTGGCAACAGGCGTAGATGGAGTCCAGGCAGCCTGAAGACAGGTGGAAATCCCCTTGACAGGTCAGTTTGGGAGCCTTCCACTTTGCACTGCCTATTAGTCCCTTGCCGCCTGTAGTGTCCTGACGTCCTCATTCTCTCCAGACCTGGGACAGTACCTGCACGGTAGGCAACTTGAGGCGTCTCTTTGGGGTCTCGGTACACGGTGACTCAAGGCTCTGGGATGTTGCTTTACCTCAGGTGTAAGGTGATCAGGTCACATTAAGCTCTCTGCCCTCCGACTCTGCTGTGGGACTTGCAGTTCCACACAGCCTCGGGCTCCCGGTGCCTGGTTTCTGCGCTCTAGCTAGAGGGGCCCAGTCGCAGCCCTCCTCTTGCTCTTAGGTTCCTCTGTACTCACTCACTCTCTGCTTGTCTGCACCAGACTATCTCACTTGGTCTCCTTGGACCAGCTGTCTAACTCCTCCTCCAGACCAGGATGTATATTGAGGGAAGCTCCCCTTAACCCCTTTCTGACATATGACGTACTATACCGTCAAAGTGGTATGGGCCCGTATGACCACCAACGGGATAGTACGTCATCACTGATCAGCTGCGCTCACGAGGGGAGCGCGGCCGATCGGGGCTGGGTGTCAGCTGACTATCGCAGCTGACATCCGGCACTATGTGCCAGGAGTGGTCACATTAACCCCCAGAACACTGCGATCAAACATGATCGCAGCGTTCCGGCGGCATAGGGAAGCATTGCGCAGGGAGGGGGTTCCCTACATACTTCCCTGAGACCCTCGGAGCAACGCGGTCTCCTACCTCCTCCCTGCAGGCCCAGATCCAAAATGGCCACAGGGGGCCTTCCGGGTCCTGCAGAGAGGTGGCTTGCAAGCGCCTGCTCAGAGCAGGCGCCGGCAAGCCCCCCTGCAGTGCCTGTCAGATCCGCTGATCTGACACAGTGCACTGCAAAGTGTCAGATCAGCGGTCTGACACTACTGTGATGTGTCCCCCCCCCCCCCCCCCCGTACAAAGTAAAAAAGTAAAAAAAATATATCTACAGGTGTAAAAAAAAAAAATCCTAGATAAAGAAAAACAATATATAGTTCCAATAAATAACATTTCTTTATCTAAATAAAAAAAAAACAATAAAAGTGTACATTTACTATCGCCGCGTCCATAACGACCCGACCTATAAAACTGTCCCACTATTTAACCCCTTCAGTGAACACCGTAAAAAAAGAGGCAAAAAACAACGCTTTATTATCATACCGCCGAACAAAATGTGGCATATCACGCGATCAAAAAGAGGGATATTAAAAAAATGGTACCGCTGAAAACGTCATCTTGTCCCACAAAAAAACGAGCCGCCATACAGCATCATCAGCAAAAAAATTAAAAAGTTGTAGTCCTCAGAATAAAGCGATGCAAAAATAATTTATTTTTTATATAAAATAATTTTTATCGTATAAAAGCGCCAAAACATAAAAAAGATATAAATGAGGTATTGCTGTAATTGTACTGACTCGAAAAATAAAACTGCTTTATCAATTTTACCAAACGTGGAACGGTATAAATGCCTTCGCTCCCAAAAAAAACGAAATTCATGAATTGCTGGTTTTTGGTCATTTTGCCTCACAAAAATCGGAATAAAAAGCGATCAAAAAAATGTCACGTGCCCGAAAATGGTACCAATAAAAACGCTTACTCGTTCCGCAAAAAACAAGACCTCACATGAATCTGTGGACCAAAATATGGAAAAATTATAGCTCTCAAAATGTGGAGACGCAAAAACAAGTTTTTTGCAATAAAAAGCGTCTTTTAGTGTGTGACAGCTGCCAAACATAAAAATCCGCTAATAAACCCGCTAATACTATATCAATCCCCCCTTCATTACATCACCCATCCCCTTAGTTACGGAAAAACAATAAAATAAAAATAATGTATTTATTTCCATTTTCCCATTAGGGTTAGGGTTGGGGCTAAAGTTAGGGATAGGGCTAAAGTTAGGTATAGGGTTTGGATTACATTTACAGTTGAGATTAGGGTTAGGGGTGTGTCAGGGTTAGGGGTGTGGTTAGGGTTATGGTTGGGATTAGGGTTAGGGGTGTGTTGGGGTTAGGGGTATAGTTGGGATTAGGGTTAGGGGCATTTTCAGATTAGGGGTGTGGTTAGGGTTATGGTTAGGGTTGGAATTACGGTTAGGGGTGTGTTAGGGTTTCAGTTAGAATTGGAGGGTTTCCACTGTTTAGGCACATCAGGGGCTCTCTAAGTGCGACATGACGTCCGATCTCAATTCCAGCCAATTTTGCATTGAAAAGTCAAATGGCGCTCCTTCCTTTCCGAGCTCTGTCCTGCGCCCAAACAGTGGTTTACCCCCACATATGTTGTATCGGCGTACTCAGGATAAATTGCATAACAACTTTTGGGGTCCAATTTCTTCTGCTACCCTTGGGGAAAAAAATTGGGGGCAAAAAGTTCATTTTTGTGAAAAAATATGATTTTTTTATTTTTACGGCTCTGCATTATATACTTCTGTGAAGCACTTGGAGGGTCAAAGTGCACATCACACATCTAGATAAGTTCCTTAGGGGGTCTACTTTCCAAAATGGTGTCACTTGTGGGGGGTTTCAATTGGGGTCCAATTTCTCCTGTTACCCTGGGTAAAATAAAACAAATTGGAGCTGAAGTAAATTTTTTGTGAAGAAAAGTTAAATGTTCATATTTTGTTAAACATTCCAAAAATTCCTGTAAAACACCTGAAGGGTTAAAAAACTTCTTGAATGTGGTTTTGAGCTCCTTGAGAGGTGCAGTTTTTAGAATGGTGTCACACTTGGATATTTTCTATCATATAGACCCCTCAAAGTGACTTCAAATGTGATGTGGTCTCTAAGAAAAAACCGTGTTGTAAAAATGAGAAATTGCTGGTCAACTTTTATCCATTATAACGCCCTAACAAAAAATAATTTTGGTTCCAAAATTTTGCTGATGTAGACATTTGGGAAATGTTACTTATTAAGTATTTTGTGTGACATTTCTCTGTGATTTAATTGCATAAAAATTCAAATTTGGAAAATTGCGAAATTTTCACAATTTTTGCCAAATTTCCTTTTTTCACAAATAAACGCAGGTAATATCAAAGAAATTTTACCACTATCATGAAGTACAATATGTCACTAGAAAACAGTGTCAGAATCATCAGGATCCGTTGAAGCGTTCCAGAGTTATAACCTCATAAAGGGACAGTGGTCAGAATTGTAAAAATTGGCTCGGTCATTAACGTGTAAACCACCCTTGGGGGTAAAGGGGTTAAACTGGGTTTAGAGCTCCCCCTTCAGGCCTGGATTCAGAAAGTGTTGCATGTACAGCTTACCTGCCAAAGGGATCCCTCCTGTCTCCAGGCGTGGCATTACCCTCCCCGAGAGGAAGGCAGCACCACTGTGGTACTCTTAACTCCTGGGTTGCCACATGTACGTGTCTCTGGTACGTGTGGCTTCATTTTTCACTCGTACCGGAGACAAATACTCATGCACGGACATGTGAAGGGGCATTGTACAGTTTGTTCTGCTGTGTACAACCTACTCCCTTCCAGAGAAAAAAGCCGTGTGTGATCCCGGCGTGGTAATATGTCTCTGACGGTGAAGCGACGCTGTGTACCCTAGGAATACCCTTAGTGCCTGTCCTGAATACATCCTACTGTCATTGACATAATTTCTATAGAACCATGGGTCTCATAGCAACATTGCTTAGTTTTTGGTCATGTTTTATGTGGTCTTTAAGTTGCTTGATACGAGAATGTGATAATTAATTTTGTGAATAATGGATCCTTCACCTGAGTGTTAAATGGTCAGGAGAGACCGCTGCACCCAACAGTTTGGGTGTATCTGCTTGGGACACAGAAAATAAACACTGTCCACAGTCTGCACGGCTTTATGACGGTCTCATCGTTGTCAGCGTTCACAGTCAGACTGTACTGGGATGTATGAGAGTTACTTTTTTTTTTTTAGAACTGATGCAAAATATTACGATAATGTGCCAATTGCAAATACTCCAATGTCTCTGAAAAGATGTAACACGCCTTGGTCTCCTCAGAATGTATCCAATTAATTTTAAGCTTTAATTAGTAATGTTAACGTGATCTCGCCACACTCCTCAACAAAGAAATTACTACACAAGAAGAAAAAGCTGTGGATTCGTGAAAATCATAGGATAGACAAGTTAATGATGTGCAAATTATGAAAAAATGGAAACATTTTCAAAAGATCTTTTTATTCAATTTAAGTATGAGCACCACACACAAATACGCACATGGGCATGTTATTAATGGTTATCTGAGGAATGTTTTGTCATGCTGGGTGCACTTGGGCACACAAATCTGATGTAAAATACTGACCAAATATTGAACATGTGAATGTGACCTTAAAGGGGTATTCCCATTTTCAAGATCCTATCTCAATATGTAGTAGGCTGTTATGACCTGGTGGTCAGGACAATAATGGACCTGGTGGTTAAGAGCACACGGAATGACCTGATAGTTACTGATAATAAAGGACGAGCTCTGGGACGTGGGAACTCTGCTGACCGCAATCCCTAAACCTATCAACCACACTAGAAATAGCCGTGGATTGCGCCTAACGGTCCCTATGCAACTCGGCACAGCCTAAGAAACTAGCTAGCCCTGAAGATAGAAAAATAAAGCCTACCTTGCCTCAGAGAAATTCCCCAAAGGAAAAGGCAGCCCCCCACATATAATGACTGTGAGTAAAGAAGAAAATACAAACACAGAGATGAAATAGATTAAGCAAAGTGAGGCCCGACTTACTGAACAGACCGAGGATAGGAAAGGTTACTTTGCGGTCAGCACAAAAACCTACAAAAAGACCACGCAGAGGGCGCAAAAAGACCCTCCGCACCGACTCACGGTGCGGAGGCGCTCCCTCTGCGTCCCAGAGCTTCCAGCAAGCAAGACAACAAATAAATAGCAAGCTGGACAGAAAAATAGCAAACCAAAGAAATACAAGCTGGAACTTAGCTTCTGATGGGAAGACAGGTCACAAGAACGATCCAGGAGTGAACCAGACCAACACTGGAACATTGACAGGTGGCCTGGAGCAAAGATCTAAGTGGAGTTAAATAGAGCAGCAGCTAACGAATTAACCTCGTCACCTGTGAAAGGAAAATCAGAAACACCCACCAGAGGAAGTCCATGGACAGAACCAGCCGAAGTACCATTCATTACCACAGGAGGGAGCCCGACAACAGAATTCACAACAGTACCCCCCCCCCCCCCTTGAGGAGGGGTCACCGAACCCTCACCAGAGCCCCCAGGCCGACCAGGATGAGCCAAATGAAAGGCACGAACCAGATCGGCAGCATGAAGATCAGAGGCAAAAACCCAGGAATTATCTTCCTGACCATAACCCTTCCACTTGACCAGGTACTGGAGTTTCCGTCTCGAAACACGAGAATCCAAAATCTTCTCCACCACATACTCTAACTCCCCCTCAACTAACACCGGGGCAGGAGGATCGACGGATGGAACCACAGGCGCCACGTATCTCCGCAATAACGACCTATGGAACACATTATGGATGGCAAAAGAAGCAGGAATGGCCAAACGAAATGACACAGGATTGATAACCTCAGAAATCTTATACGGACCAATGAAACAAGGCTTAAACTTAGGAGAGGAAACCTTCATAGGAACATAACGAGACGACAACCAAACCAAATCCCCAACACGAAGTCGGGGACCCACACAGCGCCGGCGGTTAGCCTGGAGCAAAGATCTAAGTGGAGTTAAATAGAGCAGCAGCTAACGAATTAACCTCGTCACCTGTGAAAGGAAACTCAGAAACACCCACCAGAGGAAGTCCATGGACAGAACCAGCCGAAGTACCATTCATTACCACAGGAGGAAGCCCGACAACAGAATTCACAACAGTACCCCCCCCCCTTGAGGAGGGGTCACCGAACCCTCACCAGAGCGCCCAGGCCGACCAGGATGAGCCAAATGAAAGGCACGAACCAGATCGGCAGCATGAACATCAGAGGCAAAAACCCAGGAATTATCTTCCTGACCATAACCCTTCCACTTGACCAGGTACTGGAGTTTCCGTCTCGAATCACGAGAATCCAAAATCTTCTCCACCACATACTCTAACTCCCCCTCAACTAACACCGGGGCAGGAGGATCGACGGATGGAACCACAGGCGCCACGTATCTCCGCAATAACGACCTATGGAACACATTATGGATGGCAAAAGAAGCAGGAATGGCCAAACGAAATGACACAGGATTGATAACCTCAGAAATCTTATACGGACCAATGAAACAAGGCTTAAACTTAGGAGAGGAAACCTTCATAGGAACATAACGAGACGACAACCAAACCAAATCCCCAACACGAAGTCGGGGACCCACACAGCGCTGGCGGTTAGCGAAATGTTGAGCCTTCTCCTGAGACAATGTCAAATTGTCCACTACATGAGTCCAAATCTGCTGCAACCTGTCCACCACAGCATCTACACCAGGACAGTCTGAAGACTCAACATGCCCTGAAGAGAAACGAGGATGGAAACCAGAATTGCAGAAAAACGGCGAAACCAAAGTAGCCGAGCTGGCCCGATTATTAAGGGCGAACTCAGCCAACGGCAAAAAGGACACCCAATCATCCTGATCAGCAGAAACAAAGCATCTCAGATATGTTTTCAAAGTTTGATTAGTTCGTTCGGTTTGGCCATTTGTCTGAGGATGGAAAGCCGAGGAAAAAGACAAATCAATGCCCATCCTAGCACAAAAGGATCGCCAAAACCTTGAAACAAACTGGGAACCTCTGTCAGAAACGATGTTCTCCGGGATACCATGTAAACGAACCACATGCTGGAAAAATAATGGCACCAAATCAGAGGAGGAAGGCAATTTAAACAAAGGTACCAAATGGACCATCTTAGAAAAGCGATCACAAACCACCCAAATGACTGACATCTTCTGAGAGACGGGGAGATCCGAAATAAAATCCATAGAAATATGCGTCCAGGGCCTCTTCGGGACCGGCAAGGGCAAAAGCAACCCACTGGCACGAGAACAGCAGGGCTTAGCCCGAGCACAAGTCCCACAGGACTGCACAAAAGAACGCACATCCCTCGACAAAGATGGCCACCAGAAGGATCTAGCCACCAAATCTCTGGTACCAAAGATTCCAGGATGCCCAGCCAACACTGATCAATGAATCTCAGAGATAACTCTACTAGTCCATCTATCAGGGACAAACAGTTTCTCCGCTGGGCAACGGTCAGGTCTATTAGCCTGAAATTTTTGCAGCACCCACCGCAAATCAGGGGAGATGGCAGACAAAATTACCCCCTCTTTGAGAATACCCGCCGGCTCAGGAACACCCGGAGAGTCAGGCACAAAACTCCTTGACAGGGCATCAGCCTTCACATTCTTAGAGCCCGGAAGGTACGAAACCACAAAATCAAAACGGGAGAAAAATAACGACCATCGAGCCTGTCTCGGATTCAACCGTTTGGCAGACTCAAGATAAGTCAAATTCTTGTGATCTGTCAAGACCACCATGCGATGCTTGGCTCCTTCCAGCCAATGACACCACTCCTCGAATGCCCACTTCATGGCCAACAATTCACGATTACCAACATCATAGTTACGCTCAGCAGGTGAAAACTTTTTAGAAAAGAAAGCACATGGCTTCATCACCGAGCCATCAGAACTTCTTTGCGACAAAACAGCCCCTGCTCCAATCTCAGAAGCATCAACCTCAACCTGAAACGGAAGCGAAACATCTGGCTGGCACAACACAGGGGCAGAAGAAAAACGACGCTTCAACTCCTGAAAAGCCTCTACAGCCGCAGAAGACCAATTGACCACATCAGCACCCTTCTTGGTCAAATCAGTCAACAGTTTAGCAACAGTAGAAAAATTAGCGATGAAGCGCCGATAAAATTTAGCAAAGCCCAGGAACTTTTGCAGGCTCTTCACAGATGTCGGCTGAGTCCAATCGTAAATGGCCTGGACTTTAACAGGGTCCATCTCGATAGTAGAAGGGGAAAAAATGAACCCCAAAAATGAAACCTTCTGAACTCCAAAGAGACACTTTGACCCCTTCACAAACAAGGAATTCGCACAAAGGACCTGGAACACCATTCTGACCTGCTTCACATGAGACTCCCAATCATCCGAAAAGACCAAAATATCATCCAAATACACAATCAGGAATTTATCCAGGTACTCTCGGAAGATGTCATGCATAAAGGACTGAAATACTGATGGAGCATTGGAAAGCCCGAATGGCATAACCAGGTACTCAAAATGGCCCTCGGGCGTATTAAATGCTGTTTTCCATTCATCGCCTTGTTTAATACGCACAAGATTATAAGCCCCTCGAAGATCTATCTTGGTGAACCAACTAGCCCCTTTAATACGAGCAAACAAATCAGACAGCAACGGCAAAGGATACTGAAATTTGACTGTAATTTTATTAAGAAGGTGGTAATCAATACAAGGTCTCAAAGAACCATCCTTCTTGGCCACAAAAAAGAACCCTGCTCCTAACGGTGATGACGACGGGCGAATATGGCCTTTCTCCAAGGATTCCTTTATATAACTCCGCATAGCGGCGTGTTCTGGCACAGATAAATTGAACAATCGGCCCTTAGGAAACTTACTACCAGGAATCAAATTAATTGCACAATCGCAATCCCTATGAGGAGGTAGGGCACTGGCTTTGGGCTCATCAAATACATCCCGATAATCCGACAAAAACTCTGGAACTTCAGAAGGAGTGGAAGACGAAATAGACAAAAATGGAACATCACCATGTACCCCCTGGCAACCCCAGCTGGACACAGGCATAGATTTCCAGTCCAATACTGGATTATGAACCTGTAGCCATGGCAACCCCAAAACGACCACATCATGCAGATTATGCAACACCAGAAAGCGGATATCCTCCTGATGTGCAGGAGCCATGCACATGGTCAATTTGGTCCAATACTGAGGCTTATTCTTGGCCAAAGGCGTAACATCAATTCCTCTCAATGGAATAGGATACTGCAAGGGCTCCAAGAAAAAACCACAGCGCCTAGCATACTCCAAGTCCATCAAATTCAGGGCAGCGCCTGAATCCACAAATACCATAACAGAATAGGATGACAAAGAGCAAATCAGAGTAACAGACAATAGAAATTTAGACGGTACCGTACCAATGGTGGCAGACCTAGCGAACCGCTTAGTGCGCTTATGACAATCGGAGATAGCATGAGTGGAATCACCACAGTAAAAACATAGCCCATTCCGACGTCTGTGTTCTTGCCGTTCAGCTCTGGTCAAAGTCCTATCACATTGCATAGGCTCAGGCCCATGCTCAGATAGTACCGCCAAATGGTGCACAGCTTTACGCTCACGCAAGCGTCGATCGATCTGAATGGCCAAGGACATAGACTCATTCAGACCAGCAGGCATGGGAAACCCCACCATGACATCCTTAAGGGCTTCAGAGAGACCCTTTCTGAAGATTGCTGCCAGGGCACATTCATTCCACTGAGTGAGCACAGACCACTTTCTAAACTTCTGACAATATATCTCCGCTTCATCCTGACCCTGACACAGAGCCAGCAAGATTTTCTCTGCCTGATCCACTGAATTAGGTTTGTCACAAAGCAATCCAAGCACCAGGAAAAACGCATCAACATCACGCAATGCCGGATCTCCTGGCGCAAGGGAAAATGCCCAGTCTTGAGGGTCACCACGTAACAAAGAAATAATGATCTTTACTTGTTGAACAGGGTCACCTGAGGAGTGAGGTTTCAAGGCAAGAAACAATTTACAATTATTTTTGAAATTCAAGAACTTAGATCTATCACCAAAAAACAAATCAGGAATAGGAATCCTAGGCTCTGACATCGGATTCTGAACCACAAAATCTTGAATGTTTTGTATCCTTGTAGTGAGATTATCCATCCAAGAGGACAGACCTTGAATGTCCATGTTTACACTAGTGTCTTCAACCACCCAGAGGTAAAGGGGAAAATTGAGACAAAACACACTGCAAAGAAAAAAAATGGTCTCAGAACTTCTCTTATCCCTCTATTGAGATGCATTAGTACTTTGGGCCACCTGTACTGTTATGACCTGGTGGTCAGGACAATAATGGACCTGGTGGTTAAGAGCACACGGAATGACCTGATAGTTACTGATAATAAAGGACGAGCTCTGGGACGTGGGAACTCTGCTGACCGCAATCCCTAAACCTATCAACCACACTAGAAATAGCCGTGGATTGCGCCTAACGGTCCCTATGCAACTCGGCACAGCCTAAGAAACTAGCTAGCCCTGAAGATAGAAAAATAAAGCCTACCTTGCCTCAGAGAAATTCCCCAAAGGAAAAGGCAGCCCCCCACATATAATGACTGTGAGTAAAGAAGAAAATACAAACACAGAGATGAAATAGATTAAGCAAAGTGAGGCCCGACTTACTGAACAGACCGAGGATAGGAAAGGTTACTTTGCGGTCAGCACAAAAACCTACAAAAAGACCACGCAGAGGGCGCAAAAAGACCCTCCGCACCGACTCACGGTGCGGAGGCGCTCCCTCTGCGTCCCAGAGCTTCCAGCAAGCAAGACAACAAATAAATAGCAAGCTGGACTGAAAAATAGCAAACCAAAGAAATACAAGCTGGAACTTAGCTTCTGATGGGAAGACAGGTCACAAGAACGATCCAGGAGTGAACCAGACCAACACTGGAACATTGACAGGTGGCCTGGAGCAAAGATCTAAGTGGAGTTAAATAGAGCAGCAGCTAACGAATTAACCTCGTCACTTGTGAAAGGAAACTCAGAAACACCCACCAGAGGAAGTCCATGGACAGAACCAGCCGAAGTACCATTCATGACCACAGGAGGGAGCCCGACAACAGAATTCACAACAGTAGGCATAATAAGAACATTATAGAACCAGAAACACATGGGCTACTTGCACACTGAACAAGTCTGTAGGAACCTGTTCACACACCACCAAGAAACTCGAAGACACAAAAGAGCACAGTGAGGTAAAAAATACTCTGTTGTAAAAAAGTCACAGTAACAAGCAAGTTCTAGTCAAAAGATGAAAAAAACAGGGTATTTAGTTGATACTTTTTTTTGCAAAAAAATGTATACTAAGCTGCTCGACCTTGTTTTCCTCACCTCAGCTGAATGATTTACATTTGTTAGCCAGCTTGATTACATGTGGGGATTCCCTAGCAACCAGGCAACCCCCACGTGTACTTATGCTGGCTAACAGAGGTAAATCATTCTGCTGCAGCAAGAAAAACTAAATCTCCGAGTACTAAAAAATACTCGGAGGACCCCTGAGCATGCTCGAGAAATCTCGAGTAACGAGTATATTCGCTCATCACTAGTGTTGAGCGATACCGTCCGATACTTGAAAGTATCGGTATCGGATAGTATCGGCCGATACCCGAAAAATATCGGATATCGCCGATACCGATATCCGATACCAATACAAGTCAATGGGACATCAAGTATCGGAATGTATCCTCATGGATCCCAGGGTCTGAAGGAGAGGAAACTCTCCTTCAGGCCCTGGGATCCATATTAAAGTGTAAAATAAAGAATTAAAATAAAAAATATTGTTATATTCACCTCTCCGGCGGCCCCTGGACATCAGCGGGAGGATCCGGCGTCCGGCACGGCTTCTTTCTTCAAAATGCGCGCCTTCAGGACCTGTGGAATGACGTCCCGGCTTCTGATTGGTCGCGTGCCGCCCATGTGACCGCCACGCGACCAATCAGAAGCCGCGACGTCATTCCTCAGGTCCTAGAAGGCGCTCATTCTAGGACTTTAGCTGAGGAATGACGTCGCGGCTTCTGATTGGTCGCGTGGCGGTCACATGGGCGGCACGCGACCAATCAGAAGCCGGGACGTCATTCCACAGGTCCTGAAGACGCCGGATCCTCCCGCTGATGTCCAGGGGCCGCCGGAGAGGTGAATATAACAATATTTTTTATTTTAATTCTTTATTTTACACTTCCGATACCGATACCCGATATCACAAAAATATCGGATCTCGGTATCGGAATTCCGATACCGCAAGTATCGGCCGATACCCGATACTTGCGGTATCGGAATGCTCAACACTACTCATCACTAGTTATGACCACTAGCAACTAGCTGTCACTATATCAGTGGTTGGAACCATGGATACCTAAGGACCTGCAATGCCTGCATATGAGGAAAGACACATAGTAAATCAGAAGAACTATACTACATTTCTAATTGGAGATATTTGCTAATATTATTATTACACCTACTACATATTGGCATATGACCTTGGAGATGGGAATACCACTTTAACCACTTCACGACATGAGCCATACATGTACTGCGCATGTCATGTCTCTTCCTTTGATGTGAGCTCCAGCGCTGTGCCCATATCTTTCCAGGCACATGTCAGCTGTTTTGAACAGCTGACATGTGCCCCTAACAGCCGTGGGTGGAATCGTGATCCACCCACGGCTGTAAACCGATTAAATGTGATTGCACCTATCGGCGCCTGTGTCACATGACCATGGTTCGCCGATGGATTGGCATGACAACCCTGGGTCTGCAGGAGACCCCTGTGGTTGTCAATGCTGGATTGCTATGAGCGCCGCCCAGCGGTCGGCTATCATACCACGTGAGCATTTCTGCTGCATAAAGGCGATCTGATCGCCAGTGTGTAGCAGAGGCATTCAGACAACTGAAGCTTCTAGTCTCCCATGGAGACTATTGAAGTGTGCAAAAGGTTTGAAAGAAAAAAAGTTTCTAAAAATATTTAAAAAATATAAAAGTTCAAATCACCACCCATTCGCCCCATTCAAAATAAAACAATTTAAAAAAAATACACATATTTGGTATCACCGCGTTCAGTATGGCTATGTGCACACGTTGCGGAAAGTCTTGCAGATTGTTCCGGACTGATTTTGGTAAATCTGCAGGAAATCTGCACTGCGGATTTGCTGCGGAATTACCGCGTTTTTTTGAGGTTTTTGTGCAGATTTCACCTGCAGTTTTACACCTGCGGATTCCTATTGAGGAGCAGGTGTAAACCGCTGTGGAATCTGCACAAAGAATTGACATGCTGCGGAATAAACAACGCAGCGTTTCCGCGCGTTTTTTTCCGCAGCATGTGCACTGCGGATTTTGGTTTACATAGGTTTACATGGTACTGTAAACGCATGGAAAACTGCTATCAATCTGCAGCAGCAAATCCGCTGCGGATCTGCAGCAAAATCTGCAGAGTGTGCACATACCCTATCACCCAATCTATCAAGCTATAAAAAGAATTAATCCGATCGGTAAACAGCGTTTTTTTGTTGCCTCAACATTGCACTAAAATGTAATAAAAGGCAATCAAAAGATTGTATCCACACCAAAATGGGATAATTAAAAACATCAACTCGGCATGCAAAAAACAAGCTCTCACCCAGCCCTAGATCACGAAAAATGGAGACGCAGCGGGTCTCGGAATATGATGCAATTTTATTTATTTATTTTTTTACAAACTTTGGACTTTTTTTCACCACCATTTAAATAAAAAAACAACCTAGACATGTTTGGTGTCTATGAACTCATAATGATCTGGAGAATAATAATGGCAGGTCAATTTTAGCATTTGGTGAACATGGTGAGAAAAAAATCCAAAGAAACAGTTGTGGAATTGCACTTTTTTTGCAATTTCACCTCACTTGGAATATTTTTCCCTTTTTGGAGAACATAATATGGTAAAACCAATTATGTCATTCAAAAGTACAACTTATCCTGCAAAAATCAAGCCCTCACATGGCCATATTGACGAAAAAATAACAAAGTTATGGCTCTGGGAATTAGGGGAGCAAAAAACAAAAACGCAAAAATGAAAAAGGGCTGCATCGTGAAGCGGTTAAAGGGACTCATCAGAATTTAACACCACAAACTATTTTTAAAAGCAAGTCCAACAATATCTGCAGCCTATCACTGAGCGCAGCTAAAGTATAGACAGTACGAGCTGCGCAATTCAATGATTTGGCTGCAGCTTTGTTGACATGATGTCACAGGGCTGCAATCAATCAGTGAGCTTAACTGAGGTATAATATAGCACAAGCCACGGAGTGCAGTGATTGGCTGCAGCACTGTGATATCACCCAGCTGATCAACAATAACCAGAGAGGCAGCACTGGACCCGGGTAGGTTAAGTAAGCATATCACTAAGTCTGTGGGCAAAAAATGGGAGAAACAGAACTATCCATTTATTGAAGGTTGCACATGTAGACATAAGGCAATGAAATCAGGACACATTAGATTTTTGTTTTCTTAGAAGCCTCATTGTCTTCCACTTGAATGACACCAGCAATCGACTGTGAGGTTTTATTACTTTTATAGTCCCCATTTCCATTAATCCCATCATTTGTAATGTGTTTTCAAGAGAACGGTATAATATGACTGCAGGTACGATCACAAACTGGCATCTTGGCATCTTTGACATGGGGAAAACAGCATAAAGAGTTAATCCTTTACCCTGAAGCCTGTTTTCACCTTCCTGACAATTTTTTCAAATCTGACCACTGTCACTTTGAGGTAATAACTCTGGAACGCTTCTACTGATCCCACTGATTCTGAGATTATTTTTTCGTTACATATTGTACTTCATGATAGTGGTAAAAAAAATTTTTTTATATGACTTGTGTTTATTTGTGAAAAAGTCAGACATTTGGGGAAAATTTTGAAAACTTTGCAACTTTTGATTTTTATGCCCTTAAATCAGAGAGTGGTGTCACACAAAAATTTTTTGTTAGGAAGTTACAAGGGTTAAAAAAGTGACTGGTGCACTTCACAAAATAGATGGCATCATGAGAAAAGAAGATTATGTAACAATAGTGAGGCAACATCTCAAGACTTGAGCCAGGACGTTAAAGCTTGGCCAGAAATGGGTCTTCCAAGTGGACAATGACCCGAAGCATACCGCCAAAATAGTAACACAGTGGCTTAAGGATAACACAGTCAGTATTTTGGAGAGGCCATCACAAAGCCCTGATCTGAATCATATAGAAAATTTATGGGTAAAGCTGAAAACACAGGTGCGAGCAAGGCGAACTACAAATCTGGTCAGTTACACCAGTTGTGTCAGGAGGATTGGGCCCAAATTCCGACCAACTATTGTTAGAAGCTTGTGGAAGAATATCTCAATCGTTTGACTCAAGTCATTCAGTTTAAGGGCAATGGTACTGAATACTAATGAAATGTATGTAAACTTTTGACTGCAGTAAGTAATAAAAATGTCTTAAAACATTCTCTCTCATTATTCTGGAATTTGGCAAATATTAATAATTATGCTAATCCTAATTGACCTAAAATGGGAAATGTTTATTCTGATTTCCTGTCAGATACTGAGAAAAACATACATATGTGTCTTTTTATATAGTGTATGTAAACTTTTGGTTTCAACTGTATATTTGTGCACTTTTCTTTTTACTTATTTAGTTACAGCAGGGTTTTTGCTCATTTTGTTTCTTGTAGGTTTTGTATGCTTTATGGCCAATATGAACATGCGTTTATATGCTGCATATATACCAACCTAATCCAAGCTAAGTTTTTGTGTTTTTTCTTTGTGTTTTTGCATTTTGGGCAAGCCGGGCTGTGGCCTCCCTTTCCTGAGTTGTTATTGAAATTACATTTGAAAGCTTCCCCAGACTGGTGTCTCTAGATTGGAACCTGGTCCTTTTGTCTGCCCTTATTCACACACTGAGGTCAACTCTGACCCATTGTAAGGTTTTTAATAGTAGACAGTGCAGGTTCCGTCCCGATCAGGGCACCTTGACGACGGTGGGAAGGCTTTTATACTATTTTTTATAAAAAACAGTATTACTAAGAGTTTCAGTGCTCCTTTCATTTTGGTGCTGGTGCTGTGTGGCGGCCATTGTTGCTGTGGCTTTGTGCTGGTGGGGCGGCGCAGTCTGGAGTCATGGGGGCTCAGTCTCGCAGCATGGGCGCTGTGGGGCAACAGGCGATCCGCCCTGCTGGTGCATTGCCGCTGTGGTGGTGGTCGCCGCACGGCTCTTCTCTGTTAGGGCGGTAGGACCCACTCCGAGGTTTGCTGTGACGTGGCCGTGGGCTTCATACAGTCTGATCAGAATGTTAAACTGAAAACCTCATATTCAGTTATATACATTTTTGCCTAGCGGCTTTAGATCAACTTATGATTTTTGGAGGTGCGGTTCATGCCTTTTTTTTCCTTTTTGTGCAAAGTATTACTAAGAACGCTGTGTTATTTAAATGCACTTTTGCTATTTGGTTACAGCAGGGTTTTTGCTCATTTTTTTTCTTGTAGGTTTTGTGTATATTTGTGCACCCTAACAAGACTCAAAATTTTACAAAGCAGAGGGATTTTCCATTTTCTTACGAATTAACTATGCAGACTGGAATGTGCTTTCTAGTGCTGAAAATGTAAGAACATGAAAGTTTTTTTTCACTTTCATAATAAATAAGCTTTATGTGCATGACATGGAAAGCCCCTTGATGACATGCTGCCGACATTTTCTTTTCAGAGAGGGGTGAGAGGCTGTACCACTGAGTCACTGGTGTCTGCCTGTCACTGCAGTACGTCAGTGGGGATCATGACAGACAGTATATATTTCCAAATGATATCGCTACCTATTTAGATCCTTCTGAAATGCAAACAGGGTTTCAGCCACCAGAAACCAATGTAATTTCCATCTACGGTAATCCTTTTATGTATAATGATTTTATTTGCCACTACTTTACCTGGATCACCCTAAAGGAGAAACAATGATGACAAAGACTCCAAGTAAGTAAATTTATCAATTGCTGGTACGGACGCTATATAGATGAGTATCACCATTTTGGCAGTGAAGTGGCTGTATCCCACTTCATAGATATTAATAATAATTTGTGCAATCTCAAATTTACTCTCAGTTGGCAAAAAAAATATTAAATTTCTTGATCTGTTGTTATCTAATATTATTACATTATTACTATTAAAATTGATACATGTACCTATCGCAAATCCATTGCGGGTAATATTCTTAATGCTGGTTCATTGGAGAATTAATGTGTGCCCGCAGGAATTGCACTAATGGTCATATTTATAAACTAAAGCCATTTCTTCCAGATTGTGGGACAGAAAATACCCAGCATGGACACCAACACGTTCTAATAATATGGTTAAAAACAAAAATAGAAAAGAACTACTACAACATAAGCAATACCCTTCTTCAAATGTTATTAAACAGATTTTTATCACCACCTTTAGCAGGGAATTTCCATAAATGAAAAATATTATTAGAAAATATCGCCCTATTCTTTTGCAGGATTAAAAACTGTATTTGATCATTCGTGATGGATGCAGTTTTTCGGTCAAAACAGCCCCCATATTGGGTAAAAATTTATCACCAATCATGATAAAAAACCCAAATAAATATAGCATGATCCAACATGGCTCAATCATACTGGTTGTTAGAAATGTGGAACACACAGGAGTTCATGCTGTAGATATGCGGTAAAAACGTTAGAAATTCATCATTCTATTGGTAACAGCATCTATAAATTAAAACCATTAATTGTAACTCACTTATGCAGTATATCACATTCATGGTAGTTTGTGCAATTAAACAATAAGTTTGATGTGTCACATGACCCTCTTCCCATTGGAAAAATAAAGTTGGATCCAAAATGACCGACTTCAAAATGGTCACCCCCATCTTGAAAAGTTTTCCCCCTCCCACATACTAATGTGCAACAAACAGGAAGTTGATATCACCAACCATTACCATTTTATTTAGGTGAAACCATATAAGTAGCCCACCCTGTATATTGAATTCACCACAAGAAACAAAGAAAAAGGGAATAATCAGATATTCCTGAGATTCATGCATGTGACCTCCACACTTCTTTTTGCGTGCCCTGGAAAGGGTTAACAGGCCCACTCGAGGAGGAAAGCCTTATTAAACAATTAGACATATTGGATCCTTATGTTCAATACTGCTATCCTATCAATCTAATAAAGCACTTTAAAAAAAAAAAAAAAGGCAGCGCCAGTTATTGTTTGTACTGTTGGCAACATCTTCAATATATCTTTACGAATGATAGTGGTGCATGTAAAGTGTAACTGTCTTTTCATGGTGCTTCAGAATAAGTTCTACTAAATAGTGCGTGTAGCATCGTGGCACGCGTCTTACCCACATACATTTGCCAATCCTTTCCAGGAAGAAATATTAAAGGGGGTGGTGGCAGTGAGGGACATTCAGTAGATGCCCGAGACTGAAAGACGTAGACCCAAATTTGGGACTTTCCCATTGTATCAGAGACGGATCTGAACTGACAGGCTCATTGATTGCTATAAAGCTGTCAGTTCAGGTCATGAGACCCACAGTTGGGCTGGAACCAGCTCCATAACACAAATGTACTTTGAGCTAAAAGGGTTTTTCACAGGCGAACATTGGGGCTCGCTCACACTGACGAGTAGCATCCACTGATTCTCTCATGCGGGAGAATAAAATGCTATATGCAAATGACCAGGGTCTCAAACTCTGCTGCGAACGTGAGCTGAGGGTCATTTAACTGTGATCCATGAAAAGGGAAGATGGAGAACTGAATCTGTCCAGCTTCTCTATTCAGTGTGTCAGCTTATATCAAACTGCATCCCGATAACATGCAGTTCATTTTTTTGATAGTGTAGTCCATTGTTTTGCATGCACCCATAGACTTGTATGGATGCGTGCCATCCTATGCATGCTGCCAATCGCAGCATGCATCGACTCTTTTTATTCTCACGCCGACTTGGCCCTGCTTCGTAGTATGATATTGGAGCGATTGCTATTCAATGAAACATTGGATAAGACTCATGCGAGTTATACCCTGGCTACTTGCCAGTGTGAGCAATCCCTTATAGAGAAAGTGGAGAATTTTTTTTTCTCCACATCCAAGAAAATTGGTCCTATTATCCTAATCACATTCTGATCAAACTCTGATCAGAGTGTAATTAGCATAATCGGACTGATTTTCTCATATGTGGAGAAACTGGTCATCTGCACCTGCCTATTAAATGTGTTGGGGACATTATTTTGTGGCAATTACTATTATATAAGTACTAGCTATTGAACCCGTTCTACGCCCGGGTGGCGAGCATCTATATTGGTATATGGTCTGCATCCGGGTATGTGCTGCTCCATCCTGCGTCCCCATCCTGTCATGTGCTGCACCCATCCTGCACCCCCATTCTGACATGTGCTACTCCCATCCTGCACCCCCATTCTGACATGTGCTGCTCCATCCTGCGTCCCCATCCTGTCATGTGTTGCACCCATCTTGTGCCCCCATTCTGTCATGTGTTGCACCCATCCTGCGCCCCCATTCTATCATGTGCTGCTCCCATCCTGCGCCCCCATTCTGACATGTGCTGCACCCATCCTGCCCCTCCATTCTGACATGTTCTGCACCCATCCTGCGCCTCCATTCTGTCATTTGCTGCTCCCATCCTGTCATGTGCTGCTCCCATCCTGTGCCCCTGTTCTGTCATGTACTGCTCCCATCCTGTGCCCCTGTTCTGTCATGTGCTGCTCCCATCCTGTGCCCCTGTTCTGTCATTTGCTGCTCCCATCCTGCGCCCGTTCTGTCATGTGCTGCTTCCATCCTGCACCCCCATTCTGTCATGTGCTGCCCTATTCTGTCATGTGTTGCTCCCATCCTGCGCCCCCGTTCTGTCATGTGCTGCTCCCATCCTGTACCCCCGTTCTGTCATGTGCTGCTCCCATCCTGCACCCCCGTTCTGTCATGTGCTGCTCCCATCCTGCGCCACCATTCTTTAATTTGCTTCTCCCATCCATATGCCCCATACGCTGCTCCATTATGGTTGATGGCCCCCATAAGATGCTCCATAGTATATGCCCCCGTACACTGCTCCATTATGGTTTATGGCCCCCATAAGATGCTCCATAGTGTATGCCCCCCGTACACTGCGTCATAAAGGTTTATGGCCCCCATAAGATGCTCCATAGTGTATGCCCCTGTACACTGCTCCATAAAGGTTTATGGCCCCCATAAGACGCTCCAGTGTGTATGCCCCCGTACACTGCTCCATAAAGGTTTATGGCCCCCATAAGACGCTCTAGTGTGTATGCCCCCGTACACAGCTCCATAAAGGTTTATGGCCCCCTTAAGACGCTCCAGTGTGTATGCCCCCGTACACTGCTCCATAAAGGTTTATGGCCCCCATAAGACGCTCCAGTGTGTATGCCCCCGTACACAGCTCCATAAAAGTTTATGGCCCCCATAAGACGCTCCAGTGTGTATGCCCCCGTACACAGCTCCATAAAGGTTTATGGCCCCCATAAGACGCTCCAGTTTGTATGCCCCCCGTACACTGCTCCATAATGGTTTATGGCCCCCATAAGACGCTCCAGTTGGTATGCCCCCCGTACACTGCTCCATAAAGGTTTATGGCCCCCATAAGACGCTCCAGTTTGTATGCCCCCGTACACTGCTTCATAAAGGTTTATAGCCCCCATAAGATGCTCCATGGTATATGCTCCCGTACACTGCTCCATTATGGTTGATGGCCCCATAAGATGCTCCACTGTATTATATGCCCCCCATAAGATGCTCCATTGTATTATATGCCCCCCATAAGATGCTCCATTGTATATGCCCCGTATGCTGCTGCAATATATAAAAAAAAAAATTACCATACTCACCTATCGTCGCTGGGCGCCGAGTGCTGGGGGGCCTGAGCAGGCGGGGACACCGGCGCGCTGTGGGGGTCAGGTGCCGGAGTCACCGCTAGCTCAGGCCCCCCAGCACTTGCTATACTCACCTGTCTGTCCCGTTCCACCGCTGCGCGCCGCCATCTTCCGGCTCCTCTGGCTGTGACTGGTCAGCCAGAGGGCGGCGCCGGCGCGCATTAAGCACGTCATCGCGCCCTCTGAACTGTGAGCATCACAGCAGAGGACCCAGGAGACGGAGCCGCACGCAGCGCTGGAACGGAGGACAGGTGAATATACTCACCCTCCTGGCGGTCCCTGCTATCCGGTGGAGATCGCGGTGTGCGTTCAGTGTTTACGCGCTTGCGCAGTCTATAAAGGCTTCGGACAGAGTGACGCTCCCAGCGTTATATTATAGATTTCAAATTCTCCTCCTTTGTGAACAACTGCCTGCTCCTTACAGAATACCTAGCACTCCTATTTTCGAAATGGTTGATGGAGGAGCATGTAACCAGAAACTTCCATTAGCTTCCTCCAGTTTAACTATTGAAATTGTTTTCATATGCTGAGGAACAGTGCTGGTTGCATGCTCATCCATCAGCTTCCATTTTGAGAATAAGGAGTGCTGTACAATGTCACGACGGTAACTTTCAGCCTCAGCGCCTCCCTACTCATTGTGGTCACCACTCATGTCAGGGGGGCTCCCTGAGTTTTGCCTCTTGAGTACTAATGCATCTAATGGTTGTTTACATTTGGCTTTAGTGGGGGTGGCCTGTCTCTGCAGGAATTTAAAGGGACACTGTCACCTGGATTTGGAGGGAACAATCTTCAGCCATGGAGGCGGGGTTTTGGGGTTTTTGATTCACCCTTTCCTTACCCACTGGCTGCATGCAGGCTGCAATATTGGATTGAAGTTCATTCTCTGTCCTCTGTAGTACATGCCTGCACAAAGCAATCTTGCCTTGCGCAGGTGTGTACTATGGAGGACAGAGAATGAACTTCAATCCAATATTGCAGCCAGCATGCAGCCAGCGGGTAAGGAAAGGGTGAATAAAAAACCCCAAAACCCCGCCTCCATGGCTGAAGATTGTTCCCTCCAAATCCAGGTGACAGTGTCTCTTTAACCCTGCTGTGTCCTGCATAGATTAAGTTCCTTGGCCTATCCCGTGCCAGCAGGCTCTATATTAAGCGGCTCCACCCATTACTCCTGGCTTGCACTTTGGTTCCTTGTCTGTTGGTTCAACTTGTGTCCAGTTTGTGCTTTGTGTGCTTGTTATTGACCCGGCTTTGGTATTCTGAACCTGTGCTGCCTGCCCTGACCTTGGACCATCTGACCACACCTTTGACCTTACCATCCTGTACCTCGTACCTGTGTCTCTGCTCTGGCCCTTTGATTAGCTGCTGCAGTCCAGGGAACCGCCCTGGAGTGGTACCTTGTGTGTACCGCTATTGGGGTGATCTCTTAAGGTGAAATCTTAGTGATTGCCTGCCCCTGACCTGATAAATATGAGCCAAGTGCATGCATAAAAGAAAGACTCAGGGTCAGATGTGCACTCCTTTCTCGGCAAGAGCTGGCAAAGAACTGAACTTTATTAGTACTAACAAAACATCATGTAGCAGGCAGGAAGAGGGTGTTGCGCAGCTTCTTCAGCAGCTATTGTATCACTCTGTGTTAGATCCCTGTTAGGTCTGTTCTATATATGGTATTCAGTATATCCACCTCACAGTCCAAGGATTCCATTGACTAAGGTACAAGTAGATAACATCTCAAAAGGGACAAGAATGGGAGGGGTACGTGACTATAGACCCTTTAACAAGTAGGCTCCAAAGCCCTCAAAGAGAATGCTGCAGGAATAAAAGTTTATCTATAGTTATGACCATGAGAAAATATGTTTGTTTATGTACATATAGAGATATCGAGTGCGTGCAAGCACAAATGAGCACCCGTGCGTTGGTGTATGGAGGAGTTGGAGATGGCCCACTCTTTCTAAACAGCACAGTGTCCATAATATCCTTATCTGTCCTCGTTATCTCCATTGAGACTTAGGTTATGTGCACACATTGCGGATTGTATGCGTTTTTGCTGCGAAAACGCATACACAACGCAACCCATTGAATTCAATGGGATTCCGCAATGCTGTGCTAATGCTGCATATTTTTCCGCAGCGGAATCGCATCGCGGAAAAATACTCCGCATGCTCATTCTTTGTGTGGAATCACAGCGATTCCGCACACATAGGAGTGCATTGATCCGCTTCCTTCCTGCATGGGGCTATGCCCACCATGCGGGAAGTAAGCGGATCATGTGCGGATGGTACCCAGGGTGGAGGAGAGGAGACTCTCCTCCAGGCCCTGGGATTAAAAAATAGTTATAATACTCACCTTCTGGCGACCCCCAGATCCAGCCCAGGCCTTAGCGATGCTCCCGGCAGCTCCCGTTCCCAGTGATGCTTTGAGGCAATGACCTGTGATGACATAGCGGTCTCATGTGATTCTACGTCATCTGGGGTCATTGTAGCGAGGCATCGCTGGGAACAGGAGTTGCCGGGAGCATCACGAGGATCGGGAAGGCTGCGGAGGCCGCCGGAAGGTGAGAATATCATGATTTTTTATTATTATTTTTAACATTATATCTTTTATGCCTATGCAGCATCAATAGTAAAAAGTTGGTCACACTTGTCAAACACTATGTTTGACAAGTGTGACCAACCTGTCAATCATTTTTCCAAGCGATGTTACAGATCGCTTGGAAAACGCTAGCATTCTGCAAGCTAATTACACTTGCAAAATGCTAGTGTTTAGCGGGAATACGCATGCCAATTCCGCATGCATATTTCCTGTGGCAGGGAGTTGCGGAATTGCTGCGGAAATTTCCGCGGAAATTCCGAATGTCTGAAATAGCCTAAGGGAATGTGCATAGTTTGCGGAAAGTTGTGCAGATTTTTCCGCACTGATGTTGGTAAATCCACAGGTAAACCGCACTGTGTTTTACACATGCAGATTCCTATTATGGGGCAGGTGTAAACTGCTGTGGAATCCGCACAAAGAATTGACATGCTGCGGAATGAACCACGCAGCGTTTCCGCACGTTTTTTTCCGCAGCATGGGCACTGCGGATTTTGTTTTCCATAGGTTTACATGGTACTGTAAACTCAGAGAAAACTGCTGCAAATCCACAGTGGCCAATCCGCTATGGATCCGCAGCAAAATCCGCAACGTGTGCACATAGCCTTAACCTGTTTTTTGGTCCTTACTTTGCTGTGAATAAACCTTACTATGCTGCTGCTGATACAACACTGCTGCTGACACCTATATAAATTTTAAAAAAAGATTTGTCAAAATTTTCTTTTTTTATAGTTTTATACTACCACCCCCAATGAAAAATAGCAGTGAAATGTAATCACTACTCAGTTATCTAGGAATCATTGATCAGTGATGTAGGGAGACAGGGATATAAATGGGGAGTAAGTAGGGAGTCACAGCCACACTAACACAACCTGCTGATCAATCGCAGCATTTGTCGATGTGCCACAGTGACTGGTTTTGGAAGATCAGCTGAGATCAGCTACCGGTTAGGACTTTGGCTGGCACTTTAAGGGTATGTGCACACAATGTTTTTTTTCAGGCAGTTACACTCCAAAACCCAACAGAAATAGCACTAAGTTAATGCTAAAAACAGTGAACATATGCATTCATATTTAAAGGGACTCAGTCACCTGAATTTGGAGGGAACAATTTTCAGCCATAGGGGCGGGGTTTTCGAGTGTTTGATTCACCCTTTCCTTACCCGCTGGCTGCATGCTGGCTGCAATATTGGATTGAAGTTCATTCTCTGTCCTCCATAGTACACGCCTGCGCAAGGCAAGATTGCCTTGTGCAGGCATGTAATACAGAGGACAGAGAATGAACTTCAATCCAATATTGCAGCCAGCATGCAGCTAGCGGGTAAGGAAAGGGTGAATCAAACACCCAAAAACCCCGCCCCTATGGCTGAAAATTGTTCCCTCCAAATTCAGGTGACAGAGTCCCTTTAAGACTCACTAGCTATGCATACAGTATGTACAGTCTTTTCAGCATCTTTTAACCTCTTCAGGTTTCCAAAGACTCAGAGCAGTTAAAGAGGTTGTCCAGTCCGAATCGATAAGTTTGCAGTCACTCTGTGAGACTGAGGCTATGTGCCCATGGTGCGGATTGGTGTGCGGATTTTTCTGCACTGTTTTTGCAAAAATCCACAGGTAAACTGCACTGCGAATTACCCGCCGATTTCCAGCGTTTTTTGTGCGGATTCCACCTGCGGTTTTACACCTGCGGATTCCTATTGAGGAGCAGGTGTAAACCGCTGCAGAATCCGCACAAAGAATTGACATGCTGCGGAAAAAACAACGCTGCGTTTCTGTGTGGAATTTTCCGCACCATGTGCGCTGCGGATTTTGTTTTCCATACGTTTACATGGTACTGTACAATGCATGGAAAACAGCTGCAGATCCGTAGCGGCCAATCCGCAACGTGTGCACATAGCCTTACAGTCATGGCTGAAAGTGTTTGCACCTTTGAAATTGTTCCAGAAAATGAAGTATTTCTCCAAGAAAATTATTGCAATTACACATTTTGTTATACATGTTCATTTCCTTTGTGTGTATTGGAACAGAAAAAAAAACAGAAAAAAAGGCAAATTGAATATAAAGAGTGAGACAAAATTGTTGGCAACTTTCCAAATTTGTGGGTAAACAACTTTGCTTCAGGCATGTGATGCGCATTCAAGTTCCTCTGTAGAGATTGGTGGATCCCTGGATGTTCGGGTCCAGCAGGTTCAGGCAAACAGTTAAAAAAAAAAGTTCCAATTTGGGTACCAGAACGGTACCCAAATCCGGACCCCATTCACTTGAATGGGGAGCCTGAACATCCAGTGTTTGCTAGGCTGTCATGTGCATGACAGTGCGGAAAAAGCTGCCTCTGATCGGCGATAAAATCATTACTGCCGGTCAGAGAGCCACAGTTCCTGCACTGTCAAATGACAGCGTGAGCCTGCAGCTATGATCGGAGGTAAAAAGTTTTTCTCTGGTCACTGACGTTGGGGTGGATAATCAGCCCCAATCAAGTTCCAAAGAAATGCAAGCTGTCCTACAGGCTCAGGGGGCATCAGTGTCAGTGCGAACTATCCTTTGATATTTGAATGTAATGAAACGCTAAAGCAGAAGAAACAGGAAGACCCCACTGCTGATGCAGAAACACAAAAAAGCAAGATTGCAGTTTGTATGTGAGTAAGCCAAAATCCTTCTTGTGGATAGATGAGACCTAGATAGAGCTTTTTGGTAGATCACATAATTCTACTATTCACCGAAAACAAATGAGGTCTTCAGAGAAAAGAACACAGTACCTACAATCAAATATGGTGTTCAGAGATATTTTGGGGTTGTTTTGCTGCCTCTGTCATTGGGTGCCATTATAGTGTCAGGGGGACTTGGCGGTGGCATTACTGTGATTTGATGGCTGTGTGACATCATCATGGGTTATAGAAGAACAGGCACGGCCCTGCTCAGCACACTGACCCCATTGCTCAGCTCTATGACACTTCGGATTGGAGGGAGAGAGTGCTTGTTTAGGCCTGTGTGCACAGTGTAACGAATTAGAGGCCTGGAGTCTTGATTCAGGTGCTGAAGCTTAGCCATCATACTAACAGTCCTTCTAAGGGCTAATCATTTGCTTTGCTGTTTGTGTCACATACAATGTGCATTTAGCCTAGAGAAGGAGAGATATTCGCAGGAGCAGATATAGTGACAGAATCCAGTCTGTAGACAGGGATTAGGGCTGTGCAGTCCGTTGGGAAATATATAGCTGCAGCTTTATTTGAGGGAGGTGAAAAAAATGAACATATTTTGATCCATTGAGTATTACGTGATTTGTGTTACTTTTTGTGTTATGTAACATGATTCAGGTGACCATTTTTTTTTTAATTTTATTAAAATAAACCCTTTGTTTAAAGGGGACAAGACGGGAAAATGCTGATGATGGCGCACGCATATGCCGAGGACATGGGGCAGGTGCAACTACAACTGTTGCTGTTTCACAAGAAACACGTGGAGTGCCTGTTAGGGCCAGTAGGTACTCGGGCCAGGTCCGACGGTTCTTAAGGGGGTGCTCAGGGCAGCATTGACCTGGCCGTGGCCCTGGGCCCTAGCAGGCGCTCCATTTTGGCATCACAAACAGGATTTCGTAGCCTGGTACCACCGGGACCTGTGTGCCAGAGACTTTGTTGAATTGTGGAATCGCCGCCATTAGTGTCACATGGCATGTGGGAGAAGTTATCATGGGTGGAACCTGAAAGAAAGGCAAAGTTGTGTGTGATAATGGGGGTTACCTGGTGGTGACTGTGAAGCTTGGCAACCTCACACACATACCATGGCGGGCACATGTGCTCAACTTGATAGTTCAGCGTTTTCTGAAAACCTACCCAGATGTGCCAGAGCTTCTGGTCCAGGTACGCCACATCAGCGCCTATTTCCGCAAGTCAGCTACAGCTGCAGACACTCTGGCAGTGCTGCAGCAGCGCATGCATGTGCCAGTTCACCCACTGGTATGCAACGTTACCATGGGCTGGAACTCCACACTGGACATGCTGGCAAGGTTTTGTGAGCAGCAGAGGCCAGTTGTTGAGTACCAGCTCCAACATGCCCATTGTAATTCTGGTCAGCATCCACACATAACAACTGAAGAGTGAACATGGATGTCTGACATTTGTGCGATTCTCCAAGACTTTGAGGACTCAACAAAGATGGTGAGCTGTGATGACGCCATAGTCAGTGCAACGATCCCACTTCTGTGTCTACTTAAACAATCGCTGCTCACAATTAAACATGATGCTTTGCATGTGGATCAGGTGAAGATGGAAGAACACATGTGACAGGGAGATACTGCCCAGCCTCATCGCATCGGATTGGATAACAATGAGGAGGTGAACACTGAGGAGGAAGAGGAAGAACAGGAGATGGTGGCTAGTGCAACAGAGGCTAGTAGCCATACAACCTTTGTCCTGTCTCTCCTATGTTGATGGGTTGAGAATAGGAATGAGGAGGAAGGCAGGAGGAGAAGATGGAGAGATGTCATCATGGTGGAGGATGGAAGTGTTGACTGTATGGAGCTTGGCACATATGGCAGACTTCATGTACTACTGCCTTTCCCTTGACTTCTCGCAATTACATTCATCTTGGCCAAAAAAGAGTAGTGGTTGTTCACCCTTCTAGACCCATGCTACAAAGAAAAATTTGCATCTCTTCTTCCTGAGGTGGAGAGGTCCTCTAAAATGGTGCAAAAATGGAAGGCCATTGTGAAAAATATGTTGATAAAATTCATATCTGACAATACTAGCAGCAGAGGGCAAGCTTCCATGCCTAACCAAGAAGGAGAGGCCACGGAGACACACAGCAGAGGCAAGGGTACGCTGTCAAGATGTGGGCCAATTTAATGACACCAGCCCAGCATCTAGGGCCTGATGACCAGGTATTTTTGACCAAACCAGTGCACTCCCTCTCAAACTTTCAACTATTGGGTCTCAAAGCTGAACACTTGGCATGAACTGTCCCTCTATGACTTTGAGGTGTTGTTCTGCCCTGCTGCTAGCATCTTGTCTGAGCAGGTTTTTAGTGCTACCGGGGGGTCATAACAGTCAGGTGCTTTCACCTGTCAACTGAGAATTATATTTTATAATTAACAAAGCCTGGATTAGCCCATACTTTTTCACACCACTAGATGACAGCAGCACATAAAGTGTTTTTAATATTTAATATTTTAATGAGGCACACCAGTTGTTGCCTTTCAGGGGTCTATGGATGACCCTTCTTATACTTTTTTTCCTGGCTTTGCACTTTCTGCAAAGCCTTTATGACTGTATAAGTACATAAACTACAGCTTCAAAATATTTATGTTCTACATTTCTTTATGGATTGAATGAGTCATCCATACAGTTTAACATGGTAATTATTGCATTACGATGGTATTTAAACTCACAAAAAATGTTGAAAAATATTTCTGGATTAGATTATTCATCCATAGATTATGTCCTTTTGTAACATTTTGGTGGTATATAACAGTACAAGAAAACTAAAAAAATTTGTCTTGGTTACATTTCTTACTCATACATTATTCTTTGGTCTGGGGTACATTTTTGGCATATTTAACACTCATAAAAGGCGTTAAAAAATTTTGCTGGGTTAAATTTAGCAGACATGGAGTATTATGTGGCCTTGGGTACATTTCTATGATATATAACAATTCCAAAAAGTGTAAAAAAAATGTAGCTGGGTTGCATTTCTCACCAAAACCCTATTCCATGTTCTAGGTTACATTTTTTTATGATATACAGTATAACACTCCAAAAAAGCGTTAAAAATGTTTGATGTGTTAAATTTGTCACCCATACACTATTCCGCCTTCTGGGATACATTTACTTGTTATATAACCCTCGAAAAACTTGTTTAAAAATGTATTGGTATTATATTGCTCATTCATAGGATATTACATCTTCTTGGGTAGAGTTCATTGATATATTAGCCTCAAAAACGTGTTAAAAAATATATCGGTATTATATTGCTTATCCATAGACTTTCATTTTCCTGGTAGATTTTGGTGGTACATAAGTCTAAAAAAATTATTAAAAATGTATCAGTATTATATTGCTTATCCACAGGGTATTACATCTTCTTATCTACAGTTCATTCCTATATAAGCCTCAAAAAACTTGTCAAAAAATGAATCTGTATTCGGGCTCTTTCACATTTCAGTGTCTATGGTATGTGTGGTGACAATTTTCACACCTACCGGAGACACTTACACACGTGTCAGTGTGCTTCCGCAGACCGTGTGTCCATGTGACCCACACGTACACATGTCCATTTTTTACCAACCACAAAACATCCCGCACATGTGCACACAATGACACACTGAGAAGCAGTGGTACAGTAAGTGCTGTTCCCTGGTGTTGAAGACAGCTTTGCCAGCGATCAGCGCTCACAGGGGCTCCTGCGCTGTAAATAAATAATTTTAAAAAAGTCCGGCGTGGGGTCCCCCCATTTCTGACAGCCAGTCTTGCTAAAGCTGACAGCAGGTATTCTCAGGCTGGTAAGGTGCCATTGATATAGGCCCCGCCTGCCTAAAAATAGCAGAGCACAGCTACCCAGAAAAGGCGCATCTATTACATGTGCCAATTCTGTTGTTTTGCCCGGCTCTTCCCACTTGCCCTGGAGGGCTACAAAGCAAGTGGGGTTCATATTTGTGGGGCTGATGTCACCTATTGTCAGGTGACATCAAGCCCACAGGTTAGTAATCGAGAGATTTCTATAAGACACTATCCATTACTAATCCTCTAGTTATATGATAAGCAAAGACACAGCCTGAATAGTCTTTTATTAGAAGTAAAACAAAACACAGTTTTCTATTTTTATTTAAAAATAATAAACACAGTTATAGTCACTTAACACCAAATTCCATCGAAGCCCTCGTCTCCTATAATAAAACAAAAATAAAAAAAAACAACAATATCCCTCATCTATCTGTCGCTCTGTCCCACGCCATAATCCATGTCTGGGGGGTGCAGCCTCAGTGACTAGCGGTGACATTGTGGTTCCTGCCGGTCAGTGAGGCTGTCTTCCCAGCAGGGCTGAACTGTGGTGACCTCAGCACCATTGGAAAAAGCCAGTGATAATGTCACCGCAGTTCAAGCTCTGTGTCTTCACAGCAGATCACTGTGAGAATTTTTATTTTATTGTCACTCCTTAAAGTGGAGTAAAAGTGTGCGATCTGGGAGTCAGAGAGTCCCATTTATTTGACCATTTTTACTGCCCCCCAGACCTCCTTTTAGGGTCTGCCAGAAAAAAGCTCAGATTTCCCATTGACTCCCATCATACTTGTTACTCGAATCGAGCACCTGAGCTTTAGGAATTGCTCAGTTCAATGAGCACTGAAGCATTTTAGTGCTCGCTCATCTCTAGTGTGCAACCAAATATTAAGTTGAGGGTGCCAACAATTTTGTCTGTCCCCCCCCCCCCCCTGTTAAATCCAGCACTCCTGGGCTGGGAAAAGAACACGACAATTACAGGTTAGCAAAAGACATGCAAAATTTTGAAATGCTTTTAAACAAATAAATTTAACAATGCTTCCCTTTATGGGAGGTGAGAACACTTGATCGTTGCAAACATGAACATATTTACATTGTGCTTATTACCCTTTAAGGCAAAAGTAGAAAAAGAACAATTACTAACTTACTATGGCATACAATTACCCATACAGGTATTCTATCTACTAAGTGCAATTACCCTCTAAGGGTATACTATCATTAACCCTTAATGTGCAATTTAACATTTTCTTTATTCTTCTTCACATGCAGGACTATCTGTTTACCCCCACGGGCCTACTGCATCTTTCTTCAAGCTTTCTATCACTATCTAGATACATATTATCAGCAACGAAGGCTGGGTTCACACTTGCGTTTTAAAACGCATGAGTTTTTAAAAAAAAAACGCACGGTGAAAAAAACGCATGTAAACGCGTGCAAACGCCGCGTTTTTTTGATGCATGCGTTTTTGCATGTGGTGAAAAAAACACGGCGTTTTCACGCGTTTACATGCGTTTTTTCATGCGTTTCTATTTTTTATACGCATGCAGATAAATGTGTGACAGCTGCCAATCATCAAAATAAAGTAAAAAACCCACTATAATCAGAAAGAGCTAGGGTTAGGGTTAGGGATTCTAACCCTAACCCTAAAGGGATCCTAACCCTAACCCTACCCCTAACCCTACCCCTAACCTTAAAGGGATTAGGGTTAGGGGTAGGGTTAGGGGTAGGATCCCTTTATCAATTTTATGGTGTGGGGTGGCTTATCAGTGTGTTTTTTTGTTTTTTTTTATAAAAACGCATGAGTTTTTAACGCATGCAAACGCATGTGCTTAAAAACGCATGCATTTACATACGCATGCGTTTTTTGCGGCAAAAAAAACACTGCTAAAATTACTACATGTTGCATTTGTGCAACACAACGCATGCATACAAAAGACGCATGCGTTGGCAAAACGCAGCAAAACACATGCAAAAAAACGCATGCGTTTTTAATGTTAACTATAGGGGAAAAAACGCATGCTTTTTTTGCGTTTTTTAACGCAAAAACGCAACAACAAAAAAACGCAAATGTTAAACCATTATTAAGGTGCAACAACCGAACATTCCCTTTAAGAGAGAAACTAGTCTTTTCTGAGGTAGTGCAAACAATCAACAAGTCAGTAATAAACTTTAAGACCATAGAAACTTTCACGTCGTCATCAGGAACAGTTTCTTCGCAAAGTCTTCTTGCTTGTAAAACCAGTAGAGAGCACCTTTAAGAAGGTGCTAACTATATACAGGAACAGTTTTTGGCCATGCTCAGTTCATGATTCCACAGTTCTTTAACCCCTTAGTGACAGAGCCAATTTGGTACTTAATGACCAGGCCAATTTTTGCAATTCTGACCACTGTCACTTTATGAGGTTATAACTCTGGAACGCTTCAACGGATCCCGCTGATTCTGAGACTGTTTTTTCGTGACATATTGTACTTCATGTTAGTGGTAACATTTCTTCGATATTACTTGCGATTATTTATGAAAAAAACGGAAATATGGCGAAAATTTTTAAAATTTTGCAATTTTCAAACTTTGTATTTTTATGCCCTTAAATAAGAGAGATATGTCATAAAAAATAGTTAATAAATAACATTTCCCACATGTCTACTTTACATCAGCACAATTTTGGAAACAAAATTTTTTTTTGTTAGGGAGTTATAAGGGTTAAAAGTTGACCAGCAATTTCTCATTTTTACAACACCATTTTTTTTTAGGGACCACATCACATTTGAAGTCATTTTGAGGGGTCTATATGATAGAAAATAATGAAGTGTGACACCATTCTAAAAACTACACCCCTCAAGGTTCTCAAAACCACATTCAAGAAGTTTATTAACCCTTTACGTGCTTCACAGGAACTGAAACAATGTGGAAGGAAAAAATGAACATTTAACTTTTTTTTGCAAACATCTTAATTCAGAACCATTTTTTTTATTTTCACAAGTGTAAAAACAGAAATGTAACTATAAATTTTGTTATACAATTTCTCCTGAATACGCCAATACCCCATATGTGGGGGTAAACCACTGTTAGGGCGCACCGCAGAACTTAGAAGGGAAGGAGCGCCGTTTGACTTTTTCAATGCAGAATTGGCTGGAATTGAGATCGGACGCCATGTCACATTTAGAGAGCCCCTGATGTACCTAAACAGTGGAAACTCCCCACAAATGACACCATTTTGGAAACTAGACCCCTTAAGGAACTTATCTAGATGTGTGGTGAGCACTTTGAACCCCCAAGTGCTTCACAGAAGTTTATAACGTAGAGCCGTGAAAATAAAAAATCGCTTTTGTTTACACAAAAATGATCTTTTTGCCCACAAATTCTTATTTTCACAAGGGTAACAGGAGAAATTAGACCACAAAAGTTGTTGTGCAATTTCTCCTGAGTACGCTGATACCCAATATGTGGGGGTAAACAACTGTTAGGGCGCACCACAGAGCTTGGAAGAGAAGGAGTGCCGTTTTACTTTTTCAATGTAGAATTGGCTGGAATTGAGATTGGACGCCATGTCGCGTTTGGAGAGCCCCTGATGTGCCTAAACAGGGGAAACCCCCCACAAGTGACACCATTTTGGAAACTAGACCCCTTATGGAACTTATCTAGATGTGTGGCGAGCACTTTGAACCCCCATGTGCTTCACAGAAGTTTATAACGTAGAGCCGTGAAAAAAAAAATTGCATTTTTTCTACAAAAATGATCTTTTTGCCCACAAATTTTTATTTTCACAAGGGTAACAGGAGAAATTAGACCACAAAAGTTGTTGTGCAATTTCTCCTGAGTACGTCGATACCCAATATGTGGGGGTAAACCACTGTTTGGGCGCACCGCAGAGCTTGGAAGAGAAAGAGTGCCGTTTTACTTTTTCAATGTAGAATTGGCTGGAATTGAGATCGGACGCCATGTCGCGTTTGGAGAGCCCCTGATGTGCCTAAACAGTAGAAATCCCCCACAAGTGACCCCATTTTGGAAACTAGACCCCCCATGGAACTTATCTAGATGTGTGGTGAGAACCTTGAATGCCCAAGTGCTTCACAGAAGTTTATAATGCAGAGCCACAAAAAAGATTTTTAGCCACCAAATTTTTATTTTCACAAGGGTAACAAGAGAAACTGGACCCCAAAAGTTGTTGTCCAATTTGTCCTGAGTATGCTGGTACCCCATATGTGGGGGTAAACCACTGTTTGGGCACACGGCAGAGCTCGGAAGGAAGGAGCGCCGTTTTGGAATGCAGACTTTGATAGAATGGTCTGCGGGTATTATGTTGCGTTTGCAGAGCCCCTGATGTACCTAACCAGTAGAAACCCTCCACAAGTGACCCCATTTTGGAAACTAGACCCCCCAAGGAACTTATCTAGATGTGTGGTGAGAACTTTGAATGCCCAAGTGCTTCACAGAAGTTTAGAATGCAGAGTCGTGAAAATAAAAAATATTTTTTTTTCCACAAAAAAGATATTGTAGCCCCCAAGTTTTTATTTTCACAAGGGTAACAGGAGAAATTGGACTGCAATAGTTGTTGTCCAATTTATCCCGAGTACGCTGATGCACCATATGTGGCGGTAAACTACTGTTTGGGCGCACGGCAGAGCTCGGAAGGGAAGGAGCGCCTTTTTGGAATGCAGACTTTGATAGAATGGTCTGTGGGCATTATGTTGCGATTGCAGAGCCCCTGATGTACCTAAACTGTAGTAACCCCCCACAAGTGACCCCATTTTGGAAACTAGACCCCCCAAGGAACTTATCTAGATGTGTGGTGAGAACTTTGAATGCCCAAGTGCTTCACAGAAGTTTAGAATGCAGAGTCGTGAAAATAAAAAATATTTTTTTTTTCACAAAAAAGATTTTGTAGCCCCCAAGTTTTTATTTTCACAAGGGTAACAAGAGAAATTGGACCCCAGAAGTTGTTGTCCAATTTATCCCGAGTACGCTGATGCCCCATATGTGGGGGTAACCCACTGTTTGGGCGCACGGCAGAGCTCAGAAGGGAGGGAGCACCATTTGACTTTTTGAGCGCAAAATTGGCTGTCGTGTTTGGAGACCCCCTGATGTACCTAAACAGTGAAACCCCCCAATTCTAGCTCCAACCCTAACCCCAACACACCCCTAACCCTAATCCCAACCTCATCCATAATCCTAATCACTAACCCTAACCATAATCACAACCCTTACCCCAAAACAACCCTAATGTCAACCCTAACCATAACCCTAATCAAAACCCTAAATCCAACACACCCCTAATCCTAATCTCAACCCTAACCTCAAACCTAACCCTAATCCCAATACACCCCTAATCACAACCCTAACCTTAACCCTAATCCCAAACCTAACCCTAATCCCAAGCGTAACCCTAATGCCAACCCTAACCCTAATACGAACCCTAATCCAAACCCTAACCCTAATCCCAGCTCTAACCCTAACTTTAGCCTCAACCCTAGCCCTAACTTTAGCCCCAACCCTAACCCTAGCCCTAGGGCTACTTTCACACTTGCGTCGTTTGGCATTCCGTCGCAATCCGTCGTTTTGGACAAGAAACGGATCCTGCAAATGTGCCCGCAGGATGCGTTTTTTGCCCATAGACTTGTATTGCCGACGGATCGTGACGGATGGCCACACGTCGCGTCCGTCGTGCACTGGATCAGTTGTGTTTTGGCGGAGCGTCGGCACAAAAAAACGTTCAATGAAACATTTTTTTGTACGTCGCATCCGCCATTTCTGACCGCGCATGCGTGGCCGTAACTCCGCCCCCTCCTCCCCAGGACATAGATTGGGCAGCGGATGTGTTGAAAAACTACAGCTGCTGCCCACGTTGTGCACAATTTTCACAACGTGCGTCGGTATGTCGGGCCGACGCATTGCGACGGCCCCGTACCGACGTAAGTGTGAAAGAAGCCTAACCCTAAGTTTAGCCCCAACCCTAACCCTAAATTTAGCCCCAACCCTAACCCTAAATTTAGCCCCAACCCTAGCCCTACCCCTAACCTAACCCTACCCCTAACCCTACCCCTAACCCTACCCCTAACCCTACCCCTAACCTAACCCTAACCCTACCCCTAACCCTACCCCTAACCCTAACCTAACCCTACCCCTAACCCTACCCCTAACCCTAACCTAACCCTACCCCTAACCCTACCCCTAACCTAACCCTAACCTAACCCTAACCCTACCCCTAACCCTAACCCTACCCCTAACCCTAACCTAACCCTACCCCTAACCTAACCCTACCCCTAAACCTACCCCTAACCCTACCCCTAACCCTAACCTAACCCTACCCCTAACCCTAACCCTACCCCTAACCCTAACCCTAACCCTAATTTTAGCCCCAACTGCTGTTCTCCTGCCGGCTGGCAGATGGAGACAGATGGCGGGCGCACTGGGCATGCGTCCGCCATGTTCTGCTGCCGGCGGCCAGGAGGAGCAGCAAGAGGATCCAGGGACCTAGGTGAGTATGCTAGGGTCCCCGAATCCCCCTATTTCTCTGTCCTCTGATGTGCGATCACATCAGAGGACAGAGAATTACACTTTACTTTTTTTTTTTTTTGCGGTCGCCGGTAAACAGTTAATTACCGGCGATCGCAAAACAGGGGTCGGTAATACCGACCCCGATCGTGCTCTTTGGGGTCTCGGCTACCCCCGGCAGCCGAGACCCCAAAGATTCTCCTGGTGCCGGCCGGCGGGCGCACTGCGCATGCGCCCGCCATTTTGAAGATGGCGGCGCCCACCGGGAGACACGAGGAGCATCGGGGGAGCTAGGTGAGTATTGGGGGGCCACCTGGGACCCCTTTTCTCTGTCCTCCGATGTGCGATCACATCGGAGGACAGAGAAATTAAAAAGAGATCGCTTTTTTTTTTTTTTTTTTGCGATCGCCGGTAAACGGTTAATTACCGGCGATCGCAAATGCGGGGTGGGTTAAAACCCCCCCGAATCATGTTCTCTGGGGTCTCTGCTACCCTCGGCAGCCGAGACCCCGGAGAAAATCGGCCTCTGGGGGGCGCTATGGACTTTTTCCACAGCGTCGTTAATTAACGGCGCTGTGGTTTAAGTACCCTTAGCGGCCGCCGTTAAAAGGCGTATCGGCGGTCGCTAAGGGGTTAAACCATGATAACCTTGTGCAAACTGGAACAAATAGGGATCCCGGGTAAACAAAGGGATCCCTTTAAATGTTAACCCTGGGAAAACAAACAGTTAACTATTTACAGCTTCATGGCTTCGAGGTTTATTGAAGTTCTGGTGGTAGTACCGGTGGGGGTAGCCCTGTTGGGTACTGGCAGCTACCACCGGGTACTACATAGAGTGCGTCCTCACTCTGGATTGGGGTCTGGGTGCTCACAGTTATCCTTGCTACAGAGGTCTGCGTGCACTTGGAGCACATGGTGACTGGTGCAGGGGTCACCTGTTCGGGTGTGGAGTAGTTGGGCGATGAGACTGTGATTTTGGGTTTGTATTTGCGGACGTGCAGGGCATACCACCCCTTATCACCCCAGTGCCGCGTGTACTTGACACGATCCCCCGGGTACAGATTCCGGCCTGGGTGCCCTTCGATGAGGTGCGACTCCACATCGCGCCGATTCACAAAGACTTCGAGGGTGAGGCCGCGCTCCTTTATGAAGCCTCAACCCCCTTGCATGCGGAAGGTCACCACGATCCCATAATACTGGGGGCCCCAATCCTCCTCGGACATCTGCCTAGCCTTTGCTTTGGCCTGCAGGTCCCTCTCACGGTTAGCCTGACGTCGGAGCTCCTTCTTTCTAGCCCACTCCTCCTCCTGCTGACGCAGCCGCTGGCGGTATTCCTCATGGGCGATCTCTGACAGACTTTTCTCCTCTGACTGGTCCCCCCCAGGGAACCCGAGCAAGTTGGTGGTGGCGCGGGTCCACTTAAAGGTCATCACCTCTCCCTGGATGTCCACTGTCTGCCTGAGGGGCTGCAGTGGAACGTCTGAGGTCTTCATAGTCTCCCATGGCCTATCCCACTCTAAGCGACTACACACCCGGCCGGGTGGTGGTGGTGGTGGTGAATCTATGTCCACTAGCAGGGATCCCTCGGCTACTGGGGTAGGGTTGGTGTCGTTACCTGCCTCCGTGGCGTCTCCGGTGCCGATCTCCTCTGCCGCAGGCTGGGGCTCGAACTTGCTGCATGGTGCTTCTCAGGGCCGGCGGTTGCACGCTGGTACAGGTGTTGTGAATTCTGTGGTCAAGCTCCCACCTGTGGTCATGAGTGGTACTTCGGCTGGTTCTGTCTATGAGCTTCCTCTGGTGGATGTGAGTGGGGCTGCGGCTTCTGAGTTTCCTTCCTCAGGTGACGAGGTTAAGTCATTAGGTGCTGCTCTATTTAACGCCACCTAGTTCTTTGTTCCTGGCCTCCAGTCAATGTTCCAGTATTGGTCTTGCTCTCTCCTGGATCGTTCTTGTGGCCTGTCTGCCCTGCATAAGCTAAGTTTTGCTTGTGTTACTTTTTGTTTGCTATATTTTCTGTCCAGCTTGCTATATTGGTTTTTCTTGCTTGCTGGAAGCTCTGAGGCGCAGAGGGAGCACCTCCGTACCGTTAGTCGGTGCGGAGGGTCTTTTTGCCCCCTCTGCGTGGTTGTTTATAGGTTTTTGTGTTGACCGCAAAGCTATCTTTCCTATCCTCGGTCTATTCAGTAAGTCGGGCCTCACTTTGCTAAAATCTATTTCATCTCTGTGTTTGTATTTTCATCTTACTCACAGTCATTATATGTGGGGGGCTGCCTTTTCCTTTGGGGAATTTCTCTGAGGCAAGGTAGGCTTATTTTTCTATCTTCAGGGCTAGCTAGTTTCTCAGGCTGTGCCGAGGCGCCTAGGTTTTGGTCAGGAGCGCTCCACGGCTACCTTTAGTGTGGTATGATAGGATTAGGGATTGCGGTCAGCAGAGTTCCCACGTCTCAGAGCTCGTCCTATGTTTGTAACTATCAGGTCACTTTGTGTGCTCTTAACCACTAGGTCCATTGTGGTTCTGAATCACCTGTTCATAACATACAGGTTCCGGAGCTGCCGACACAGCTCGTTGACTTTCGCTCCCAGAACCTCCTGGTTTGTGCGTCCTGGCAGGGTTCCACTCGGCTCCCATTGGCTGGGGCAGCGACGGGTTTTCTCCCTCTCTTCCAGACTACCTCCGCTCGCCATGATGCCAGCCTGGTTCTGCCGAATGGCATCTAGCAGTTTTTGCTTCTCCTCCTCCGGAGGGTGGTTCCTTCCTCGTCCTCCACCATCCCAGACTAGGAGGCGGTTCTTCTTCGTTGATGGGCATATTTCCCGGACATAGTAGTACAGTCATGGCCAAAAGTATTGACACCCCGGCAATTCTGTCAGATAATACTCAGTTTCTTCCTGAAAATGATTGCAAACACAAATTATTTGGTATTATTATCTTTATTTAATTTGTCTTAAATGAAAAAGCACAAATGAGAATGAAGCAAAAAGCAAAACATTGATCATTTCACACAAAACTCCAAAAACGGACCAGACAAAAGTATTGGCACCCTCAGCCTAATACTTGGTTGCACAACCTTTAGCCAAAATAACTGCGACCAACCGCTTCTGGTAACCATCAATGAGTTTCTTACAATGCTCTGCTGGAATTTTAGACCATTCTTCTTTGGCAATCTGTTCCAGGTCCCTGATATTTGAAGGGTGCCTTCTCCAAACTGCCATTTTTAGATCTCTCCACAGGTGTTCTATGGGATTCAGGTCTGGACTCATTGTTGGCCACCTTAGAAGTCTCCAGTGTTTTCTCTCAAACCATTTTCTAGTGCTTTTGAAGTGTGTTTTGGGTCATTGTCCTGCTGGAAGACCCATGACCTCTGAGGGAGACACAGCTTTCTCACACTGGGCCCTACATTATGCTGCAAAATTTGTTGGTAGTCTTCAGACTTCATAATGCCATGCACACGGTCAATCAGTCCAGTGCCAGAGGCAGCAAAGCAACCCCAAAACATCAGGGAACCTCTGTCATGTTTGACTGTAGGGACCGTGTTCTTTTCTTTGAATGCCTCTTTTTTCTCCTGTAAACTCTGTGTTGATCCCTTTGCCCAAAAAGCTCTACTTTTGTCTCATCTGACCAGAGAACATTCTTCCAAAACGTTTTAGGCTTTTTCAGGTAAGTTTTGGCAAACTCCAGCCTGGCTTTTTTATGTCTCGGGGTAAGAAGTGGGGTCTTCCTGGGTCTCCTACCATACAGTCCCTTTTCATTCAGACACCGACGGATAGTACGGGTTGACACTGTTGTACCCTTGGACTGCAGGGCAGCTTGAACTTGTTTGGATGTTAGTCGAGGTTCTTTATCCAACATCCGCACAATCTTGCATTGAAATCTCTTGTCAATTTTTCTTTTCCGTCCACATCTAGGGAGGTTAGCCACAGTGCCATGGGCTTTAAACTTCTTGATGACACTGCGCACGGTAGACACAGGAACATTCAGGTCTTTGGAGATGGACTTATAGCCTTGAGATTGTTCATGCTTCCTCACAATTTGGTTTCTCAAGTCCTCCGACAGTTCTTTGGTCTTCTTTCTTTTCTCCATGCTCAATGTGGTACACACAAGGACACAGGACAGAGGTTGAGTCAACTTTAATCCATGTCAACTGGCTGCAAGTGTGATTTAGTTATTGCCAACACCTGTTAGGTGCCACAGGTAAGTTACAGGTGCTGTTAATTACACAAATTAGAGAAGCATCACATGATTTTTCGAACAGTGCCAATACTTTTGTCCAGACCCTTTTTTATGTTTGGTGTGGAATTATATCCAATTTGGCTTTAGGACAATTCTTTTTGTGTTTTTTCATTTAAGACAAATTAAATGAAGATAATAATACCAAATAATTTGTGTTTGCAATCATTTTCAGGAAGAAACTGAGTATTGTCTGACAGAATTGCAGGGGTGTCAACACTTTTGGCCATGACTGTATCTGTGAGGAGCTGGCTTTACTTTCGCGCCGTTCCTCCATACTACGCCCACGATGACACGCCCCACTCCTCCAGCACGCCACATGGTGCTGCAATGGTGGCGGTTTTGGCGGGAAACAGCACTACACAGTCTTTAAGCAAGCCACAGTTCCAATACGATTCTGACACAGTCCTTAGGCGCACATGACCCGATTTTTCAGGCTTAAGTAGATCCTGTTCGTGACACCAAGATTTGGATCGCCCCCACGTAAGGGCAATGGGGTACTCGGTACTGGGTCCTTCAGTTCCCTCAGCGAAGATGTCACGGTGGCTCGACCCGGACCGTGGCCCTATGAGGGGCGCCCAATAAAAGAGTAGAGTTCATAGATAACGGTAATGTTCGTGACGCCACCTGTGGTATTCGGTCAGGGTGACCGATGCTGCTTAGGGGTCCGCTGGGGTGATGGATTGGCAGCTATATGGTATACCTTCCCACATGTGAAGTATATCCCCAGGGCTTCCCAAAAGTGTAGATGGTGATGGTGGATGGTGCAAGGCGCGGTGAATAACGAGGACACAATGGGTGCAGTCTCTGTACCTTTACTGAAGGCTTAAGCATCCACAGTCCAGAGTGCTGGATGACAGGGTAGCAGGGTCCAGCCGGTCTCATGGCAATTCCAGAGTCCCCTTATCCAGGTGGAAATCAGTAGCCTTTCCCTTGCGCACAGTAATGTAGTAGATCCCTACTTGCATTAGCTACCATAAGGTCCTCAATCTTGTTACTTCTCTCTCTCTCTGTCCCCCAGATGGATAGGACATAACCCGTATGACGGTGGTGGCCTGAGGCTATTTTATAGGGACCCTAGAGACGCCCCTCCTCCGCGTTGCCACCTTGTCTGCTTAGGCTTTTAGGTCAGACAGCCAACTTGGAATCGACTGCCCTGTCGGTCTCTGAAGTAAAGCGTAGAGTCTATTATTTCCCTCGGTGTTCCGGCCACCGGATCTGCGCTCAGAGGGAGGCAGCCTGCTTCTAGCTGGTCTCCCGCTGTTGTTTCACTCCTGTTGCTACGACTTCTGTGCTCACTCACTACGGCACACTTCCTTTCGTGTCCTTTCTTGGGAAGCTGCCGCAGGGGTAGCAGGCGCAGTTCTGTGTCCTTCTTTCCCTTTCCTGGGCCGAGCCCAGTCTGCTCCTCTCCTCTCCTCCTCCTGGCTCCAACTGTCTCACTTCCTAACCAACCCCCCATTTTTACCCAAGTGTGAGGAGTGGCCTAATAGATAGAACATTTTGCTCCCCCTGGTGGCCGGTGTTGTGAAGTGTGTGTGTGGCTGTGATACCTGGCAGGGTGAACTCCTTTGGTGCCATCAGATGTAACATCGCTCCCCCAGGTGGAAGAATGACATTACTGCAACGACCAGGACTCTGGGGCGCTGCCCTAACACTTCTTGCAGTGCTGTTGCATACTGAGAAATTCCTTCTTCTTCCCGCTGCAGCCTAGAGAAAAATTTGGCGCGAAGGTGTCCGGGTGCTAGCAGTCTCGCCGTAGATCTCTTCCAGGAACTTCACTAGCTCCTTCAGGTTACTGTGGGTGAGTTCTGGTTGTAGGCAGATGTTTCTATGGGCTTCTCCCTCTAGGGCAGTCAAAGCAATGTCCGCTTCAAGGTCTGGGCTGATGTTATAAATCTTCAGGGTGCTTTGCAGCCGGGACACCCAGTCGGAAAGTGGCATATTATTGCCGTCAAACTTTGGTAGCACACTAAATATGGTGCCCATAGGGAGTGTCCTTGCAGGGGTTCCACCAATGTCCACAGCATCTCCATTAGCATTCCCACCATTGCTGTCTGCTGCCTCCTTCTTGGTGACAGTACCCTGCTCGCAGTGCAGCGCCACTTGAAGCGATGGCCGGGGGACCACCACGGTGCAGGAAGACTACCGTACACAAGATGAGGTGCAAACATCAACAAAGGGTAGATTCATTGGAAGGCAAGAAATGAAGTGGATGAGTAAGATGCAAACAGGGGTATGCAATGGCAAAAGATAATTTCCAAGTCCGTAAAATAGCACGGTGCTCCAACTGTTACAGACTAAATATACAGTTAGGTCCATATATATTTGGACAGAGACAACATTTTTCTAATTTTGGCTATAGACATTACCACAATTAATTTTAAACAAAACAATTCAGATGCAGTTGAATTTCAGACTTTCAGCATTCATTTGAGGGTATCCACATTAAAATTGGATGAAGGGTTTAGGAGTTTCAGCTCCTTAACATGTGCCACCCTGTTTTCATAAGGAGCAAAAGTAATTGGACAATAGACTCCAAGGCTATTTCATGGACAGGTGGGGGCAAACCCTTCATTATGTCATTCTCAATTAAGCAGATAAAAGGCTTGGAGTTGATTTGAGGTGTGGTGCTTGCATTTGGAAGGTTTTGCTGTGAAGTAAACATGCGGTCAACGGAGCTCTCCATGCAGGTGAAACAAGCCATCCTTATCCTGCGAAAACAGAAAAAACCCATCCGAGAAATTGCTACAATATTAGGAGTGGCAAAATCTACAGTTTGGTACATTCTGAGAAAGAAAGAAAGCAGTGGTGAACTCATCAATGCAAAAAGACCTGGGTGCCCACGGAAGACAACAGTGGTGGATGATGGCAGAATAATCTCCATGGTGAAGAGAAACCCCTTCACAACAGCCAACCAAGTGACCAACATTCTCCAGGAGGTCGGTGTATCAATATCCAAATCTACCATAAAGAGAAGACTGCATGAAAGTAAATACAGAGGGTTCACTGCACGGTGCAAGCCACTCATAAGCATCAAGAATAAAAAGGCTAGACTGGACTTTGCTAAAAAACATCTAAAAAAAGGCAGCACAGTTCTGGAAGAACATTCTTTGGACAGATGAAGCCAAGATCAACCTCTACCAGAATGATGGAAAGGAAAAAGTATGGCGAAGGCGTGGTACAGCTCATGATCCAAAGCATACCACATCATCTGTAAAACACGGCGGAGGCATTGTGATGGCTTGGGCATGCAGGGCTGCCAGTGGCACTGGGTCACTAGTGTTTATTGATGATGTGACACAGGACAGAAGCAGCCGGATGAATTCTGAGGTATTCAGACACATACTGTGTGCTCAGATCCACCCAAATACAGCCAAACTGATTGGTCGTCGTTTCATACTACAGATGGACAATGACCCAAAACATAAGGCCAAAGCAACCCAGGAGTTTATTAAAGCAAAGAAGTGGAATATTCTTGAATGGCCAAGTCAGTCACCTGATCTCAACCCAATTGAGCATGCATTTCACTTGTTAAAGACTAAACTTCAGACAGAAAGGCCCACAAACAAACAGTAACTATAAACCACCGCAGTGAAGGCCTGGCAGAGTATCAAAAATGAGGAAACACAGCGTCTGGTGATGTCCATGAGTTCAAGACTTCAGGCAGTCATTGCCAACAAAGGTTTTTCAACCAAGTACTAAAAATGAACATTTTATTTAAAATTATTAAATCTGTCCAATTACTTTTGGTCCCTTCAAAAACAAGGTGGCACATGTTAAGGAGCTGAAACTCCTAAACCCTTCATCCAATTTTAATGTGGATACCCTCAAATGAAAGCTGAAAGTCTGAACTTCAACTGCATTTGAATTGTTTTCTTTAAAATTCATTGTGGTAATGTCTATAACCAAGATTAGAACAATTTTGTCTCTGTCCAAATATATATGGACCTAACTGTATGTCACACAAGTAAATGCAAAGAATAAACAAAGAATTATGCTACTCTACGTATAACCTCCCTGGTGTTTACTAAGCGGGCTACACGGCTGCCATGTTCTGACTATTGAAGCCTACACTAGGCACTGACATGTGCACAAAACAGGAACATACTCACAGTGATGTTGGGTCTCAGATCCAGTCTTGGGGGGCCCCAGCAGTCTAGTACGGTGGTGTGCACAGCTTTCTGCCAGCTCCGTGAAAACTTGGTCTTCTCCTTGCTTCTGGGTCCTGGAGGTGCTCCTGGAAACTCTAAATCCCTTTCTCGGTAACTTTGTGGCTAATCCAACTGACACAGGACAGCCTGTCTTGCTGCTCCCGGAAAAGTCTGTCAAATCTCACAAGTCCACTCTGTTACAGGCTGTGGGTCCTCTCTTACAGCTATTTGCACACACAGTTCTCTCTCCAGCAGCTTCAGCTCACACACCTTGTCCAGGCTCCAACCCTACTCTTTGCACAGTCCAGTTCATTCACACAGTCTATGGCAGGGGAAAAGCAGAACATTCCATCACACCAGACAAGGGGGGCAGTCTCTTAAAGTGACAGCGTGTTCCTTACTGTCCATAACAGCACCACCCTCCTACATTTATGTGCTGTTCAAATACACATAGTGGATTTAAACATATGTATAGCAAAACATGTGTAATTGCAATAATTTTGTGTGAGAAATACTCATTTTCTGAAAAAATTTCAAGGGTGCAACATTTTTGGCCATGACTGTATAAATCCCCCCAGCGCACGCACTGTACACTGCTAGGATTCGCCAGTTTCTGAGCTGGAACTGAAGGGTATGGTTGCGTTGTACATAATCCCAGCCAGTGCCCGTCTAGTGGGCATGGACTTGCTCCAAACCCATCTACTGACATGACCGTCCAGTGGGTGTGGCCATTTAGAGGGCAAGGCCTCGCTCCATACAAGTGTATATAAGTGAGGCTGCATCCACTGGCCAGGAGTATGTATAATTTATACATACCCTCTTGTCCCGGCTCTGAAACCGGCAAATCCCTGCAGTGCACAGTCTGCACGCTGAGAGGATTCATAAGTCTGTAGTCACACAGAGTGACTGCAGACTTATTGTTTTGTACCAGATAACCCCTTTAAAAGAAGTGACCTGGCCATTTTTCAGGTGGCTGACATCACAAAAAAGAGTTCAGGAAAGATGCAAAAAAAGATGCCTTAGGGCAAAAGATGTTGTGTGCACATATGGTAACTTTGATTTAGCAAAACTTATGGTAACATTTATATTTTAAGGGGAAATCCTATTTAACACAACTTGAAAGCTTTGGAACTTTTATTTAACATTTTAACCCCCTTTTTTTCTTACAGTTCAGGTATTGCATCGTAAGCAAGTCATTTAATCAAACTACATTACTAACAGGGGCTGTAAGTTCAGACTGGCCCACATGCGAACAGGTAAATTCCCTGGTGGACCCCTGTGCAGGATGGGATACCCACCCTGTCATGGAAAACTCTGGAGAGTTTTCGCAGATCCCACCTCTGCCACCCTTTTTTCAGGTGATGCAATTCCCCTGCCTCCAATAGTCAGGACAATTATGCAATTGACTGATGAGAGGTGAACAAGGCGGCAGCTGTTTCCACTACTTGATCGGTTATTGTGAAGCTTAAAATGAGCTTATGGTATTTACACCAACGATTCCAACTCATAGAATACATACATATACCTCGATATGATCACTGCGAACTCCACAATAACAATAGGAACTGCAAGCTGCCAGGCTGATTGGACACCCATTACAGGTAGTGTATGGCTTCAGGGGTGCTGTTTACAGAGCAAAAGGAACAGAGGTATTATATTTTATATATTTAATACAGAAAGGTAAGCAGTGTTTATAAAAAAATATATACAAAGATGATACAAAATGGGAACAAAACAATAATGTATATACAATCACATTTAATAAAAGGGATAACAAAAGAAAAAATACTAAACGTATGTCACGGAAATAGTTCAGACCTTAGCAGTGAGAGATATTCCTTAGGAAAACAGACAGAACTACAGTAAGCTGTACCTTACAGGACTGACAACATACTTCCCCTTGGTGAGCTCATATGGAGTGCTAGTTGTGGTATGTGCTAGGTCTTTTAGAAGTTTATGAGTTCCCCAACTTTCAGGACATCTTCACTCCTGGAGGTTCCAGGCTGGAGATATTATTGTCATGTTTCCTATCATGATTTTACCCTTCTATAGAGAGGGATCATGGCATGAATAGCATCATCCATTTGAAAATTAAGTTGGATGTGTTTGGCCGGCCTTACAGTGATGTGAGTGAATGTGTTATGTTTGTCCCTTCCCCACGACGCCGAAAATATATCGCCCATAAATATCGCATCAATGCAAACCTCAATATTCATCACTGGACACTAGCTCCAGCGTGTCTGACACAAGTCCTTTAAACAAAGGAAGCTCTTGCCGTGGAAGTGTACTTCTTTGCCTCTCAGTAAACGAGTCCTAGCCTTGTTGACTAGTTCTCAGAGATTCCGTTTTTGTAATTACCTGTTCACTGCAGAAGATCCTACATCAATGGAGGTTGAAGTGTCAACTCTTTATCACTTCCCTAGTTATAATGAATCCCATATGTTCATTGTTAGGGTAATATGTCCCCTCTCCGGAGATGTCTCTATGGAGTTTACAATTTTTCTGTACGACATACTCCGTTATACAAGCAGTAGTTGGCACAATTCACTTGATTTACTATGTACATACAATGGCAACAACTCATCACTCATTTAACAAACAACCCTGTCTACTTTTATAAAGAAGCAAAGGTAAATATATTTTAAATCTGGCATGTTTTTGCTATTGCCATGTTGGAGCAATGTAAAAAAACACTTTATAAAAGTCAATAAAAATGTGTTTAAAAGAAAAAAGAATGTTCTCTGAAAAAAAAAAATCAATGAATGTTTGTGCTATTTATAGCAATCATGGGCTCCATAGTGTCCTGCATTATGTGCTCTTTTGAATCAGATAAAATTCCCCTTGCCTGTAGGTCGGTCACCACATGGCTAGGGGCCAGGTCCATTGGCAGACATCCCTCATTGTCTGGGATGTGGATATAGGCCTTCCCCTTTAACAGCACTATAAGAGTGTCCACTGATCCTCCAAGTGCTGCACCATGAACAGGGAACCTTCCGGTGAGTGGATCTGCAATGTTGGGATTTGCAGAAAAGTCCAGTAGAATTTGGATCATCTTCGGATTGTCCTTCTCCGCCTCCTGCAATTTTGAAACATTACAATCAGCAGTTGTTCTGTTATTTTTGTTACCTTTGCTTCCACCATTTTTGAGAACATAGAGGATTTTTAGTTAGGGGTGAATTACAAAGTTGCTAGTTTTTACTATCTCGTCTCATTCTTACACATTTATCAACTTGAGACAACCCATGTACGTGACAGCTATTTACATTTCAGTACATTTAGTGGAAAGAAATGAATTGAGTTTACAAAAAATTACAGGCCAAAATAACTTTTTAAAAACGGAACTTGTTTTCAAGGGTAATGCTTGCTAGCCCCATAGAGAATGAATGGAGCTGCGGTCAAGCACTTGTACTATTCAACCAGTCTATTGTGAATACAAGTGTCCCATTCCGCCAATCGGTGCGGGTCCCAGTAGTTGAACCTGTAAGTTATCCCCACTACTGCAGATCCTTTTTTTTCACCGGAAAACCCCTTAAAGTCACATCCCACAAAAGATCTACACCTGTAATAAGAGAGGTTTAACATTATCGTGTTTCTTAACCCCCCCATATGGATCCAATATTCACCTACACCTGCATAACTCAGCATCTTGCTGGCTGATTAGCAGTAACCATATTAATTTACTTATAACATGTCTCATTAAACTGAATTTATAAGCAACTGTTCATCTTTTAGAATATTAATTTGTTCACGTTTTAATTGGTATTTTAATCTCTAAAAAATATTAGTGATAGTCACAGAAGGGCATATGTCACAACTTTGCAGCCCTTACAAAGTCATTTTCCTACTATTGATGCAAAAAACAAAAACAGGCAGAGATGCTTACCTGTCTAACTAGCCCTCAATACAAATGCACTATCAGGGTGCAGCGGACCCAATAAAAATGGCAACTGCACAGGTGCAATAATACCAAATGAAACAGCCAGCCTTCAATCAGGGATTGGCTGTGTGGCCCACCACTGCAAAAAATATATAATCTGTATGTGGCAATGTTCACACAAGGAACCCCTTTACCCCCAAGGGTGGTTTGCATGTTATGTACCGGGCCAATTTTTACAATTCTGACCACTGTCCCTTTATAAGGTTATAACTCTGGAACGCTTCAACGGATCCCGGTGATTCTGACATTGTTTTCTCGTGACATATTGTACTTCATGATAGTGGTAAAATTTCTTTGATATTACCTGCGTTTATTTGTGAAAAAAACGGAAATATGGAGAAAATTTTGAAAATTTTGCAATTTTCCAACTTTGAATTTTTATGCAATTAAATCACAGAGATATGTCACACAAAATACTTAATAAGTAACATTTCCCACATGTCTACTTTACATCAGCACAATTTTGGAACCAAAATTTTTTTTTCTTAGGGAGTTATAAGGGTTAAAAGTTGACCAGCAATTTCTCATTTTTACAACACCATTTTATTTTAGGGACCACATCTCATTTGAAGTCATTTTGAGGGGTCTATATGATAGAAAATACCCAAGTGTGACACCATTCTAAAAACTACACCCCTCAAGGTTCTCAAAACCACATTCAGGAAGTTTATTAACCCTTCAGGTGTTTCACAGGAATTTTTGGAATGTTTAAATAAAAATAAACATTTAACTTTTTTTCACAAAAAATTTACTTCAGCTCCAATTTGTTTTATTTTACCAAGGGTTACAGGAGAAAATGGACCCCAAACCTTGTTGTACAATTTGTCCTGAGTACGCCAATACCCCATAAGTGGAGGTAAACCACTGTTTGGGCGCATGACAGATCTTGGAAGCGAAGGAGCGCCATTTGACTTTTTAATGCAAAATTGACTAGAATTGAGATGGGACGCCATGTTGCGTTTGGAGAGCCCCTGATGTGCCTAAACATTGAAAAACCCCACAAGTGACACCATTTTGGAAAGTAGACCCCCTAAGGAACTTATCTAGAGGTGTGGTGAGCACTTTGACCCACCAAGTGCTTCACAGAAGTTTATAATGCAGAACCGTAAAAATAAAAAATCATTTTTTTTTCACAAAAATTATCTTTTCGCCCCCAATTTTTTATTTTCCCAATGGTAAGAGAAGAAATTGGAACCAAAAAGTTGTTGCACAATTTGTCCTGAGTACGCTGATACCCCATATGTGGGGGTAAACCACTGTTTGGGCGCATGGGAGAGCTCGGAAGGGAAGGAGCGCCGTTTGATTTTTCAATGCAAAATTCACAGGAATTGAGATGAGACGCCATGTTGCGTTTGGAGATCAACTGATGTGCCTAAACATTGAAACCCCCCACAAGTGACACCATTTTGGAAAGTAGACCCCCTAAGGAACTTATCTAGATGTGTGGTGAGCACTTTGACCCACCAAGAGCTTCACAGAAGTTTATAATGCAGAGCCGTAAAAATAAAACAAAAATTTTTTCCCACAAAAATTATTTTAAGTCCCCAGTTTTGTATTTTCCCAAGGGTAACAGGAGAAATTGGACCCCAAAAGTTGTTGTGCAATTTGTCCTGATTGTGCTGATACCCCATATGTGGGGGGGAACCACCGTTTGGGCGCATGGGAGGGCTCGGAAGAGAAGGAGCGCCATTTGGAATACAGACTTAGATGGAATGGTCTGCAGGCGTCACATTGCGTTTGCAGAGCCCCTAATGTACCTAAACAGTAGAAACCCCCCACAAGTGACCCCATATTGGAAACTAGACCCCCCAAGGAACTTATCTAGATGTGTTGTGAGAACTTTGAGCCCCCAAGTGTTTCACTACAGTTTCTAACGCAGAGCCGTGAAAAAAAAAAAAAAATTCCCCCCAAAATTATTTTTTAGCCCCCAGTTTTGTATTTTCTTGAGGGTAACAGGAGAAATTGGACCCCAAAAGTTGTTGTCCAATTTGTCCTGAGTGCGCTGATGCCCCATATGTGGGGGGGATCCACCGTTTGGGCGCATGGGAGGGCTCGGAAGGGAAGGAGCGCCATTTGGAATGCAGACTTAGATGGAATGGTCTGCAGGCGTCACATTGCGTTTGCAGAGCCCCTAATGTACCTAAACAGTAGAAACCCCCCACAAGTGACCCCATATTGGAAACTAGACCCCCCAAGGAACTTATCTAGATGTGTTGTGAGAACTTTGAGCCCCCAAGTGTTTCACTACAGTTTATAACGCCGAGCCGTGAAAATAAAAAATCTTTTTTTTTCCCACAAAAATTATTTTTTAGCCCCCAGTTTTGTATTTTCCCAAGGGTAACAGGAGAAATTGGACCCCAAAAGTTGTTGTACAATTTGTCCTGAGTACGCTGATACCCCATATGTTGGGGTAAACTCCTGTTTGGACACACGGGAGAGCTCGGAAGGGAAGGAGCACTGTTTTACTTTTTCAACGCAGAATTGGCTGGAATTGAGATCGGACGCCATGTGTCTAAACAGTGGAAACCCCCAAATTATAACTGAAACCCTAATCCAAACACACCCCTAACCCTAATTCCAACGGTAACCCTAACCACACCTCTAACCCAGACACACCCCTAACCCTAATCCCAACCCTATTCCCAACCGCAAATGTAATCCAAACCCTAACCCTAACTTTAGCCCCAGCCCTAACTGTAGCCTTAACCCTAACTGTAGCCTTAACCCTAGCCCCAACCCTAGCCTTAACCCTAGCCCTATCCCTAGCCCTAGCCCTAACCCTAGCCCTAGCCCTAACCCTAACCCTAGCCTTAACCCTAGCCCTAATCCTAGCCCTAACCCTAGCCCTAACCCTAACCCTAGCCCTAACCCTAACCCTAGCCCTAGCCCTAACCCTAGCCCTAACCCTAGCCCTAACTCTAACCCTAGCCCTAACCCTAACCCTAACCCTAATGGGAAAATGGAAATAAATACATTTTTTTATTTTTTTTTTATTTTTCCCTAACTAAGGGGGTGATGAAGGGGGGTTTGATTTACTTTTATAGCGGGTTTTTTAGCGGATTTTTATGATTGGCAGCCGTCACACACTGAAAGACGCTTTTTATTGCAAAAAATATTTTTTGCGTTACCACATTTTGAGAGCTATAATTTTTCCATATTTTGGTCCACAGAATCATGTGAGGTCTTGTTTTTTGCGGGACGAGTTGATGTTTTTATTGGTAACATTTTCGGGCACGTGACATTTTTTGATCGCTTTTTATTCCGATTTTTGTGAGGCAGAATTACCAAAAACCAGCTATTCATGAATTTCTTTTGGGGGAGGCGTTTATACCATTCCGCGTTTGGTAAAATTGATAAAGCAGTTTTATTCTTCGGGTCAGTACGATTACAGCGACACCTCATTTATATCATTTTTTAATGTTTTGGCGCTTTTATACGATAAAAACTATTTTATAGAAAAAATAATTATTTTTGCATCGCTTTATTCTGAGGACTATAACTTTTTTATTTTTTTGCTGATGTTGCTGTGTGGCGGCTCGTTTTTTGTGGGACAAGATGACGCTTTCAGCGGTACCATGGTTATTTATATCTGTCTTTTTGATCGCGTGTTATTCCACTTTTTGTTCGGCGGTATGATAATAAAGCATTGTTTTTTGTCTCGTTTTTTTTTTTTTTTCTTACGGTGTTTACTGAAGGGGTTAACTAGTGGGACAGTTTTATAGGTCGGGTCGTTACGGACGCGGTGATACTAAATATGTGTACTTTTATTGTTTGTTTTTTTTATTTAGATAAAGAAATGTATTTATGGGAATAATATATATATTTTTTTTTTCATTATTTAGGATTTTTTTTTTTTTTTTACACACTTGTAAAATTTTTTTTTAACTTTTTTACTTTGTCCCAGGGGGGGACAATACAGATCGGTGATCTGCCAGTTTGCACAGCACTCTGACAGATCACCGATCTGTCTGAGAGCAGTGCAGCGTTACCAAGTGCCTGCTCTGAGCAGGCACTTGGTAAGCCACCTCCCTCCCTTCAGGACCCGGATCCGCGGCCATCTTGGATCCGGGACTTTCTGCAGGGAGGGAGGTAGGAGACCCCCAGAGCAACGCGATCACATCGCGTTGCTGCGGGGGTCTCAGGGAAGCCCGCAGGGAGCCCCCTCCCTGCGCGATGCTTCCCTGCACCGCCGGCACATCGCGATCATGTTTGATCGCGGTGTGCCGGGGGTTAATGTGCCGGGGGCGGTCCGTGACCACTCCTGGCACATAGTGCCGGATGTCAGCTGCGATAAGCAGCTGACACCCGGCCGCGCTCCCCCCGTGAGCGCGGCTGATCGCCTATGACGTACTATTCCGTCCGTGGGAAGTAAAGCCCACCCCACATGGACGGAATAGTACGTCTAATGGCAGAAAGGGGTTAATGAGGCCCTATGGTGGGCAGTCCAGTGCTCACTATAATGCATCCTGTGTGAACAGAGGCCACAGTTCACAGAACCATCTGGGCCCAACTGCTCCCTGAAAAAAATATATCAAGTGCACAAAAACATATCAGTATTTGTAAGGTATTGGTTGATATTCTGGACATAATACGTAACGAGGCAACTTGCGTCAATGGTCCTTACACTTGCCAGCCCTACTCTAACAAAAAAAACACAAAAAGAGGAAAAAATCCTCCAATATTCAAGAAAAAACAAAAACAGTCAGCCTTCAATCAGGGATTGGCCCAAATGGTTCTGTAAACTGTGGCCTCTGTTCACACAGGATGCATTAAACAAATGGTTCTGTAAACTGTGGCCTCTGTTCACACAGGATGAATTATAGTTGGCACTGGGCAGCCCACCTGATCTAAGAGAATGGCTGTCATTAATAGATTGAGAACCAGATGCTCTGGATTCCTTGTGTGAACATTGTCACATACAGATTATATTTTTTTGCAGTGGTGTGCCACACGGCCAATCCCTGATTGAAGGTTGGCTGTCTCATTTGGTATTATTGCACCTGTGCAGTTGCCATTTTACTTGGGTCCGCTGCACCCTATTAGTGCATTTGTATTGAGGGCTAATTAGACAGGTAAGCATCTCTGTCTGTTTTTGGTTTTCCTTGAATATTGGAGGATTTTTTCCTCTTTTTGTGGTTCCTACTATTGAAGCCCCTAGATTTCCCTTTCATTGTCCCCATAAAGTATGATGCTATCTATAGTGTCCTCCCCAAAACACATTATGGTACAGTATAATGGGTCTCCATACAGTAAAATAGCCCCCACACCCCTCCACTCAGTATGATGGCCCCAACACAACCATCCACACTATATAATAGCCCCCATTAGCCCTCCAAAAAGAATAATTGCCACCAACCCAGCCCATCAAAAACCATACTAGCTCCTTCGCAGCCCTCTACACAGTATTGACGGACCCCACAAAATCTTTCACACTGTATAATTTCTTGCATATAGTATAATGGCCCACACATAGCCCTCCAAACAGAATAAAGGTACCGTCACATTAATCGACGCTGCAGCGATCTAGACAACGATGCCGATCGCTGCAGCGTCGCTGTGTGGTCGTTGGAGAGCTGTCACATAGACAGCTCTCCAGCGACCAACTATGCGAAGTCCCCGGGTAACCAGGGTAAACATTGGGTTACTAAGCACAGGGCCGCGCTTAGTAACCCGATGTTTACCCTGGTTACCAGTGTAAATGTAAAAAAAAACAAACACTACATACTTACATTCCGGTGTCTGTCGCGTCCCTCGCCGTCACCTTCCCTGCACTGTCTAAGCGCCAGCCGTAAAGCAGAGCGGTGAAGTCACCTCTGTGCTCTGCTTTACGGCCGGCCGGCGCTGACAGTGCAGGGAAGCAGAATGCCGGGGGACGCGACAGACACCGGAATGTAAGTATGTAGTGTTTTTTTTTTTACATTTACACTGGTAACCAGGGTAAATATCGGGTTACTAAGCGCGGCCCTGCGCTTAGTAACCCGATGTTTACCCTGGTTACCAGTGAAGACATCGCTGAATCGGCGTCACACACGCCGATTCAGCGATGTCTGCGGGAGATCCAGCGACGAAATAAAGTTCTGGCCTTTCTGCTTCGACCAGCGATGTCACAGCAGGATCCAGATCACTGCTGCGTGTCAAACACAACGATATCGCTATCCAGGACGCTGCAACGTCACAGATCGCTAGCGATATCGTTGTTAAGTCGCTCAGTGTGAAGGTACCTTTAGGCCCCAGAATATCCCTGCATACAGTATAATGCCTCCCCACATAGACAGGCAAACAGTATAATAACCCCCCACATAGACCTGCAAACAGTATAATGCTCCCCCACATAGTCCTGCAAACAGTATAATGCTCCCCCACAAAGTCCTGCAAACAGCATACTGGCCCCTATACATACCTGCAAACAGTATAATGCCCCTTTCCACTAGATAGACCTGCAGTATACTAGTCCCCATATAGTCCTGCAAACAGTATAATGCACACCACATATTCCACCATACAGTATAATGGCCCCCACATAGCCCATCAAATAGTATAATGGCCCCCACATAGGCCTTCTAATAGTATAATTGCCCCCACATAGCCCTTCAAATATAATGGCCCCCACATAGCCCTTTAAATAGTATAATGGCCCCTCACATAGCTCTTCATATAGTATAATGGCCTCAGCATAGCCCTCCAAATAGTATAATGTGCCCCACATATTCCTCCATACATTATTATGTGCCCCATAAAGTCCTCCATACAGTATTATGGGCCCAATATAGTCCTCCAGTATTATGGGCCCCATTTAGTCCTCCATACAGGATTATAGGCCCCATTTAGTCCTCCATACAGTATTATGGGCCCCACATTAATAATAAACAAATACTTACCTCTTCCCGTTCACCCGCTGCTCCGGTCTCTGCAGCACGTTTTCTGACCCTCTGCTCTGCTCAGCACAGAGGGCGCACTGTAGTGATGTCATCGCATTCTCTACATTGAGGCGTCACAGAGCTCAGACGCAGAGAGAGATTAATTAGAGATGGAGTGTCAGCTAATGGCTCCCTGTCCCATCACTGTTTTCAACTGCATCAGCATCAGTGGTACACCACAAATGATATATCAAAATATTGACCGGAATGTCTCAAAGCCAAACTAAATAAAAAATTATGGGATTACACTGCTGAAGCAAGACACTTCCTCTAGCGACTTATGGAATGTCTGTGCCAGTAAAGACGGAGAATGGGAACATATTTAGAGGATTTGTCTCACTCCACTCAATTCTGAATTGAGAAGTAAGTCATGTCAGCAGGTATCATGCATCAGTCCTTCTCTAATGAATGGGACAGGCACATGATACCTGCTGATTGCAAATGTGGTCCGGAAGGTATCCGCAGATGTGAGGTCATATGCCTTGCTCACTTCTTCATGCATGTTCTTCAAACATACCTAAAGAGAGAACCTTTCTCTAATGGGAGCATGTTAAACAAACCATATCATGGAATGGTGGCTGTAGAGCTGAATAAAACATTGTTTTCATTCTTTAATTTCTGCTTTTCGTTGCAAAGATATTGTTAGGACTGGCGGAACGCACCGAAAAAATAATGAGAAGATATTTGGTGCGTTCGCAGTCCGGGGTCCACCGTGCAGGAGTGAACCCGCTGCTGGCAAATGGCGGCACTATATGGCGGTGGAAATGAACTCTGTTACGTCACAGAGCCGTGGTACCGAACCAAGAGCGCAAGCAAGAAGTCACAGAACTCATTTCTAAGACTCGGGATTGGGTTCATCTAGACCACTTGCGCTCGACACCGCTACTGGGTGTCAGAATAAAAAAAAGTAATTTTACGCACAAGAGTGCGAGCAGTGCCGCACTGGCGGATGCCACTAGCCACCCAGGCTTGGGTTGGACAGCGCTTTAATAACGCACGGCGCCACACTGGCGGTCACAGCAAAAGACGCTGTAACGTATAATTAATGCTTATAGCACAGCCGGGCGCTAGATAGCATACATCCACCTTCTGCGAACAGTCATACACAAGGTAGGGGATGTTTAAAGAACGACTTGTACTCATCAACACACACATGTTTTCAAATGTACACTAGCGCATAACTGTGCGGTCATGCGAACCTTTTATAGCTGCAGCAAGTACAGGACCTTCCCAGAAGAACCAATGGGATGCTTCCACAGAAGTTGAGCACCTTCAGGACCTTCCTGGAGGACCAATGGTATCTGCTGCAGTATCTAAGCATGTGACCCTTGATCTCCAATGAGAGATCTTGCCCTGGGCATGCTCAGAAGGGAAAAAGCAGGATTTAGTCCCAAAAACGTCTGCTCGCCGCAGCCCAGTAATGGCTACAATGGCAGAAGCTGGAAAGGCAGCAGTAACCCTTTGCACAGTGTCAGACTGAGCAAGATGTAGGGACCGACGTCTCTGCTGAGCAGCCTCCACTGCAGCAGGAGAAGAATGGGAGACCGCAGTGGAGATGGACCGAGATTCCCCCTGTGCAGAGGCAGGAGCTTGACTCCTAATAGATATTAACTTGTAAAGTTTTAGTTAGAATTTAAGTAATTGTTCAGCTGGGCGTTACCAGAGATTTGTCTTGCCAGGCATGTACTTGTTCACCTGTATGACATTAACCAAGGTAGGCAGCAACATACAGGAAAAAAAGAACCCATTTCCCCACCATAGCTTAGAAAAGGTTTCTTAGGCCTCTTTCAAACATTCGTGTCTTCGGTACGTGTGGTGACAGTTTTTACTCATACCGGAGACACGTACACACATAGACCCTTTCAAATGAATGGGTCTGTGCATATGTCAGTGTGTTTCCACGGACCGTGGGTCCATGTGCCCCACACGTAGAGATGTCCTTTTTTTACCGTCAGCACAGATGGCAAAATGTCCCACACATGTGCACATGGAGAACACACATTGATGTCCTCCGTGTGAAACACATCGGCACCGGTGAAGAAGCCCTGCAATAAGCGCTGTTCCCAAGCGGCAGGTGCTGAAGATGGCTCTCATTCTCTCCTGCTCTGCCGGCGATCTGCACGAGCAGAGTAGAATGATGACAGTTATATTAAAGTCCGAAGGAAGACACCAGGTGGGGGCTTTTGGGACTCTTACTCCCATCAGCCTATCTCTGCTGCTGCTAATAACAGTGACAGCAGGAGCGGCTGATGGGGGTATTTATCAGAAGCCGCCTGCGCTATAAATAAATAAGTAAATGAAAAACACGGCGTAGGTTCCCCTGTATTTTCTATAACCAGCCAGGCAAAAACTCACAGCTGGGGGCTGCAACCCTCAGCTGTCAGCTTCAGCAAGGCTGGTTATCAAGAATAGAGGGGTCCCCACGCTGTTTTTCTTTAAATTATTTAAATAGCTTTAAAAAATGGCGTGGGGTTTCCCCTATTTTTGACAACCAGCTAAAGCTCACAGCTGGGGGCTGGTATTCTCAGGTTGGTAAGGGGCCATGGATATTGGCCCCTCCAGCCTAAAACGGCAGCCCGCAGCTGCCTGGAAAAGACTCATCTAATAGAATAAAAGTAAAATAAAAAACAACAATTTACCATACCCGTCCGTCATTCTGTCCCACGATGTAATTCATGTCTGGGGGCTAAATAGTTTTCAACCTGGACCATGCCAAGTTGCGACCGTCCAGGCTGAAAACCACTGGTGAATGAGCTGCTAAGAGCACAGCATCATTCACCATCGAGGCCAGGCTGAACTGCGGTGACCTCAGGACCTCAGTGGTTTTCAGCCTGGACGGTTGCATCTTGGCACCGTCCAGGTTGAAAACTATTTAGCCCCCAGACATGGATTACAGGGTGGGACAGAACAACGGACAGGTATGGTATATTGTTGCTTATTAATTTTACTTTTATTACAGGAGTTATTACAGGAGGAGGGCTTTGGTGGAATTAGGCGTTACAGTAAGTGTGGTTTAATTGAGATTAATAAAGGAGTCTGTGTCAGTTTTTCAATTAAAGGATTTTATTCTGGCTGTGTCTTTATTTAAAGGGAACCTGTCACCCCGTTTTTTGAGATTGAGATATAAATACTGTTAAATAGGGCCTGCGCTGTGTGTTACAATAGTGTATGTAGTGTACCCCGATTCCCCACCTATGCTGAGAAATAACTTACCAAAGTCGCCGTTTTCGCCTGTCAATCAGGCTGGTCAGGTCGGGTGGGCGTGGTGACATCGCTGGTTCTTCCTCAGCTTTACGTTGGTGGCGTAGTGGTGTCCGCATGTTGAGGTGACTAATCCACTGTGGGCACGTGAACAAGCAAACTCGGCTTTGGGAAAATGGCCGCCGCGATCTCTAATGCGCACGCGCGGCATCCCGCGGCCATTTTCCTGAAGCCCCGTGCAGCAGAGCACTCGATCTGCGCACGCGCGGCCCCAGGAAGATGGCCGCCCCCACCGACGAAAGGGATGACAGCGCAGATCGCGCGCTGCTTGTTCACGTGCCCACAGTGGATTAGTCACCTCAACATGCGGACACCACTACGCCACCAACGTAAAGCTGAGGAAGAACCAGCGATGTCACCACGCCCACCCGACCTGACCAGCCTGATTGACAGGCGAAAACGGCGACTTTGGTAAGTTATTTCTCAGCATAGGTGGGGAATCAGGGTACACTACATACACTATTGTAACACCCAGCGCAGGCCCTATTTAACAGTATTTATATCTCAATCTCAAAAAACGGGGTGACAGGTTCCCTTTAACATATAACTATAGGATTAGTAATGGAGAGATGTCACCCGACAATACAAAGGTGACATCAACCCCACAAATATTAACCCCATTTGCTACCGCTACAGGGCAAGTGGGAAGAGCCGGGTAAAGCGCCAGAATTGGTGCATCTAATAGATGAGCCCTTTTTGGGCAGCTCTGGGCCCCTTACCAGCCCAATAATACAAGCCCCCAGCTGTGAGTTTTAGCAAGGCTGGTTGTGCAAAATGGGGGGACCCCTTGTCCTTTTTTTTAATAATTTATTTAAATAATTAAAAAAATTAGTGTGAGGACACCTCTATCCTTGATAACCAACCTTGCTGAAGCTGACAGCTGAGGGTTGCAGCCAACAGCTGCGAGTTTTGCCTGGATTGATCAAGAAAATAGGGGGGGACCCACGCTGGGTTTTTCTTTAATTTATTTAGTTATATCGCAGGCGGCGGCTGAGGAATACCCCGATCATCCGCTCCTGCTGTCACTGTTATTAGCGGCAGCAGGTATCGAATGATGGAAGTAAGAGTCCCAATAGCCCCCACCTGCTGTCATCGTTCTGAATTTCATATAACTCTCATCATTCTTCCCTGCTCGCGCCCATCGCCGGGGAACAGCACTTACTGTAGTGCTTCTTCCCCGGTGGCTGTCCGTGTGATACTGATGCGGCACACGGGCAGCACATGGTTGCCACACATGTGTCGGAAGTATTACATTAACAACACACAGACACGGATATCTCCAGAACTGTTTTTTCCGGTACCGGAAATAAATGGACGTTTGAAAGCGGCCTTGGTGTGAGACATGTAATGACAGTCGGTCTGTTTTTCTCATTGGTCTCACTGCAGAAATGTGTGTGATTACAGAGGAGGGGATCAGAGATGAGTGTGATTGCTATCATTTCTTTATCTTTCTTCTCGTGCAGTCAGTGTGGGGGGAGGGGCAGTAAAGTTGAAAGCACAAAATAATATCCATAGGGTAAGATAGAGTTAATGTTTGGAACTAGCCCATAGTAGGATGAGTTTAGTGTTAGGGAAAGAGGCAGCTTCCTGTAGACAGATAAGGTCAAGTTCAAGTTTAGGTAGGAGGTGTTATGTGAGCAGTGCCGCTTTTGGAGTGACCTACAAGAAAGGGATACTAAGGGACAGGGTAGTAGCGAGATCCTGAAGTGACTGACGAGACAGAATGGCATTCCGGAAAGAATAGGACAAGTCACAAAGAACCCTGGACTTGCAAAATGCTAAAGTTTAAGGACCTAAACAAGACTGAGTTCATGGGACTGAGTGGTAGAACCAGGGGGCCAGTAGTGGAAGAAATAGGATGCGGAAGCTGAGCGAGTAGAATGAGTTGCTGATCAGGACTGTGACAATAAGCTGGGTTGTGAGGAAGTAGGGAGAAACAGTGTGCTTCACCGGCCCTAGAGTAGACCACAGTGGAAGGATACTGTGTGAGTGAAAATGCTTTTCACTGTAAAGGAAATGCCCATAAGACTTTGCACCCGCTAACCCTTTTACATAAACCTTACCAAGTTTCCGTCCAGTAAAGACTGTGTTTTAGAATGGGAAATCTGTGGAACCTACAGTCCTGGCCAGCCAACACCACCGGCTACAGGCGGCGTGCACAGGCGCAAAACCCTCACAGCGCCAACTCACACACCCAGACAGGACCCACACTTTCATGTAGCGTGTCGGGGCGTAAAAGGAGGAGACAAGGCCATTTTCATGAATAGAACCCCAAATTGTTTGTATTCACCAGGTTCGGTAAATTGCAAAAAATTTGTCACAAATTAAATTCACATCCAATTGCTTTGTTCATCTCCACTGTTAATCCTTAGCATCATATACAGGATTACCCAGCACAGTGTACAGGATAAAAGGGAAATTATTGGTGAATACCAGCAGTGGTTACATAAACTTACATTGTCTACACTAATCAATCATTTCCCTGCTGGCTTCTACTCCAATACCTGTTCTCCTTTATACTATGATCTGTATTCTGACTAGGAAGCTAATGATGTGTGCTCACATGGGTCAGATGTGCATAACATTTTACTAAACTGTACCCTATGCTATGGAGAAAATCCACTCTGTAAATAGCCAGATGCTATTGATTTGACCTCCACAGTATGTCATTTTATGCAGAGGAATTTCAGTTTTGTAATGCAGAGGGGAACGCTACAGTATTTCTGCAATAAAATCCACCCAGCAGATAAGTACTGCATGCACATACTCTAAGGGTTAATAGTAGAGTCCATGCAGAAGTTAGGGGTTGCTATGCAGAAGAGGAGAGATCTATATTCACAATGTATTTATTCTTTTGTGAATTTTCTATGTGTATTGTTTGACACCACAGTATTTTGGATGGCTACAGCTAGTACTTAAAGAAACAGAGGCGCTTACCATGTGCAATGTTATTGATTCAGTCTACACTCCCTCTAGTGGCTGCTTTAGGTGGCTATAGTATACAGAACTTTTTTAAATTAAAACACTAGTCTGTAGTCTATTGTATATGTTGTCATCCATCTAATATATAATTGCCTAGAATACTACTTCCTGCAATTTGTGCCAACTTCCGTGGCTTTGTCCGGAGCTAATGTCTGGAGCTAAAGTCCGGAGCTAATGTCCGGAGCTAATGTCCGGAGATTAATTGCCTAGAATACTACTTCCTGCAATTTGTACCAACTTCCGTGGCTTTGTCCGGAGCTAATGTCCGGAGCTAATGTCCGGAGCTAATGTCCGGAGCTAATGTCCGGAGCTAATGTCCGGAGCTAATGTCCGGAGCTAATGTCGGGAGATAAGTGACGTCAACAGTGTCCAGTGTCTGATTGGTTGCCGCCTGCTGCGAGCGACCAATCAGAAACGTGCCGTACTGTGACACACTCCGCCCGCCATTTTGGTGTGATTTTTGAATTTTTACCTCACAGCAAGTTTCTACTGCGTGGAGGCGGGCCCAGTGACGTTGCTCTTCAAGCTCCTGCCGAATTTCAAGCATATATGGATTCTAGACTCCCGATTCTTTAGAATCGGGCTGCCATCTAGTTAGTTTATAATCTAGTGTGATTGTCTACTGCAGAGACTTTATTTCACATAATAATGCCGATTCAAAAAAAAATGTAGCTTCCGAACAGTTAGCAGCTCTAACATAAGGAATAGCTTTCAATATTCGCCACAGCAACTGCAAAACTTTGTCTTTCTCCTTCATCTTTAAAGGGAACCTGTCACCAGGTTTTCCTCATATAACGTATGGCCAGCACCTATAAGCCTCTGTTACAGTGTAGGATGCTAGCAGGTGCGTAGGATGCAGTGACACACAGGAGGCAGAGCAAGGGTTAACAGGTTCTTTATATATAGGAACAGTAATGGTATAAGCAGCGGGTAAAGGATGTGATTGGAGGATGGGGGAAAGTCAAATGCAATAGAATATAACAGGTTAACTTATCAGTCTCTGTGCGCTGGAGGAAGGTGGCTGGAAGATCCCTCGGCGGCGCCTCAGGCGGCGTGAGATGTCTCCGATCCGGACCCGCAGATGAGTGATGCACTTTCTCCTTGCAACGACGGATCCTCCGGGTCCTTCTTCACATGATCTCCTGATCCGTGCACACGGTGGAGCAGAGGTGATGGTCGGCGGCACAGAAGAAGCAGAAGGTAGGCAAGGCCACAGTAGGAGCACACAGTCCTGCGGACACAGACACGGGCCGGTCCTTAGCAGACACCGCAAGGATGAGACTAAGCAGTGCATCCGTGGTGGTGAGCGGAGCAAAGGTCCCTACTCTATCCTGGTCACTACCCAATGAGGAAGTCTCTCTGGGCTGAGGGTAGGAAGCGTTGGCAGTCTGGCTAGCTGGGGGTGTAGACACAGCTAGCGGGCGTGGGTCTGTGAAGAGGGAGTTAACCGTCTCACTACTCACAAGTTCGGTCCCCGCCAAATGTCCCGTCTTCCCGCTCAAACTGCTATTTCTGTCGGGGCCGCCCCCATCAGTCAGGTGCCCCGAACTGCTCTGGTTCACAATCTCTTCCCCTTGAAACACTTGTGACAGCTCTGATGGTTCCGGCCCAGATATGCAGGAGAGACCATTAGCTTGGCTCTCCTCCCTACAACAGCATACTAGAACGCTGTATGTGTGCCTCCAATCCACTCTGCAAGGCACAAAAAAGAACTTTTGTTATGCTTATAGATGGCGCAGCATTGTCTGGTGGGCATCTCTGGAATTCATCCGGCGCCTCCTCCCTTCTTATGATCACCGTCCTCCTCTGCCCCATGTGGATGACTCGTCATCTACACAGTGTCCCCCATCGTGCTCCTGCACAGACGCACTTCCCTCTGCCAAGCCAATGGCAGGATAAAGCGATCTAGTGCGCATGCACCATGAATGCACAAAGAGCGCCGATAACCAAAAGAAGTGCACTAGCGCAGGAGTGCAATGGAGGACACAGTATGGATGACATAGGATGTATCATTCAGATGAGGAAGGGAAGGACAATGGTGATCGCAAGAAGAGAGGAGGCGATGAATCAAAACCAGAGGTGCCCATTAGACAGGACCATGCTGTTTGTAAGTAGAATTAATGCTCCTTTTCTCTGCCTTAGAGGGGACTGGGGGCATATATACAGCTTACAGAATGCTGTTAAAGAGGCCTTAAAGGTGCTGGCTGTACTTTTGGGGAAATCTGGTGACAGGTTACTTTTAATCCTCCTATCAGAACTCTCAGTCATAGTTAATGTCTCCTCACTTTCTTCAGTTTTTTAAGTTCACTACCTCAGGATACTGTTGTTTTCCCCTCCAGACTATCTTTTGCATCAGTAGTACAGTCTATCACTATAAAACACACGATGTGTGACTAAAATTTCTGTCAGTTGCCACAGCAGAAGCCGCATAGTAAAGAATTATAATGGGCAGGCAATGAGATGTCTGGCCCTCTAAGGCCAACATCAGCATCCCAACAGCAGTACCACAGTGTAGGTGACATGATGGACAGGGATAGTGTGTCCAGCTGAGCATGCACCATTTACATTGGCAGCCGCAGAAGACAGACAATGGACAGTCAGGTACGCAGATGGCATGGCCAATTTATTCATTGGCATCAGCTGTAGGTGAGTGAAAGTTAACACTAATCCATGCCTGATTCATTTTGACAAATGGCATTCAACATGGTCTGGTTGGGTGTAACAAAGGCACTGGCTGAGCTGAATGCCATCTTTGACATTACACTAGACACTCAACATTACAGAATGCCGATAGCAAACTGGGCCATTTCTTTCCACTGGTCAAATCTGCTGACCCAAACGTCTGTGGAATCGGGGCTCAGGGTATCTGCTTAAGAAGGGACATAGTCAAAAAACAACTGCATCTGGCTGTTCAGCTGGTACATCTCTGTTTGCTGAAGTGCCCCTGTTTGTCGTAATGGCAGATTAAATATCTGGCGCATCACATCAAAAATACTATATCTGTTTCTGCTGCTACTATCTTTGCTACTTGTTGTAGGCCTAACACTGGCACAGGCAGAGGAAGGTTAGGTCTGTTTGGATCTTAGAGAGGTCCATTAGTCACTTGTGCGGCTTCCACTCAGCGAAAGCTTGGCAAACCAGGTAACACATCTTATCCCTGGTAATACTCCAATTATCACCATTTTTGGATTTACGAGAGCTTTGTCCTTGCTTTAATTTAAACGTTGCTTTTTGCTTTCGAAACAGCAAGGGTTAGTGTCAGTTTTCCTTGCTGGAAGCTGCTGAGTTGCTAGGTCAGCTGATGTGGGTGGTGATCACTCCTTTAAATAGTCACATGATGCATCAGCTGATTGTTGGCAATTGCCTTGGCTCAATGGGAACCTAAGATACCACTCCCTGACAGGTTCTCTGGAGGGAGAGATACATTTTTGATCTTTAAGGAGGCCTGTAAGTTATATTTCAGGCTTTGCCCTTATTCTTCAGGGAGTGAGGAACAGCGTGTGGGGATTATAGTCTCCCTTCTCAAGGAGGGCCTTTTCCCTGCCGACCGATTCACCATCTTTGCTATCGGTGGATGAGTTTTTTGCAGCATTGGCGCTGGTGTATGGAGAGGCTGATGAAGTCTCCCTGGCAGAGTCTCGACTCCAAAAGATCAAGCAGGGGGGCTGGCCGGCTGAGGAGTACTGCTCAGAGTTTCGGAGATGGGCCACTGACATGCAATGGAATGACCCTGCTCTTTGGAGCCATTTTTGTCAGGGTCGGTCAGCTATGCTTCACTATACTCTGGTGAAGTATGCTACTCCTGGGTTGTTGGTAGCCACCATGGCCCTTGATATGTGGGTGGATAGATGCCTCAGGGAGAGACACACACCAAATCTACTCCCTGTTGTTCTTTCTAGGGAAGAGGGACACACTGGTGCAGACGGACGAACCTATGCAGGGAGGAGTCTCGTCTCAAACTGGGTTGCCTACGGTTCGCTGTAGGATGGGGGCATGTTTCTACTGTGATCTTACGGATCATTACATTAATGTTTGCCCATCTCGAGCCAAAGTTGGTACTTCAGCACAACACTGCATTCCACTGGTTGTATAGGGGGAAGCAACCAGGGTGTGTACATTTCCTCCACCTTCACTTCTCAGTTTTCCATTTCTGCTGAAGTGGTAGTTGGTGGGGAGACTGAGCCAGTACTGTGGACAGAGGAGCTGGGGTCAATCTGGTGGATTCTTGCTTTGTTCAGATCCACGATCTGATTGGTAGGATGCTGGTGAGACCCATTTCCATTCATGTGATTGACTCTGTCCCTCTCAGCCAGAGGAGTCTGACCTAATAATGATAATGATAATGATGAGACACAGTTGCTGCTAAGTCTTGCTGTTGTTAAGTCACAAAGTCAGGAGGACCAGGATGTGGAGGTGGAAGACGAGGTGGTGGATGATGAAGTCACCGACCCAACCTGGGAAGTTTGTCTGCAGAGTGAGGCCAGCAGGGCTGAGGGGGAGGGATCAGCACCGCCAAAACAGACAGAAAGAGGCAGAAGGCGAGCAATTGTTCTGCAGAGCACCGACACTCGTGAATTTCTCCGTCAAAGAGTTAGATGTTCCCCAGTCTGGGACGTTTTTAAAAAGAGTTCTGAGACAAACAAAATTGCCATTCACAACGTGTGCCATGCCAAGATTAGCAGGAGCCTGACAAGTAAGAACTAGTGATGGGTGAGCACTAAAATGCTCGGGTGCTTGTTGCTCCCCCCGGGGTCCTGTTAAGGTCTAAAAACATCTGAAAATGATAGAAACACTGCTCAAATGACACTGCAACCTCATGTGGATCGCCCCTGGAAGCATTCCTGACTCCTAGTTCACAGCTTTAATAATTTTTTTCCGAGATTCATGCCTTTTTTTCCCGGTGCAACAAAAAACACATTAAAACTAAACCAAAACGGGTGTTGCTTGGAAATATATCAAGGTACATCCTTTGCAGATTAATGACTTGCCTGTAAGGCCAAATATTTAACCCCAGACCGAAAATTTCCTCTCCCACTTAGGCTTATTTCAGACGCTGCGTTTTTCAACTTTAACATTGCTTTCAACCACTACAAATGCATTCACTGGGAAATGTCATTGTAACATTTAACACCCCTAGCTGGCCATGTGGTGTGTGACACATAAGCAGACCCATCTTGTTTCATTTACAAAGGAGGGACTCTTAAAGTCATAGAGCCTATTTTTACTGGTGCATCAGGCGGCATTAATCTTCTTAAAGGGCCATTATGAAACAGTTTGTCTCCTAAGCTGTTGTAGCCTATGCTGTGAGTGAATGGGCTGCCAAGAGTTACGATGCACCACAATACCCCTGGCATAAGATGTCCAGGGGGGGACTCCTGAAAGTGTTGCATTGCACTTCTTGTGACAGCACCCCTTGCCTCTGTGCTGCCACGATGGGAGGGTCTGAGAAAACTGTCCCAGAACTTTGCCATTGTTCCCCTACCTGAGCTGAATTGTACTTCTGTCTCTCTTGCTTGGACTCCTTGGTTGTACAACAAACTCTGACGTCTGCTGCCAGCGTTCTCACATGGGAATTTTCTAAGTAATTCTGCTACAAGGGCCCTGTGGTACTGTAACATTTTAGTACACCTCTCTGCCTCAGGCAGAAGAGATTGAACGTTCTCCTTGTAGAGTGGGTCTAGAAGTGTCACCAACCAGTAAAGAGTGTCACCCAAAATTTTGATAATCCGAGGGTCACGTGAAATGAAGCACAACATAAAGTCAGCATGCCAGACTGCTAACAGGCAAGACTTCCGTGTACTCACCAACAGGACGACTGACCATGCTGTCCTCCTCATCCTCATACTCCTCCTCCCTGTCCTCAGGCCATCCCCGCTGAACAGAAGCTAATACAGATGTGTTTGTAGTACCGTCTATAGAGCATGAAAGTAGCTCCTGTTTTTCCTCCTCATTGCCTACCAATCCACGTTGAGAAGACATGAGGCTGGGCTGAGTGTAATCCCCCTGTATGTTTCCATGCTCCATGTCCTCGTGCTCTACCTGCAATGTATCCTCTTTGATTGTGAGAAGAGATTTTTTCAGAATGCTGAGAAGCGAGATGGTGATGCTAATTATGGCGTAATCGCCGCTCACCATCTTGGTGCAGTCCTCAAAGTTTTGGAGGATGTTACATATATCTGACATCCATGTCCTCTCCTGAGGTTTTATGAGTGGAATCTGACCTGAAATTTGATGGCCTTGTTGATGTTGGTAGTCAACAACGGCCCACTTCTGCTCACAAATCCTTTCCAACATATGCAGCATAGAGTTCCAGCGCGTGGGGACATCACACAACAGTCGGTGAGCTGGAAGCTGAAAACGCTGCTGAAGAACGGCAAGGGTGGCTGAAGCTGTAGCTGACTTTCTAAAATGGACAGACAGACGGCGTACTTTCACTAGCAGATCAGGCAGCTCCGGGTAGCTTTTCAGAAAACGTTGAACCACGAGGTTAAGCACATGGGCCAAGCAAGGTACGTGTGTGAGCTCACCTTGCCTCAGAGCCGCCACCAGGTTGCAGCCATTGTCACACACGACCATGCCTGGCTGTAGGTTCAGCTGTGTCATCCAAACATCTGACTGCTCTTTCAGGGCTGTCGACAACTCTTCTGCATTGTGCCGTTTGTCACCTATGCAGATTAGCTTCAGCACAGCCTGTTGACGCTTGGCTGAGGCAGTGCTGCAGTGCTTCCAGCTTCTGACTGATGTGCTGATTTTAGAGATGGAGGATGAAGAGGAGGAGGAGGTGCAGGAGCTGTAGACTGTGGGGGCAACCCTGATTGATGTAGGGCCAGCAATCCTCGGCGTGGGGAGGATGTGTTCCATCCCAAGGTCCGATTGGGTCCCGGCTTCAACTACAGTTGGTCCATATATATTTGGACAGAGACAATTTTGGTTATAGACATTACCACAATGAATTTTAAACAAAACAATTCAGATGCAGTTGAAGCTCAGACTTTCAGCTTTCATTTGAGGGTATCCACATTAAAATTGGATGAAGGGTTTAGGAGTTTCAGCTCCTTAACTTGTGCCACCCTGTTTTTAAAGGGGCCAAAAGTTATTGGACAATTGACTCCAAGGCTATTTCATGGACAGGTGTGGGCAATCCCTTCGTTATGTCATTCTCAATTAAGCAGATAAAAGGCCTGGAGTTGATTTGAGGTGTGGTGCATGCATTTGGAAGGTTTTGCTGTGAAGTAAATATGTGGCCAAAGGAGCTCTCCATGCAGGTGAAACAAGCCATCCTTAAGCTGCGAAAACAGAAAAAACCCATCCAAGAAATTGCTGCAATATTAGGAGTGGCAAAATCTACAGTTTGGTACATCCTGAGAAAGAAAGAAAGCACTGGTGAACTCATCAGTGCAAAAAGACCTGGGCGCCCACAGAAGACAACAGTGGTGGATGATCGCAGAATAATCTCCATAGTGAAGAGAAACCCCTTCACAACAGCCAACCAAGTAAACAACACTCTCCAGGAGGTAGGCGTATCAATATCCAAATCTACCATAAAGAAAAAGACTGCATGAAAGTAAATACAGAGGGTTCACTGCACGGTGCAAGCAACTCATAAGCATCAAGAATAAGAAGGCTAGACTAGACTTTGCTAAAAAACATCTAAAAAAGCCAGCACAGTTCTGGAAGAACATTCTTTGGACAGATGAAACCAACATCAACCTCTACCAGAATGATGGAAAGAGAAAAGTATGGCGAAGGCGTGGTACAGATCATGATCCAAAGCATAGCACATCATCTGTAAAACACGGTGGAGGCAGTGTGATGGCTTGGGCATGCATGGCTGCCAGTGGCACTGGGTCACTTGTGTTTATTGATGATGTGACACAGGACAGAAGCAGCCGAATTAATTCTGAGGTATTCAGAGCCATACTGTGTGCTCAGATCCAGCCAAATGCAGCCAAACTGATTGTCCATCTGTAGTATGAAACGACGACCAATGACCCAAAACATAAAGCCTAAGCAACCCAGGAGTTTATTAAAGCAAAGAAGTGGAATATTCTTGAATGGCCAAGTCAGTCACCTGATCTCAACCCAACTGAGCATGCATTTCACTTGTTAAAGACTAAACTTCAGACAGAAAGGCCCAAAAACAAACAGCAACTGAAAACCACAGCAGTGAAGGCCTGGAAGAGCTTCAAAAAGGAGGAAACACAGCATCTGGTGATGTCCATGAGTTCAACACTTCAGGCAGTCATTGCCAACAAAGGGTTTTCAACCCAAGTACTAAAAATGAACATTTTATTTAAAATTAATGAATCTGTCCAATTACTTTTGGTCCCTTTAAAAACAGGGTGGCACATGTTAAGGAGCTGAAACTCCTAAACCCTTCATCCAATTTTAATGTGGATACCCTCAAATGAAAGCTGAAAGTCTGAACTTCAACTGCATCTGAATTGTTTTGTTTAAAATTCATTGTGGTAATGTCTATAACCAAAATTAGAAAAATGTTGGCTCTGTCCAAATATATATGGACCTAACTGTATGTTAACCCAGTGTGCCGTCATTGAGATGTACCGTCCCTGCCCACAAGCACTTGTCCACGTGTCCGTGGTTAGGTGGACTTTCCCAGTAACAGCATTGTTGAAGGCACGGCTAATGTTGTGGGACACATGCTGTTGTAATGCCGGTACGGCACACCGGGAGAAATAGTGGCGACTGGGCACCAAGTACCTTGGGACGGCCACCGACATCAGGTTATGGAAAGCTTCCATCTCAACAAACCTAAAAGGCAGCATTTCTAGCGCAAGCAGAAAAGAAATATTAGAATTGAGGACTGTGGCCTGTGGGGCGTTGGCTGGGTATTTCCGCTTGCATTCCAAAGACTGGGTTATTGACAACTGAATGCTGTGCTGGGACAAGGACGTGGACGGGCTTGCTGATGGTGCTGCTTGACTGTGAGCCACAACAGGTGCAGGGCTAAAGGCATCGTCACATGCACGGTGTACTGGGGATTGGCTTCTATGCAAAACAGTGGAAGCAGTGGTGTGACCAACAGGCAGTGGTCCTGGAGCCTGGGGTTTGGCCCACAAAGTCGGGTGCTTTGCTTGCATGTGCCTGATCATGCTGGTGGTGGTCAGGCTGGTTGCTTTGCTACCCATGCTGATGCGGGCATGGCAGGTGCTGTAAATGGCCTGTTTGGGGTTATTGGCAGAGTCTTTAAAAAATAGCCAGACTCGGGAAGATCTCACAGGTGGAATGGCAACTTCACTCATGTTGGTGTTACAGGGAACGGATGCACGCCTTCTGTCTGTGGCCACCACACTGCTTCTTCCTGCCTGTTGAGGGGATATGCCTCCTTCCCCATTTGTGCTGCTGTCCTCGCTATGCATGTCCTCCTGCCAGGTTGGGTCAGTCACTATGTCATCCACCACCTCGTCTTCCACATACGCACCCTGCTCCTCCTCCTGACTTTCTGGCAATTGTGTCTCATCATCGTCCACCTCTTTTGACACTTTCCCACCATCGCTTTCATGTGACCGGGGCTGGTCAAAGCCTTGGGCAGCTCTACAGGCAATCTCATCTTTCCCCACTTCAAGTTGACCGGCAGAGATTTCGGAATCTTGAAATGGAAAACTGAACAGCTCTTCAGAGTGTCCAAGTGTCGGATCGGTTTTCTCAGGGCACTCGGCATGGTGGGAGGAAGGAGGATAAGGGTGAGGAATATCCTGGCCACACTCACGGCTACTCAGACTTGACCGTGTGGAAGACAAGGTGGTGGTGGTGGCTAAGTGACTGGAAGCATTATCCGCTATCCAACCAACAGCCGTTTCCCACTGCTCTGGCTTCAACAGTAGTGTGCTGCGGTCCCCTAGAAACTGGGACAGGAAGGTCGAGCAAGAAGATGTGGGTCTTTGTTGTTGCATTTCAAATGCTCAGCATAAATGTCTTTATTAGTAGCAAAATAATATGTGATCAGTATGCCTGCAAATCTATGATTTTTCAAACCCAAACACCAGGCAGGCCTCAGCCTGACCTAACAGACTGTATTTATTTATTTATTTTTTTTAAAGTTAATTTATGCGAAATAGTGCTGTAGAGAATTTGAGCATCACAGAGCCAAAAAATAAGTACACCGACCTACAATGTCCAAACTTGGAGCAGAGATATATGAGGGCTCTCACAGATATACCACACTGGCAAATCTGTGGCCTTTCAATTTTTTTTATGCTAAATAGCGCTGTCTAGAATTTGAGTATCACACAGCCATAAATAAGTACACCGGCCTCCAATGCCCAAACTTGGAGCACAGAGATATATGACGGCTGTAACGGAAATACCACACTGGTAAATCTGTGGCCTTGGAATTTTTTTTGATGCTAAATAGTGCTGCACAGAATTTGAGTATCACACAGCCAAAAAATAAGTACACATGGCCTCCAATGACCAAACGTGGAGCACGCAGATATATGAGGCCCTTTTTCAGTGAATTTAAAACACCAAAAAAAAAAAAAGGGGCACAAGGGTAGCACACACAACTATACTACGTATGCCTGACAAACTATAACTTTTCAACAGGCCTCAGTCTGACAGAACAGACTGTTTATTTTTGGAAAAACTTTTGGGGGCGATTTTTGGAAAAAAAAAATTAGGTATATAGACAGTAAATAAGCTGCAGCAGCAGGCAGTTATGGAGATTTGGGAAGGATGCAGTGGGAGAAATGGACGCACATACAGTGCCTGCAGGCCTTGCACTGATGTGGATATGCTGTGCCCTGCCTACCTAGCACTGCAATATTGGGACCCACAAATTAGCCCTAAAAAGGACTTTTGGTTTCTGAGGATTTGCGGATGTAAGAGTTGCAGACCTACACTAACTCTATAACTCTAAGGGCCCCTTTCCACTTGTGAGAAAAGAAAACTATCCGTAATCTGGACTGAAAAAACGGATGTAATGTATGCGATTGTCATGCGTTTGTGATGCGAGTTCAATGCGATTTTTTAATCGCACCATCCGTTTTACATCCGTATGACATCCGTATGCAATCCATTTTTTTTTCTCTGCAACTATTTTTATACAGTCATTTACAGGACTCTTTACAGTGTTACATGCCACAGAATGGTAAGGTATCCGTAAAAAACGGATGGAATATGGATGGTCCGTATTCCATGCGTTTTTTTTCTCACATCCATTGACTTGCATTGGCGAGTCTCGTCCGAGACCCGCAGCAAATCACAGCATGCTGCGATTTTTTTCTCAGCCAACCCAGATTTTTCTCAGTCCGATTTCGGCTGAGAAAAAAAACGCAAATGAAAAGACACCTATTAAATAACATTGGTCCGAGTGCAATCCGATTTTTTATTGGATTGCACTCGTCCGTTTTCCTCGCAAGTGGAAAGGGGCCCTAAAACCATGACTCTGACCCTATCTCGGCAGCAGCTCTCCCTACTCTCACTGAAACAGGAACAGAATGCGGTGAGCAGGGCAGCGCCAGGTCTCTTATACTCGGGATGATGCTGTACGGCCCAGCCAATCACTGCACGACCACAACAAAGATGGCTACGGTGTTTCATGGCCTGGCAGACAATGACAGCACCGTGATTGGGTCTGCCAAAACTGCCAAAACTGCTGGGTAGAGACTGCAGTTACCGCCGAATAATACTGGAAATGTTCGCTGCTCGCCGAGTACGCCGAGCATAGCGATACTCGGGCGAGTAACGAGTAGTGGCGAGCACGTTCGCTCATCACTAGTAAGAACCTAACCACAACAATCATGATTAGGCATATGTAATCTAAGCACAGGATTCTGTGGTCCAAAAGCCTAAGTCCACGATTGGTGCTATCGAGTGACACCATTGCCTCTTCCCCGTGCTAGGTGCTCCCAAGACCCTGTCTAAAACACTGCCCTGCTCTGCACCTATCCTTGCACATTATGACTTACCATCATCAGGCAATTTCAAATGCTTTTCCGAGCACAGCGTTCAGCTGTCCCTACACCAGGCCTTTGAACGAACGAGAAAGTTTGTAGCTAACCACCCACAGGCTTAAAGTCTAAATGAACACATTTCCAGGCTGCTTGCCATGGAAATGTTGCCATTTTGGATTTTTGACACTGAGGATTAATGCCAATTCATGGCGGCAGCTCTCCCTCGGTACTCGGTCCCCAGCCACCACTTTTTCTCCCTGTGTGACGTACCCGCCTTTTACCAGCATGAGTCCAGGAACATCACCTGTGCCCTTACCAACGCGGTTACTGGGATTGTCCATTTAACGACCAACACATGGACAAGTGCTTGTGGTCAGGGACACAATATTTACCTGATGGCACACTGGGTGAACATTGTGGATGCCAGAGCCGAATCACACCCTGGCATGGCACATGTGTTCCCAATGATCTCTTTCGATCAGGGCTTCCTCCAGCTCCTACATCAGATCCTGAACTCCCTCTTGCTCCTCTTTATCCTCCATCTCCGATGTGCTATCTGATAGCATGTCGTCCACATCAGCCGAAAGCTAGAAACTCTGAATCACTACTTCAGCAAAGCGCTAAAAGGCTCTGCTGAAGCTAAATTGTCTATGAGACAAACCACACACCGCGGCAGAGTTACTTAAAGGAATAACAGACCAGACAGATCTGCAGGTTTGCCGCTGAACCTCCATGCAGGCAATGGACGTAACCTGGTGGCAGCTGTGAAGCTTGGCAAGCTCACACACCTACCATGCTTGGCACATGTGCTTAACTTGATAGTTCAGTGGTTTCTGAAAACCTACCTAGATTTGCCAGAGCTTCTGGTCAAGGTACGCAACAACAGGGCCCATTTCCACATATCAGCAACAGCTGCAGCAGCCCATGCAAGTGCTAGCTCACCGACTGGTGTGCAACGTGCCCATGCGCTGGAACTCCACATTGCACATGCTGGAAAGGCTTCGGGAGCAGCAGAGTTCAACTGTTGACTACCAGCTCCAATACGCCTGTCAATACTCTGGTCAGCTACCTCACTATGGATTACCCTACTTATAATTTTTCCTGGCTTTGCACTTTTGTGCAAAGCCTTTATGAGTGTAGCATTACCACAACTACACTTTGTTCACAATATTGAAAGAGGGAATATAGTTCTTGCCTTCAAAGGTGTATGGATGACTCTACTTCTAATTTTTGTCAGGATTTGCAATTAGTACATATCCTTTATGAGTCTATGAGTACCAAAACATGACAAATTGAACAAAATGCATATGAGGCCCTCCTTTATGTCTAATACACGTTGTATCTGAGTCCCTGTTTCTAAATGTTTTTGGCAGTTCTTGCTTCTTTCATAAATTACACTGAAATTTCCAATTTTTTCTATTTTGGTTTACTAAATTATAATTTTTTTAATCCTTGTTAAATGTTGCCTTATATAAAAGTCATTATACGGGACCTAATGTTTCTTAACATTTTTCCTGTAAACTCCAATTTCTCTTTGACTTGTAATGTTTTATTGTCAGTCCTTAAAGTGGTGTAAAAGTGTGGCACCGTTGTTCTCAGCAGCGATCTGGGAGTCTGAGATGCTTCCAGGGATCTTCCCCATTCTGTTCTCCTTCCATTCAGCATTTTCCCCATCCATTTGAACATTTTTACTGCCCCCCAGACCTCCTTTTAGGGTCTGCCATAAAAATGCTCTGATTTCCCATTGACTCCCATCATACTTGTTACTTGAAACGAGCACCTGAGCTTTTGAAATTGAGCAGTTCTAGTAATGAGCATTCAAGTATTTTAGTGCTCGCTCACCTCTAATAAAGTGGATTTTCCACCAAAGATATCAATGTAGTCAGTATTACTTCACCATGAAAGATTTGACTTTACTTTACATTACGTGCTATTTAGATTCACTGTATTTACCAAATAACTAATATTATCCCTATACTATTACTGAACAAAACCCACTATACTAAGAGAAATATACCAATAATACTTCTATACAACAAACAATGCCACCACTTCATGACCATATATTAATACCACATAGAGTTAGAATATACGGTAACAACCATCCTGTTACTGAGCAAAGCTCACTATACCAATAACACCACATGCAAAAAGGAATATCATCACACCATGACCAGAACACATACTGTACTATTACCACCTTCAGGAAGATTTAATCCCACAAAGTATTTATATGTGCATGTAGTTCCCTCAAAGACCAGCAATACCTTTACATGGCCATTACTGAGAAATCGGTGTTTAAATTGATATGCAAATGAGGCTGGAGGACTATGGTCGATGTGAACTCTCAGTCACTCCAGCTCTATTCCCCACGCAGCACCCCCTCCTCCTGCTTGACTAATAGCTCGGAGCTGGAGTGACTGAGGCCTCAGATCTTCCATAGTCTTTCATCTAACGACCACTCAAAAGTCCAGAGAAGTGTGCAGCTCAAGAAAATACACACATTGTAGGACATCTACAATATTCAATACACAGGGGCTTCTCACAAAATTAGAATATCATCAAAAAGTTAATTTATTTCAGTTCTTCAATGCAGATAGTGAAACTCATACAGTTAGGGCCAGAAATATTTGGACAGTGACACAATTTTCGCGATTTGGGCTCTGCATGCCACCACATTGGATTTGAAATGAAACCTCCACAACAGAATTCAAGTGCAGATTGTAACGTTTAATTTGAAGGGTTGAACAAAAATATCTGATAGAAAATGTAGGAATTGTACACATTTCTTTACAAACACTCCACATTTTAGGAGGTCAAAAGTAATTGGACAAATAAACATAACCCAAACAAAATATTTTTATTTTCAATATTTTGTTGCAAATCCTTTGGAGGCAATCACTGCCTTAAGTCTGGAACCCATGGACATCACCAAACGCTGGGTTTCCTCCTTCTTAATGCTTTGCCAGGCCTTTACAGCCGCAGCCTTCAGGTCTTGCTTGTTTGTGGGTCTTTCCGTCTTAAGTCTGGATTTCAGCAAGTGAAATGCATGCTCAATTGGGTTTAGATCTGGAGATTGACTTGGCCATTGCAGAATGTTCCACTTTTTGGCACTCATGAACTCCTGGGTAGCTTTGGCTGTATGCTTGGGGTCATTGTCCATCTGTACTATGAAGCGCCGTCCAATCAACTTTGCAGCATTTGGCTGAATCTGGGCTGAAAGTATATCCCGGTACACTTCAGAATTCATCCGGCTACTCTTGTCTGCTCTTATGTCATCAATAAACACAAGTGACCCAGTGCCATTGAAAGCCATGCATGCCCATGCCATCACGTTGCCTCCACCATGTTTTACAGAGGATGTGGTGTGCCTTGGATCATGTGCCGTTCCCTTTCTTCTCCAAACTTTTTTCTTCCCATCATTCTGGTACAGGTTGATCTTTGTCTCATCTGTCCATAGAATACTTTTCCAGAACTGAGCTGGCTTCTTGGGGTGTTTTTCTGCAAATTTAACTCTGGCCTGTCTATTTTTGGTATTGATGAATGGTTTGCATCTAGATGTGAACCCTTTGTATTTACTGTCATGGAGTCTTCTCTTTACTGTTGACTTAGAGACAGATACACCTACTTCACTGAGAGTGTTCTGGACTTCAGTTGATGTTGTGAACGGGTTCTTCTTCACCAAATTAAGTATGCGGCGATCATCCACCACTGTTGTCATCCGTGGACGCCCAGGCCTTTTTGAGTTCCCAAGCTCACCAGTCAATTCCTTTTTTTCTCAGAATGTACCCAACTGTTGATTTTGCTACTCCAAGCATGTCTGCTATCTCTCTGATGGATTTTTTCTTTTTTTTCAGCCTCAGGATGTTCTGCTTCACCTCAATTGAGAGTTCCTTTGACCGCATGTTGTCTGCTCACAGCAACAGCTTCCAAATGCAAAACCACACACCTGGAATCCACCCCTGACCTTTTAACTACTTCATTGATTACAGGTTAACGAGGGAGACGCCTTCAGAGTTAATTGCAGCCCTTAGAGTCCATTGTCCAATTACTTTTGGTCCCTTGAAAAAGAGGACGCTATGAATTACAGAGCTATGATTCCTAAACCCTTTCTCCGATTTGGATGTGGAAACTATCATATTGCAGCTGGGAGTGTGCACTTTCAGCCCATATTATATATATAATTGTATTTCTGAACATGTTTTTGTAAACAGCTAAAATAACAAAACTTGTGTCACTGTCCAAATATTTCTGGCCCTAACTGTATATTATATAGAGTCATTACAAACAGTGTGATCTATTTCAAGTGTTTATTTCTGTTAATGTTGATGATTATGGCTTACAGCCAATGAAAACTCAAAAGTCATTATCTCAGTAAATTAGAATACCTTATAACACCAGCTTGAAAAATGATTTGAAATTCCGAAATGTTGGCCTACTGAAATGTATGTTCAGTAAATGCATTCAATTCTTGGTCGGGGCTCCTTTTGCATCAATTACTGCATTAATGCTGTGTGGCATAGAGGTGATCAGCCTGTGGCACTGCTGAGGAGTTATGACAGCCCAGGTTGCTTTGATAGCAGCCTTCAGCTTGTCTGCATTGTTGGGTCTGGTGTCTCTCATCTTCCTCTTGACAATACCCCATAGATTCTCTATGGGGTTAATGTCAGGCGAGTTTTCTGGCCAATCAAGCACAGTGATGCTGTTGTTTGTAAACCAGGTGTTGGTACTTTTGTCAGTGTGGACAGGTGCCAAGTCCTGCTGGAGAATGACATTTCCATCTCCAAAAAGCTTGTCGGCAGAGGGAAGCATAAAGTGTTCTAAAACTTCCTGATTGTGTGCCTCCCTACTCTTCCTCCAGACTCTGGGACCTTGATTTCCAAAGGAAATGAAAAATTTACTTTCATCTGAAAACAACACCTCGAACCACTGAGCAACAACAGTCCAGTTATTTTTCTCCTTGACCCAGGTAAGACACTTCTGTCATTGTCTTTTGGTCATGAGTGGCTTGACACAAGGAATGTGACACTTGTAGCCCATGTCCTGGGTACATCTGTGTGTTGTGGCTATTAACCCCTTCATGACCTTGGGATTTTCCGTTTTTCTGTATTCGTTTTTCACTCCCCTCCTTCCCAGAGCCATAACTTTTTTATTTTTCCATCAATATGGCCATGTGAGGGCTTATTTTTTGCGGGACAAATTGTACTTTTGAAAGCCATCATTGATTTTACCATGATATGTACTAGAAAACAAGAAAAAAATTCCAAGTGCGGTGAAATTGCAAAAAAGTGCAATCCCACACTTGTTTTTTGTTTGGCTTTTTTGCTAGGTTCACTAAATGCTGAAACTGACCAGCGATTATGATTCTCCAGGTCATTACAAGTTCATAGACACCAAGCATGTCTAAGTTCTCTTTTATCTAAGTGGTGAAAAAAAATTCCAAACTTTGCTAAAAATAAATAAATAAATAAATAAATACATTTGCGCCATTTTCCGATACCCGTAGCACCTCCATTTTACATGATCCGGGGTCGGTTGAGGGCTTATTTCTTGCGTTCCAAGCTGACGTTTTTATTGATGCCATTTTTGTGCAGATACGTTCTTTTGCCCGCCCGTTATTGCATTTTAATGCAATGTCGCGTCGACCAAAAAAACGTAATTCTGGCATTTCAAATTTTTTTCTTGCTACTCCATTTAGCGATGAGGTTAATGCTTTTTTTTTATTGATAGATCGGGCGACGCTGAACGCGGCGATACTAAATATGTGTAGTTTTAATTTTTTTTATTGTTTTATTTTGAATGGGGCAAAAGGGGGGTGATTTAAACATTTATTTATTTATTTTCACTTTTTTAAACTTTTTTTTTACTTTTGCCATGCTTCAATAGCCTCCATGGGAGGTGTAGCATGGCTAAAGGGTTTGTAGTCGATGGGAGGTATGTGCCACATAAGTGCCTGGTTGCTGTAATGTAGCCCGGAGTATTCCTTTCTTGCACATAATCTTGTATATGTGTTTCAGGACCTGTGGTAATGTCAGACCACATGGCTAATCATGTGATGGGTTACTGGGTGGGGTTAGCTCTTTATAAGACTGGCTAATCCTTTACACAGCAGAGATGTGTGGAGGTGAAACCCTCCTGAGTGTGTTACGGCTTCAGGACTGAGCCGGATGAACTGGACACTTGTTTTTCTTTACCTGAACCAAAGGCTATTTGTTTTCTGTTGTTTGCAACATGGTTTATGAAGCAATAAACCCAGTGAACTTTAAAGGAACACGTCTCCTGAGTGTCAGCCGTCGCAGCTGAGTGAGTGAAATCCTTACAATTGGTGGAGAATGCGGGCAGCGTTCCCAGCGGAGACGTGAGTTTATTTTGAATGTCCTGGGTCAAGGCTGTTGCAAGCCAGCAAGCATTGCCGGAGAAAATGGAGGACCTGCTGAAACAATTGGTCCAGATGCAGTCACAGCAGGAGAAAAGGCAGCAAGAGACCAACAGGCTGTTGATGCAGCAGATACAACAGAGCCAGGAGGAGCAACGGCAGCAGATGCAACAAAGCCAGCAGGAGCAACGGCAGCAGTTACAACAGAGCCAGCAGCAGATGCAGCAGAGCCAGCAGGAGCAACGGCAGCAGATGCAGCAGAGCCAGCAGGAGCATCAGCAGCAGATGCAGCTTCTGGCAACCGCCATCCAGGGCAAGGCGAGCGCCCCAACCCCAGGTTTGGCTGATGACACCCACGTCCGGAAAACGGTAAGACGCGCGTTGCAGAAAATGACTCCCGGGGATGATGTTGAGGCCTTCCTGACGGTGTTTGAGAGGGTCGCTGAGAGGGAAAAACTTCCGCCAGAGCAGTGGGCAGAGGTACTTGCGCCATACCTGACGGGAGAACCCCAGAAGGCGTACTATGATTTGACCTTGCAGGATGCCAAAGAGTATCACAAATTGAAAGCCGAGATTCTCGCACGTTTGGGGGTGACACTGACTGTCAGGGCACAGCGAGTTCACTCCTGGGGCTATCACCGGGACAAACCACCTCGTTCCCAAATGTTTGATCTGTTGCACCTGGTCCAGAAATGGCTGCAGCCAGAATCCTCTGCGCCTGCACAGATGGTAGAACGGGTGATGATGGATCGGTTTGTCCATTCCCTCCCGAGGCCTATACAGTCTTGGGTTGCCCAGGGTGATCCCCAGAATGCCGACGAGCTGATCGGACTGGTTGAGAGGTACCAAGGGTTGGAAGGCTCCTTCGGGAGGCAGCCCATGCCGTACTGGGGATCCCAGAAGGCAGCTGAGTCCCAAAAAGGGGTGGTGCGTCCAAGGTCACAAAGGGCGGGGGAGGTGGTGCCCAAGGTCCCCACGGGTGATATTATTTGTTGGAGGTGCCACAAGCCAGGACATATAGCTGCCCATTGTTCCCAAACCACTGAGCAGATTGACTGCAGCATGGGACGCCGTTGTTCATACTATGCGTATCCAGCTTGCAGTGTGAACTCTCCGCCCAACGAGGGACCTCAAGCATGTCCCGTGAAGGTGAACGGTCAAGCAGTAACGGCACTGTTAGACTCGGGGAGCCTAGTGACCCTGGTGAGGGCCACTTTTCCTCTCCACCTGCTCCCGGGAAAGAAGGTCGGAGTGCGGTGCATACATGGTGATGCAAAGGACTACCCTGTGGCCAGTGTGAACATTGAAACGACATGTGGCACGGAGTCCCACATAGTCGGCGTCGTTCAGGACTTGTTGCACCCTATAATTATTGGCCGGGATTTCTGTTTGTTTTGGGATTTGTGGGGGAAAGGTTCTGAGCTCCCTAGCAAGAGTAGGGAACCAGTGAACCCGGGAAGGGTGGTGCCACACCCCGAGTCAGACAGATTTCCTTTTTGTGTCCTGGCTGGAGATGAGGAGGAAGTGTCCCCTGCATCTGACATTCTGGAGTTAGAGGTATCCGGTGAAAATTTTGGGACTGCCCAACATAGGGACCCCACTCTGAGGGAAGCCTTTAATAATGTCACAGTTATTGACGGGGTGGTACAGGAGCCGGGGGCAGACACAAGATTTCCCCATTTTCTAATGAGCAGGGAGTTGTTGTACCGGGTCACGAAAATAAGGGAGGAGTTGGTAGAGCAGTTGGTAGTGCCGGGTCCATATAGACGGAAGGTGTTGGACATGGCCCATTCACACATCTTGGGTGGACACCTAGGGGTGGAAAAAACGCAGGAACGGGTTGTGCAGAGGTTCTATTGGCCTGGGTGCCACCGGGAAATAGTGAACTATTGCAGGTCCTGCCCTACATGTCAGCTAACTGCTCCCACTCCTCATTTCCGGAACCCCCTTTTGCCACTGCCCATTATTGAGGTGCCATTCGAGAGAATTGCCATGGACTTGGTCGGTCCCTTAGTTAAATCAGCCCGGGGCCATCAGTATATATTAGTCATCCTGGACTACGCCACACGCTATCCTGAGGCAATTCCCTTGAGAAATTCTTCTTCAAAGAGTATAGCTCGCGAGTTGGTCCATGTCTTTTCCCGGACAGGTCTGCCGAAGGAGATCCTGACTGACCAGGGGACACCTTTCATGAGCAAGGTGATGAGGGAACTATGCAAAGCCCTGAAAATCTCCCAGTTGAGGACCTCGGTGTACCATCCCCAGTCAGATGGCCTTGTTGAGAGATTTAACAAGACACTGAAGAGCATGCTGAGAAAAGCTATAGAGAAAGACGGTAGAGACTGGGATTGTCTCTTACCCTATTTGATGTTTTCCATTCGTGAAGTTCCACAGGCCTCCACAGGTTTCTCACCGTTTGAGCTTCTGTATGGCCGACATCCACGAGGACTCCTGGATATAGCCAAGGAAACCTGGGAAGCCGAAGTCACGCCCCACAGAAGCGTCATTGAGCATGTGGCCCTGATGCAGCAGAGGATTGCAAAGGTGATGCCTATCGTGAAAGAACACCTTCTCCAAGCACAAGAAGCTCAGGCCAGGGTCTACAACCGGTCTGCAAGAGTGAGGCAATTCAATCCGGGAGACCGAGTTCTTGTGTTAGTTCTGACAGTGGAAAGCAAGTTCTTGGCCAAATGGCAAGGGCCATATGAGGTTGTCGAGAAACTTGGTGAAGTAAACTATAAAATTCACCAACCAGGAAGACGGAAACCATTCCAAGTATACCATGTCAACCTTATCAAGCCGTGGCAAGATAGAGAGCCGACAGTAACTCCATCGTTGTTAAGCAACCCAGAAGATGAGGTTGGAGCGGTTACTATAGCGGAGACGCTATCGGAGTCCCAGAAACAGCAATGCCGGGAGTTACTCCAGAAAAACAGGGACCTGTTTTCCGAGTTGCCTGGGTACACGAAGGTCATAGAGCATGAGGTCCTGACAGAGCCCCATGTGCGCGTGAACGTGAAGCCCTATAGAATTCCTGAGGCCCGTCGAGAAATAGTCTCCAAGGAAGTGGAGCGTATGTTGAAGCTTGGAGTCATTGAGGAATCCAAGAGCGGTTGGTCGAGCCCAATTGTCCTGGTCCCAAAACCTGATGGGGAGTGGAGATTTTGCAACGACTATAGGAAGTTGAATGAGGTCTCCAAGTTCGACGCATATCCCATGCCCCGAGTTGATGAGCTCATCGAAAGGCTTGGGCCCGCCAGGTACATAACCACCTTGGATTTGACGAAGGGGTATTGGCAGATCCCCATGGCACAGGAAGCCAAGGAGAAGACGGCGTTTTCTACACCAGATGGATGCTTCCAGTATGTCCGGATGCCATTTGGCCTACAGGGAGCTCCAGCCACCTTCCAAAGGGCTATGGATAGAGTCCTTGCACCCCACAAGGCATACGCTGCTGCGTACCTAGATGATATCGTCATCTTTAGCCCGGACTGGGAGAGTCATCTGGAGAAAGTCCAAGCGGTGTTTGATGCTATGCTTACCTCGCTGAGAATAAATGTCTCCATCTGAATGGGTACATGTGAAAACCTCTTACTAGACTAAAATTCTCTCTCTCTGTGGAGGGGTATTGGACCTGCTGTAATTAAAACACCTGAAGCTAGGAGGCGGAGTGCACGATCAGTGTTTTAATTACAGCAGGTCCAATACCCCTCCACAGAGAGAGAGAATTTTAGTCTAGTAAGAGGTTTTCACATGTATCCATTCAGATGGAGACGTTTATTCTCAGCGAGGTAAGGCAAGTTTAGGACCTGGTATAAGAGAGATGCCGTAACGGGGCTACCAGGTACACATAAAATTGGCCATTTTTATGCGCTAAAAGCTCTCATTTTTCATATTTCTAGTGCAGTAATGCAGTTCAAATTTCGTTTTTCAAGTTTGTATGTTCTAGCGCTGCAGTGTGCTGCCTTATTTACTTAACTCTATACGAGTTGGCGACTCTAGGTTCAGCACCTGTTCACACTGAGTCTATGTTTGGATGTGCCGGTCAGGTTTTTGAAATGCTTCTTTAGCATTGACTTGTGGCTTTGTGACTTGCCCTTCTTGTGGGGTGTGTCAATGACTGCCTTCTGGACATCTGCCAAGTCAGCAGTCTTCCCCATGATTGTGGAACCTAATGAAACAGACTAAGGCCGGTTTCACACATCAGTGGCTCCGGTACGTGAGGTGACAGTTTCCTCACGTACCAGAGCCACTGACACACGTAGACACATTAAAATCAATGCATCTGTGCAGATGTCATTGATTTTTTGCGGACCGTGTCTCCGTGTGCCAAACACGGTGACATGTCAGTGTCCGTGGGAGCGCACGGATTACACGGACCCATTAAAGTCAATGGGTCCATGTAAAACACGTACCGCACACGGACGTTGGCCGTGTGCAGTTCGTGTGCCGTGCAGGAGATAGCGCTACATTAAGCGCTGTCTGTTATGATCAGGTGGCCTTGGAGCAGCATGAAAACCTTCTCTGGAGTAGGTGGTAACTTATACTGACCGCAAACCCTGATCCTATCACTGCAACTAGAAGTAGCCGTGGGGTGTACCTAACAAAACCTAAACACCTCGACACAGCCAAAGGACTAAATACCCCTAAAGATGGAAATAGGAAAACTACCTTGCCTCAGAGTAGACCCCCAAAGAATAGGCAGCCCCCCACAAATATTGACTGTGAGTTGGAGAGGAAAAGACACACGCAGGCAGAAAACAGGCTTAGCAAAGGAGGCCACTTCTAGCTAAATAGAAAAGGACAGGACAGAGTTCTGTGCGGTCAGTAATAAAACCCTTCCAAAATATCCACAGCAGAAAATACAAAAACTCCACCATCTAACTAAAGACGTGGAGAGAACAACTGCAACTCCAGAGAATCCAAACAGACTGAGAAAAACAGCTGACACAGTCTAAGCTGGACAAATAGAAACAAAAGATCAGCACTGAAAATAAGCACACAGCAAGTGTGCTTCAGAAAAAGAAGCACACACTTATCTTTGCTGAACTGGCGGCTAAGCAGGTGAGGCCAGGCAGAGATCCAATACTTCCAAAGAAACATTGACAACTGGCAAAGGCTAATGAATCCTGCACACTTAAATATCCCAGTCAGAACAGCAATTAGCTGATACACCTGGCCAGTGCTGTGACTCAGAGACAACTGCATTCCCACCTACAACCACTGGAGGGAACCCAAGAGCAGAATTCACAACAGTACCCCCCCTTGAGGAGGGGTCACCGAACCCTCACCAGGACCTCCAGGACGATCAGGATGAGCCAGATGAAAGGCACGGACCAAATCAGCAGCATGGACATCAGAGGCAAAAACCCAAGAATTATCCTCCTGGCCATAACCCTTCCATTTGACAAGGTACTGAAGCTTCCGCCTCGAAAAACGGGAATCCAAAATCTTCTCAACAACATATTCCAACTCCCCATCAACCAACACAGGGGCCGGAGGATCAACAGAGGGAACAACGGGCACCACATATTTCCGCAACAAAGATCTATGGAAGACATTATGGATAGCAAAAGAGGCTGGAAGCGCCAGTCGAAAAGACACCGGATTAATAATCTCAGAAATCCTATAAGGACCAATAAACCAAGGCTTAAACTTAGGAGAAGAAACCTTCATAGGAACATGACGGGAAGACAACCAGACCAGATCCCCAACCCGAAGCCGGGAACCAACACACCGAGACGACGGTTAGCAAAGCGCTGAGCCTCCTCCTGAGACAACACCAAATTGTCCACCACATGAGCCCAAATCTGCTGCAACCTGTCAACCACAGAATCCACACCAGGACAGTCAGAATGCTCAACCTGCCCAGAAGAAAAATGAGGATGAAAACCAAAATTACAAAAGAAAGGCGAAACCAAAGTAGCCGAACTAGCCCGATTATTAAAGGGAACCTGTCACCCCGTTTTTTCAGATTGAGATAAAAATACTGTTAAATAGGGCCTGCGCTGTGCGTTACAATAGTGTATGTAGTGTACCCTGATTCCCCACCTATGCTGCGAAATACATTACCAAAGTCGCCGTTTTCGCCTGTCAATCAGGCTGGTCAGGTCAGGTGGGCGTGGTGACATCGCTCTTTTCTTCCCCAGCTTTCCGTTGGTGGCGTAGTGATGTGCGCATGTCCAAGTTACGAATCCACTGCGCGCACGTGAAGAAACAGCGCGCGATCTGCGCTATTACCCCTGTCATCGGTGGGGGCGGCCATCTTCCTAGGGCCGTGCGTGCGCAGATGGAGTGCTCTGCTGCACGGGGCTTCAGGAAAATGGCCGCGGGATGTCGCGCGTGCGCAGATGGAGAACGCGGTGGCCATTTTCCTGAAGCCGAGATGCAAACTCAGTAATAAAACCCTTCCAAAATATCCACAGCAGAAAATACAAAAACTCCACCATCTTCAGCACGATGCCGGGGACAGCGCTAAACTTTAGTGCTGTCTCCGGCACGGTGCGTGTGGTACCCAGTGGGCACACGGGCGGCACACGTGTGCCACACTTGATGTGCCACAGAAACGCACCGGCACACGGACACGGATAATTCCGGTACCGATTTTTCCGGTACCGGAATTATCTGGATGTGTGAGACTGGCCTAAAGGACCTTTATAAACGCTTAGGAAGCCTTTACAGATGTGTTTTGTTAATTAATCTAATTTACTGAGATAATGACTTTTGGGTTTTCATTGGCTGTAAGCCATAATCATCAACATTAACAGAAATAAACACTTGAAATAATCACTCTGCTTGTAACGACTCTATATAATGAGTTTCAGTTTTAGTATTGAGGAACTGAAATAAATTAACTTTTTGATGATTTTCTAATTTTGTGAAAAGCACTCAGCTCTAACAGGGTTATCACACAGCTTTTTGAGACTCCTGAATAGCAATTCTGATTATTTATTCAATTAAATATCCTTTGGAATAAGCAGACTTGCCATTCAGGACTTTAGGAAAGATGGGTGGCTAACTCTGTTACCGCTGTAATGGTGACCATTACCATTGGTTGTCATTTATTTATTTTTTCTAGCAAAATACCTAAGACGCTGCCACATATTCAACTTCAGGATGACAAAAAGACCATCATTTTGGGAAGGGGTTTAGGAGAAAATGCTCAGTAACTTGGAAAAGGAAATGTAGATCTGTGCGCCCAGGGATCACCTTGCTGTTCTTTTTAAGGCTTTTAGCTTTATTTTATCTCATATGCAAAAGAACGATATTTATTATCTCACTTTTTATGGAGCTGCCAAAATAAAAAAAAAGACGTTAAAAAAATATTTTTTTATTAATATTAAGTACCAAAAAATGCTTATTATTGATGGAATTATCTTTTTACATTGCATTTATGTCTTTTTTTTACTACTATGTTTTTATACAGTGTACAGATGCCTAATTGTGGGTCCTCGGGCAGGATTTTTCTACAAATTTTGAAGATAAAAGTATCAAGGCAAAATGGCTGAAAAAGCACCATACCTTCAGCAAGCTGTAATGAAAAAGAAAAAATGATACCGACCTACAACACTTCTTTATATGTAGACATTTTTAGGATTTATTATAGGCTGGCTACAATTGTTTCCCAGGAGAAAAAATAAAACTGAAAAATGCATTAGCTTTTTGTCTTTTCTAATCCATTTTTGGATCACATATTAGCCCTTTAACCCCTTAGCGACCGCCGATACGCCTTTTAACGGCGGCCGCTAAGGGTACTTAAACCACAGCGCCGTTAATTAACGGCGCTGTGGAAAAAGTCCATAGCGCCCCCCAGAGGCCGATTTTCTCCGGGGTCTCGGCTGCCGAGGGTAGCCGAGACCCCAGAGAACATGATTCGGGGGGTTTTTAACCGACCCCGCATTTGCGATCGCCGGTAATTAACCGTTTACCGGCGATCGCAAAAAAAAAAAAAGTGATCTCTTTTTAATTTCTCTGTCCTCCGATGTGATCGCACATCGGAGCACAGAGAAAAGGGGTCCCAGGTGGCCCCCCAATACTCACCTAGCTCCCCCGATGCTCCTCGTGTCTCCCGGTGGGCGCCGCCATCTTCAAAATGGCGGGCGCATGCGCAGTGCGCCCGCCAGCCGGCACCGGGAGAATCTTTGGGGTCTCGGCTGCCGGGGGTAGCCGAGACCCCAAAGAGCATGATCGGGGTCGGTATTACCGACCCCTGTTTTGCGATCGCCGGTAATTAACTGTTTACCGGCGACCGCAAAAAAAAAAAAAAAGTAAAGTGTAATTCTCTGTCCTCTGATGTGATCGCACATCAGAGGACAGAGAAATAGGGGGATTCGGGGACCCTAGCATACTCACCTAGGTCCCTGGATCCTCTTGCTGCTCCTCCTGGCCGCCGGCAGAAGAACATGGCGGACGCATGCCCAGTGCGCCCCCCATCTGTCTCCATCTGCCGGCCGGCAGGAGAACAGCAGTTGGGGCTAAAATTAGGGTTAGGGGTAGGGTTAGGGGTAGGGTTAGGGGTAGGGTTAGGGGTAGGGTTAGGGGTAGGGTTAGGGCTAGGGTTGGGGCTAAATTTAGGGTTAGGGTTGGGGCTAAATTTAGGGTTAGGGTTGGGGCTAAACTTAGGGTTAGGCTTCTTTCACACTTACGTCGGTACGGGGCCGTCGCAATGCGTCGGCCCGACATACCGACGCACGTTGTGAAAATTGTGCACAACGTGGGCAGCAGCTGTAGTTTTTCAACGCATCCGCTGCCCAATCTATGTCCTGGGGAGGAGGGGGCGGAGTTACGGCCACGCATGCGCGGTCAGAAATGGCGGATGCGACGTACAAAAAAAGTTTCATTGAACGTTTTTTTGTGCCGACGCTCCGCCAAAACACAACTGATCCAGTGCACGACGGACGCGACGTGTGGCCATCCGTCACGATCCGTCGGCAATACAAGTCTATGGGCAAAAAACGCATCCTGCGGGCACATTTGCAGGATCCGTTTCTTGTCCAAAACGACGGATTGCGACGGAATGCCAAACGACGCAAGTGTGAAAGTAGCCTTAGGGCTAGGGTTAGGGTTGGGGCTAAAGTTAGGGCTAGGGTTGGGGCTAAAGTTAGGGTTAGAGCTGGGATTAGGGTTAGGGTTTGGATTAGGGTTGGTATTAGGGTTAGGGTTGGCATTAGGGTTACACTTGGGATTAGGGTTAGGTTTGGGATTAGGGTTAAGGTTAGGGTTGTGATTAGGGGTGTATTGGGATTAGGGTTAGGTTTGAGGTTAGGGTTGAGATTAGGATTAGGGGTGTGTTGGATTTAGGGTTTTGATTAGGGTTATGGTTAGGGTTGACATTAGGGTTGTTTTGGGGTAAGGGTTGTGATTATGGTTAGGGTTAGTGATTAGGATTATGGATCAGGTTGGGATTAGGGTTAGGGGTGTGTTGGGGTTAGGGTTGGAGCTAGAATTGGGGGGTTTCCACTGTTTAGGTACATCAGGGGGTCTCCAAACACGACAGCCAATTTTGCGCTCAAAAAGTCAAATGGTGCTCCCTCCCTTCTGAGCTCTGCCGTGCGCCCAAACAGTGGGTTACCCCCACATATGGGGCATCAGCGTATTCGGGATAAATTGGACAACAACTTCTGGGGTCCAATTTCTCTTGTTACCCTTGTGAAACTAAAAACTTGGGGGCTACAAATCTTTTTTGTGAAAAAAAATTTTTTTTTATTTTCACGACTCTGCATTCTAAACTTCTGTGAAGCACTTGGGCATTCAAAGTTCTCACCACACATCTAGATAAGTTCCTTGGGGGGTCTAGTTTCCAAAATGGGGTCACTTGTGGGGGGTTACTACAGTTTAGGTACAACAGGGGCTCTGCAATCGCAACATAATGCCCACAGACCATTCTATCAAAGTCTGCATTCCAAAAAGGCGCTCCTTCCCTTCCGAGCTCTGCCGTGCGCCCAAACAGTGGTATATGGCGCATCAGCGTACTCGGGATAAATTGGACAACAACTATTGCAGTCCAATTTCTCCTGTTACCCTTGTGAAAATAAAAACTTGGGGGCTACAATATCTTTTTTGTGGAAAAAAAAAATATTTTTTATTTTCACGACTCTGCATTCTAAACTTCTGTGAAGCACTTGGGCATTCAAAGTTCTCACCACACATCTAGATAAGTTCCTTGGGGGGTCTAGTTTCCAAAATGGGGTCACTTGTGGAGGGTTTCTACTGGTTAGGTACATCAGGGGCTCTGCAAACGCAACATAATACCCGCAGACCATTCTATCAAAGTCTGCATTCCAAAACGGCGCTCCTTCCTTCCGAGCTCTGCCGTGCACCCAAACAGTGGTTTACCCCCACATATGGGGTACCAGCATACTCAGGACAAATTGGACAACAACTTTTGGGGTCCAATTTCTCTTGTTACCCTTGTGAAAATAAAAACTTGGGGGCTAAAAAATCTTTTTTGTGAAAAAAAAAAATATTTTTTATTTTCACGGCTCTGCATTATAAACTTCTGTGAAGCACTTGGGCATTCAAGGTTCTCACCACACATCTAGATAAGTTCCATGGGGGGTCTAGTTTCCAAAATGGGGTCACTTGTGGGGGATTTCTACTGTTTAGGCACATCAGGGGCTCTCCAAACACGACATGGCGTCCGATCTCAATTCCAGCCAATTCTACATTGAAAAAGTAAAACGGCACTCTTTCTCTTCCAAGCTCTGCGGTGCGCCCAAACAGTGGTTTACCCCCACATATTGGGTATCGACGTACTCAGGAAAAATTGCACAACAACTTTAGTGGTCTAATTTCTCCTGTTACCCTTGTGAAAATAAAAATTTGTGGGCAAAAAGATCATTTTTGTAGAAAAAATGCAATTTTTTTTTTCACGGCTCTACGTTATAAACTTCTGTGAAGCACATGGGGGTTCAAAGTGCTCGCCACACATCTAGATAAGTTCCTTAAGGGGTCTAGTTTCCAAAATGGTGTCACTTGTGGGGGGTTTCCACTGTTTAGGCACATCAGGGGCTCTCCAAACGTGACATGGCGTCCAATCTCAATTCCAGCCAATTCTACATTGAAAAAGTAAAACGGCACTCCTTCTCTTCCAAGCTCTGCGGTGCGCCCTAACAGTTGTTTACCCCCACATATTGGGTAACAGCGTGCTCAGGAGAAATCGCACAACAACTTTTGTGGTCTAATTTCTCCTGTTACCCTTGTGAAAATAAGAATTTGTGGGCGAAAAGATCATTTTTGTGTAAACAAAAGCGATTTTTTATTTTCACGGCTCTACGTTATAAACTTCTGTGAAGCACTTGGGGGTTCAAAGTGCTCACCACACATCTAGATAAGTTCCTTAAGGGGTCTAGTTTCCAAAATGGTGTTACTTGTGGGGAGTTTCCACTGTTTAGGGACATCAGGGGCTCTCTAAACGTGACATGGCGTCCGATCTCAATTCCAGCCAATTCTGCATTGAAAAAGTCAAACGGAGCTCCTTCACTTCTAAGTTCTGCGGTGCGCCCTAACAGTGGTTTACCCCCACATATGGGGTATTGGCGTATTCAGGAGAAATTGCATAACAAAATTTATGGTTACATTTCTGTTTTTACACTTGTGAAAATAAAAAAAATGGTTCTGAATTAAGATGTTTGCAAAAAAAAGTTAAATGTTCATTTTTTCCTTCCACATTGTTTCAGTTCCTGTGAAGCACGTAAAGGGTTAATAAACTTCTTGAATGTGGTTTTGAGAACCTTGAGGGGTGTAGTTTTTAGAATGGTGTCACACTTCATTATTTTCTATCATATAAACCCCTCAAAATGACTTCAAATGTGATGTGGTCCCTAAAAAAAAATGGTGTTGTAAAAATGAGAAATTGCTGGTCAACTTTTAACCCTTATAACTCCCTAACAAAAAAAAATTTTGTTTCCAAAATTGTGCTGATGTAAAGTAGACATGTGGGAAATGTTATTTATTAACTATTTTTCGTGACATATGTCTCTGATTTAAGGGCATAAAAATACAAAGTTTGAAAATTGCAAAATTTTAAAAATTTTCGCCATATTTCCGTTTTTTTCATAAATAATCGCAAGTAATATCGAAGAAATGTTACCGCTAACATGAAGTACAATATGTCACGAAAAAACAGTCTCAGAATCAGCGGGATCCGTTGAAGCGTTCCAGAGTTATAACCTCATAAAGTGACAGTGGTCAGAATTGCAAAAATTGGCCTGGTCATTAAGTACCAAATTGGCTCTGTCACTAAGGGGTTAAACTCAATGGGAATTTTATAAACCGATGTTATGTAGACACGCGTGTGTTTCACCACAGTACTGTATTCGGCATATTGTTATATTGGAAATTGTTACTGTCTAAATCGAATGTGATACAAATGTAAAAAAAAATAACATAAAAGGAAATGTGAGGTAAGACAAAAACTCACCAAAAGCTCATGATGGGAAGGTAGCCTTGGGGCTCATTCACACATCAGGTTTTTACATACGGGTGCTATCCATATTTCTTTTTTCACATATAGCACTTGTGCTTTTGATACTGGTTTGTGCAAAATCGCAGAGATGCGTCCAATATTGATCACAGTATGGAGGCAGTACAGGACTAAGCAGTGTGTATATACAGTCACGCCTCACTGTCCGGCCTGTGTGCCCGGATCCGGAGAGACAGCACCTCCATCTCCACCTCTTCTGTTTCCTGTTAACGCTTCTGTTTAGTTGTTTATTACAATTTGATGCCGGAGCACAAGCAGCGACCACTGCTGAGAAGTACCGACCACCTCTTACTGCCCCTCATCCATCCTGCGGATCGGCTGCTTCCTCCCCTCCCACTTTCCCTCTCTCTACCTCTCCATTATACTGTATATCTATGCCCCTTTACTCGCGCTCTGTTCTTTCTTTCATCTTTCTTCCTATCATATTTCTCCTTTCTGTATTTCCCCCTTCTCCCTCTCTCTTCCACCTCCTTTTCTTCCTCCCCTCCGACCACCATAGCAGTACTGCCCCACGTCGGCCGCTTCCACCTGTGCAGCAGCGGATTGGAGAGCAGCGACTCCCACGGAGGTCACACCTGGAGAGTCACTAGTTCTGGGGGTCCCCAGTCACGGCGGGATGGCGATGTCCCCTCCCCCATAGCGCTGGTACCTGCAGTGCTGTTGTCCCTCCAGAGTTGGCTGCATTGGGGTCTGTCCCCTCCTGTAACAGTGTCAGGGCCGTCTCCAGGTCCCCACGGGCCGCGGCCGCAGACAGAGCGTCCACCATGGCGGGACACGATGGCTGTGCAGGCAGACGAGCACTGAGGGGACGGGCTGCACGTGTTTCCTCCCTCCGCCCAGTCATTACCAGGCTCCCTGCACGCCCCCGGCCTATGGGGGCACGTGCTGGAGAATGAAGGGTCTCCGCTGTGTCTGGGGCACATCGGGGTAACTGCCATTAGCAGTAATCAGGGGGAGTAGTGTCTGAACACTGACCGGTTACTCTTCACTCATTCTACCCGACTTCTATTATGTGCCGGAGACCAAAAAAAGATGTTTTCTCTGTTTTGTTTTGTTTTTTTACATAATTAATCAAGTAAAAATCAATCATGCTATCATTATACTGTACTGAGTGTTATCACTGAGGGGATTCACTGTATAAGGCACAAGTGCGATCACTGCTTTCGGTGGAATGATTTCATGGATTCATTAAACTAAAGTCCTGACAAATGGAAACTGCAGCAAATGAATGTAATATTTTATGTATATATATATATATATATATATATATATATATATATATATATATATATATATATATATATATATATATATATATATATATACACAGACTGTGTAATGAGAGCTGTGCGGTACCGCACATGGAAATCTATAAAGTCTTATCATCACCTGCTGTAACAAAATATACTGCAAGTAAACGATAGTCTGAGTATGCATTAAGGATGGTTCACACTCTCCATTTTTTGAAATATTTATGTACGACATTTTTTTCTTGGTTTTGCATTTTATGGCAAAAAAAAATAATATTTTACTGCTATAAAAAAACGATTGAAATAACAAAACCAAGAAAACTATATATAATAATTTATAATATATATATGTGTGTATATATATATATATATATATATATATATATATATATATAAATGCAGAAAAATATACACCAAATTCATCATAAAAAACTGGGTTGGAAATATATATATATATTTATTTATTTTTTTTTTAATGCAGTTATCTATGATGAATTTGTTGTATATTTTTCAGCATTTTTTTAATTAGCTAAATACAGTGGTGGACGCAAAAAAAAAAACCCCAACACAATCATTTCCCTCGCAAGATATATTTTAGTTTATTGCTAAATCACTGTCAGCAAAATGTACGTCATGTGTCCTATAGGGTTACTGTAGGGATGAAAGCCACTTCTAGGGGAAATCCGCATGTGCGTGCTCTTCCTTTGTGAAAACCGACTGTGTGAATCAGGCCTGATAATATACACGTAGGGAAAATGATATTGAATGTCATTGTATATTGTATCATTCTATAATATATGCATCTAAATATGTAAAGACATCACATTTATTGCCTTAAAAAAATATATTATTTTTTTTGTTATCAGTACAGACAGAACCGCATTACAATTCTGCTTATTCTTCTGCAGAATGGATCCTGGAAAGAAATGAAAATCGCCAAAACTCAGCGCAATCCCGGAGCTGGGAAACGCAAATAGTAATAATAGTAGCAATAGCAAAAATAGTAGTAATAGTAATAATAGTAGTAACAGTAATAATAGTAGTAGGCCAATAATGTATAGGGAATCCTGTGTTCAGCATCTCCTAGCCATGTAGCTACTTTTTATTAACCACTGCACGACCAGAAGACGAATATAATAATAATAATAATAATTGTAACAGCAGAAGTTGTAATGGTAGAAGTAGTAGTAGCTGTGATACTAATAGAAGTTGTAGTACTAGGAGTAAATTATTAGACATCCTCCTTTAAATATCTTTTGATCATGTAATTACTTTTTAGTAGCTTACTATTATTATATTTATTATTATTTCTTCTACTTATTATTACCTCTACTATTTCTTCAATTTTTACTACTGCTACTATCATTAATATATTATTATTAGTGGTAGAAGAATAGTATTAGCAGAAGCCGCAGAGGCAGCAGTAGTACTGATAGAAGTAGAGGGGCTTCATTATTGTGCATCCTGCATTCAGCTTCTTGTGGACATGTAACTACTGTTTATTACATTATTATTACTTCTATTTATTATTACCACTGCCATTACTGCAACTACTGCTACTAATTGTAATAATAATAATACTTATTATTATTATTATTGATAATTATTATCGATATGTAATATTATTGATACTAATATTTATTCTTATTCTTATTATTACTATTGATAATATGTATTATCGATTTTATCATTATTATATGTAATTATTATTATTAATAATAATAATAATTAGCAGTATAATACTAATACTAATAATGTTTAATAAAAAAAACACACTAGTTATACCGAGGTATCATATATATAAATAGATAACATATAAGACCGTAAAAATCAAGACACCCAGGAACACCAAATGTGTCAATAGTGTAGTATAGTACTACAAAGAGTTAAAAGGAGTCGTGCTCATAACATGGTGAGGCCAAGAAATCAATCACAGCAGAGGATGCGAATAATTAAATATTTATTTATTAAATTGTATTGATCAATTTATAAAAATTCCAATATTAAAAACCAAGTGTCATTCAATATACATGTATAATTGGCGATCTGTACATTCACCCCGTATATTTAAAAGTAAGTGATTCAATTATCAGCACCTTATTGATATATGGTTTTTGCACTTAATGGATCTGCATTTTTACACTGATTGCACTTTATTTTGCTCTTTCTCTTATATGCACATTGTTGCACTTTATTATAAAAGGAGATTTTACATATATATATTTTTTTGCATCTTTTACACTATATTTTTTAACCATAGAAGGTAATTTTAAGTCCTTACGGGTGTGAACATACACAAAATATATATTATGGCAGCCAATTAGGTATGGTGCACTAGTATATTCATTACATTATTAAATACATGTATATTGAATGACACTTGGTTTTTAATATTGGAATTTTTATACATTGATCAATACCATTTAATAAATAAATATTTAATTATTCATATCCTCTGCTGTGACTCCTTTTAATGTGCCGCCTTTGTGTGGAGCTTGGGGGGCACAGAGCAGACCAGGCGCAGGCTGGCGGGCACCCTATGGCTGGGGTTGCTCGTTACCAGATGCCACCACATGATCTTATGTCAGACTTTATTTTGTATTTCCAGGCCACATAGGAGAGAGGTGCAGCTGATTCCCGGCCTGTGACACAATTCCTAACGCCATTAGTTCTTGTAGGACCGATGCTGAGGCCAAATCTATGGGGCGGCGGCCATAGTTGTCCTGTGGGCTGTAAACACTGGCTCCTCCATTTACCAGCACTACCAGCGTGTCCACAAAGCCCCCGCGGATGGCATCATGGGCAGGGCAGGCGCCAGTAGTCGGGTCACGGGCAGTGGGGTCAGCGCCGTGGGCAATAAGCAGCTGAGCGAGGGGCGGGCTGCCCATCATCATCACCTGGAGGGAGACAGCACATGTTACCGCCATCATCGTCATTACCTCTACTATATCGGGGGCACAGTATACCCCCCTCCGTGTACACATGTACTATATATATATATATATCTCATGTGTACACGGAGGGGGGTATACTGTGTGGTGCCCCCGATATAGTGTATATATATATATATATATATATATATATATATATATATATATATATATATATATATATATATATATATTTTAATTAAAATAATTTAAAAAAAAACAGGAGAAAGGATAGCACATCCATAACGTCGCAACACCATTGGGCAATAAAGTCCACTTTTTTCTATTTTTTTTGTGCTGTTTTACTTTATTTTATTATAAAGAACCATTAGATTATTGGTTGGAAAAGCTCTGCACATTAATTGAGGTAATTGGTTGCTGCTGTTCCAAATCTCTCTCTCTAGATAGATAGATAGCTATATATTGTCTGTATGATAGTACAGTGTGTGTGTGTGGATACATATATATTAATATTCACGGCAGTACAGTTATTAATATTCACGGCAGTACAGTGTGTGTACATATGTGTGTGTGTGTATATATATATATATATATATATATATATTGTCTGCATTGTAGTATGACTATATATATATATATATATCTCGGTATAGTGTGTGTGCATATATATATATATATATATATATATATATAGTTTGCATGGCAGTACAGTAAATATATATATATATATATATATATATATATATATATATATATATATATATATATATATATATTCACATATGAAAGTATATATTGTCTTGAGAAAGGTTCTATGACCAGAAACATTGTTTTGCATTTGAGCCTAAGAAAGTCTGATTTTTGTGTCTTCTTGGATGGGAGCGCTGCCCTTTTTTTCTGATTTATACTAAGGAACAGGCTGGTCTTCGGTGTCGGGGCCTGGCAGCCTCTGTGAGGGGCACTCAGGGGTGCTGGTCCACAGCTCTTTTCTCCTAATATCTATCTGTCTCCTTTATATACAGTACAGATACATTTTCTCACTGCCCCACCTAATTTGTTACAGCTTAATCACTTTGAAATATTTGAAGCATATTAGGGCTTGTGATGGCCTGTTTACCAATCCCGAGACACTCATCAGCCACTTCTGCATATACATGTCACAACTATAATATATATAATTGGTTAATGCGTATATATATATATACTTTTATAAGATGGACAGTATTATTTCGTTACTAATTTCTGAAGATACAAGTGTCCCCGGCGCAATCATGTCTGTGCAGTGTGGTAAGTTGTGTGCGTCCATCACAGACCCTATAGAGTGTGTAGTATGTGACCCCCGCATATTGTCCGCACGGTGTGGGGTCTACATTACAGATGGATGTGTGTCCTATAGAAAGTGAATGATAATATATTCTAATGAGCATATGTAGGAGAGGCAGCAACGGCGGATATGGCACACACACACACACACGCACACACACACACACACACGTACATATTGATATTTATATACACAATTACTCAATTACTTACTTTTTAAATAAAATATAGATTGTATTTGATAATTTATTATTTTATTTATATATTATACTATCTGTCTATCAATCTATAATTTTTTTGTTGGATTTTAAATATATTAAATATGTGCATGCAATAAACACACTGTATGTAGAGGAATATAATCAGTTACTACTGGATCACTTTATTTGAAATATCTTGTGGCTTAAGACTGAAATGCACACAGATTCTATCTGCTAGTTTCTCTCTTTCGCCCTTTCACCCGTATACTGAATATGTATATATATATATATATATGTATATATATATATATATATATATATATATATATATATATATATAATGACATAATTCTAAATGTATATATAATGACTTAAATATATATATATATGTATATATATATATATATATATATATATATATATATATATATATATATATATTCAGAATTGTTTGCATATGTACCTTTGTATCAGACTTGGTAAAGAAGCGGCATTATATTTGGGAAGAGCACCCAGCTGTGACAGGTATTAGTACATACTGACTATATTTACACCTATATGTATATATATGTATACTGAATATATATATATATATATATATATATATGTATATAGCTATATATATATACACATATTATATATATGTGTATAATAACATAAATCTATAGATATATATATACATACATGTCACTATTATTTGCATATGTACTTGGTAAAGAAGCGGCATTGTATTGGGGAAGAGCCCCCATGACAGGTGTTGGTATTGTAGTATTGCAGCCCCAGATGTGGGGTCGCCCAGGTATAACCCGTATAGTCCGTGTACCTTCTCTGTGCCCCCCTCTCCCCCCCTACCTGGATGGCTGTTCTGCCATAGGCGTTCCTGGCATTGGGGGCAGCCCCTCTGTGCAGCAGCTCCCGGACCCTCCGCACGTCCCCCCGCGCTGCCGCCATAGTCAGCTCCTCGGCCATGGCTCTCCAGGTAATTGTGGGGTCACTGCCATCGGGGTCTTCTGGCGGCCTCCTCCGCGGTCCTGCAGGAAAGTGCATGTGCTGCTTGTTCTGTGCTTCCCTGGAGACATCGCTGGCCACCAACAGCCTCCCCCAATACACATGGCGCCCACCCTCCTCAGTGACAGCGCCATAATGTGCCCGCTCTGTGCAGGGAGGATGAGGAAGGAGGCTTTATACAAGGGGCACAGGGCAAGAGACTGGGTCCTAGCTAGTGACTCCCTACTGGGTGCACAATGTCTCCTCTAGGAAGAGCCCACACAAAATCCACATCCCGGGGGCGGCTTTATCTGCCTTCATAGCTGAGCAAAAGGTATGTCTATAGGCCCAGCATCGAGACACACCGCTGCCTGGAGCTGCTAGTCTCCTTTATATTTCTATCTACAGTATCTATCTACTATCTATCTATCTATCTATCTATCTATCTATCTATCTATCTATCTATCTATCTCATTTCTATCTATCTATCTCATTTCTATCTATCTATCTATCTATCTATCTATCTATCTATCTATCTATCTATCTATCTATCTCATTTCTATCTATCTATCTCATTTCTATCTATCTATCTCATATCTATCTATCTATCTATCTATCTATCTATCTATCTATCTATCTATCTATCTATCTATCTATCTATCTATCTATCTATCTATCTATTTTCCAGAAAGATGAAGGCAGCACTCCAGTAGAAAAAATAAGAGTATTTTATTGGCCCATGTGCGACGTTTCAGTCCAAAGTGTGGACCTTTCTCAAGCGGCTTGAGAAAGGTCCACACTTTGGACTGAAACGTCGCACATGGGCCAATAAAATACTCTTATTTTTTCTACTGGAGTGCTGCCTTCATCTTTCTGGACAATAGCATGAGGTTTGGTATATACCTGGAAGGATTTTTTGCACCCTCTGTCTTCTTTTGGTGCTGCTTTTTGTTTTCTTTTTCTATATCTATCTATCTATCTATCTATCTATCTATCTATCTATCTATCTATCTATCTATCTATCTTCTATCTATCTCATATCTATCTATCTATCTATCTATCTATCTATCTATCTAATATCTATCTATCTATCTATCTATCTATCTCTCTATCTCTCTATCTATCTATTATCTATCATCTATCTATCTAATATCTATCTATCTATCTATTATCTATCTATCTATCTATCTATCTATCTATCTACTATCTATCTATCTATCTATCTATCTATCTATCTATCTATCTATCTATCTATCTATCTATCTACTATCTATCTATCATCTATCTATCTATCTACTATCTATCTATCATCTATCTATCTATCTATCTATCTATCTATCTATCTGTCTGTCTATCTATCTATCTATCTATCTATCTATCTAATATCTATCTATCTATCTATCTATCTATCTATCTATCTATCTATCTATCATCTATCTATCTATCTATCTATCTATCTAATATCTATCTATCTATCTATCTATCTATCTATCTATCTATCTATCTATCTATCTAATATCTATCTATCTATCTATCTATCTATCTAATATCTATCTATCTATCTATCTGTCTGTCTGTCTGTCTGTCTGTCTGTCTATCTATCTATCTATCTATCTATCTATCTATCTATCTGTCTGTCTGTCTGTCTGTCTGTCTGTCTATCTATCTATCTATCTATCTATCTATCTATCTATCTATCTATCTATCTACTATCTATCTATCATCTATCTATCTATCTACTATCTATCTATCATCTATCTATCTATCTATCTATCTATCTATCTGTCTGTCTGTCTATCTATCTATCTATCTATCTATCTATCTAATATCTATCTATCTATCTATCTATCTATCTATCTATCTATCTATCTATCTATCTATCATCTATCTATCTATCTATCTATCTATCTATCTAATATCTATCTATCTATCTATCTATCTATCTATCTATCTATCTATCTAATATCTATCTATCTATCTATCTATCTATCTAATATCTATCTATCTATCTATCTATCTGTCTGTCTGTCTGTCTGTCTGTCTGTCTGTCTATCTATCTATCTATCTATCTATCTATCTGTCTGTCTGTCTGTCTGTCTGTCTGTCTATCTATCTATCTATCTATCTATCTATCTATCTATCTATCTATCTGTCTATCTATCCATCTCTCTTCTCTCTTGATCTATTGTACATGGTGACTTTCCTCCCTTACCCGGATAGCATTTTTGCGGCAGTTTGGCGCCCTCTGCTGTTTGCTAATTGTATTACAGCGTCATACCCACAGGAGTCCTTCATCTGGCTGCTTCAATGCTCTGGTTCTGCACTCCGGTCTTCAGCGAGCAGGTGTGCGGTGTACTGTGTGCGGTGTGCTGCTTGTTCTGTGCTTCCTTGGAGACAGTACTGGGACACCAGCAGCAGATCGCCTATATATATGGCACACACCCCGAGTGACAGCGCCCTGATGTCAGCGTATGGGAACAGAAACCGAAGTGACATCACGGTAATAACACTGGGCATTACTCAGCATCTTCTGTTTGTGGATCTTGGCAGGGAGGATGAGGAAGGAGGGAACCCCAGGTAAGGATGGCTCTGCATAAGAAAGATTAAAGGGCCAGGGGCAGATTGTGTTCTGTCACTTTCTACTGGATGCTAAACCATTTATTTCCCCATGTAGATCCCACAATAAATATATATTTGGAGGCTTATTTGTATTTAAGGTGTTTAATTTTTAGAATAGTAAAGAAAAATGTATAATGAATATGTCTTCTGAATATGGCTTTGTATGAATCATATACACATGAGTATATCTATCTATATAAAACTCAAAATCTGTAGTAGCCCGCTCTATACAAATCCACAGTTCTTGCCCGATTTGGGTGAAATATGGCAATCCCCCTCTCCACCCACAGGAGTAGAATACTGCGCACGCTACATCTCGCTAGCGTCCCCCGTCATGAGATTGGGGCCCCAGAAGTTAGGCCCTATAGATATAATGGAGAAATGTGAAGGTCAAAGTGCTGAGGGGAAAACAACAGTTGTGACTGATAGGGACGGATTATAGCGACGGCGCCAAAGAGTCGCTGCTAAAGGGGCTGAACCACCACACACACACACACACACACAAACACTATACAAACATCACAGACAGCACACAACCAACCCACAAGCACAACACCACACAAATGCCACAACACACCACACAACCACCACCCCACAAATACCACACACACACACACACACACACACACACACACACACACACACACACACACACACATGTAAACACACTCAGATGGATGCACCCTATGCAGACGGGCAAACATTACTGAGCAGCAATATTGGTCAGGCGAAAAATGCCTCATAGTAACATTGTCATCTATACAGGGAGCTTTCATCACTGAAACTGCTGAGGTAAAGTGATAGCTGAGCTCTGATTGGGTGCTATGGGCAACTAGACAAGTCTGCCTGTGAGGCGGTTTCATTAGGCTACGTTCACACTAGCGTTCGGCTAGTGTGCGTCGCGCTAGCGTCGGGTGACGCAGCGGCGACGCACGCGTCATGCGCCCCTATGTTTAACATGGGGGACGCATGCGTTTTTGCTTGTTGCGTTTTCCGACACGTGCGTCTTTTTTGACGCTAGCGTGGGACCAAGAAAACGCAACAAGTTGCATTTTTCTTGCGTCCGATTTTCGTCAAAAAACGACGCACGCGTCGAAAAACGCAGCGTTTTTGCGTGCGTTTGCACGCGTTTTTCGGTGCGTTGTGCGTCGCGTCGCCGACGCAGCGGCGCACAACGCTAGTATGAACGTAGCCTTACTGAGATGTGAGCTCCTTCAGGTCATAGTAATACTGTGTGAGGGCTGCTCTGTATGTACTATTCATCCTATTACATCTCTTATAAGTGTCAGGTGAATACTAAAGGGTCATAATACTAACGACTGTTTTTTTAAAAAGCAGCCCAAAAAGCGACCATCTATTGGCCAAGTTCATCCAAAAGCTAAGAAAGCAAAATTGTGTCAAAGATCTGAGACAAGTGAACAACGTGACTTGCGGCTTGAAAAGAAACGGATGAGACAGGCTAAATGTAAGGCAGCTGAGACATCAGAGCAACGGGAATGTCGTCTTCACAAGAATGGGATAAGGCAGGCTGAAGCAAGGAATAAAGAAACATCTGAACAAAAGGATGAACGTTGTGAACATGACCTCATAATCTTGAAATAAAAAAAAGTTGTTCACATTAATGTTATGACAAGTTAGTAAAATGTCAAAATAATAAAAATTTAAAGTGGAAAAAAATGTACCGTAGCACTCTGAAAATGTCAATTACAGGGTGACACTGAAAATGTTACTTTAGCTACCATAACCAACAATTTAACATATTTTTCGCAAGCGAAGCCGCGGGTATTCTACTAGTATATATATAAATCACATACACTCATGTGTGTATGACATATATGTATGTTATATAAATGTTTTACCACATTTGAATTTTATAATATGAATATGGGTATATATATATAGATAGGGGGCAGGTCCAAATCTTGCACCAAGCCCCATCCGACTCTCGTTACGCCACTGCCTACCTGTTACATTCACTTTGAACTTACCTGCATATACTTGTCTTGGTAGGTTTTATGGACATTTGAATTTTAATCCATGCACTTTATATAATGACGTTTCCTTTTTTATTTATTTACTAGCTGAAGAGCCCGGTGTTGCCTGGGCATAGTAAATATCTGTGGTTAGTTATAGCACGTCACTTTTCTTATTTTCCCATCACGCCTCTCATTTTCCCCCTCACATCTCTCATTTTCTCCCTCACACCTCTCATTTTCTCCCTCACTCCTCTCATTCCCCCCTAACACTTGTCATTTCGACCTCACATCTGTCATTTTCCGATCACTACACTATTTTCCCTCACTCCTCTCATTTTGCACTCACACCTTTTCATTTTCACCTCACACCTCTCATTTTCACCTCAGTATATACCTGCGACGCCTCCAACACTTTTCCTTTCACTTTTTTCCCCATTATGTAGATAGGGGCAAAATTGTTTGGTGAATTGGAAAGCGCGGGGTTAAAATTTCACCTCACAACGTAGCCTATGATGCTCTCAGGGTTCAGACGTGTGACTGTGCAAAATTTTGTTGCTGTAGCTGCGACGCTTCCAACACTTTTCCTTTCACTTTTTTCCCCATTATGTAAATAGGGGCAAAATTGTTTGGTGAATTGGAACGCGCGGGGTTAAAATTTCTCCTCACAATATAGCCTATGACGCTCTCGGGGTCCAGACGTGTGACTGTGCAAAATTTTGTGGCTGTAGCTGCGACGGTGCAGATGCCAATCCCGGACATACACACACATACACACACACATACACACATTCAGCTTTATATAGTAGACTAGCTGAAGAGCCCGGCGTTGCCTGGGCATAATAAATATCTGTGGTTAGTTATAGCACCTCACTTCTCTTATTTTCCCATCACGCCTCTCATTTTCCCAATCACATCTTTAATTTCCCCCCTCACATCTCTCATTTTCTCCCTCACACCTCTCATTTTCTCGCTCACTCCTCTCATTCCCGCCTAACACTTGTCATTTCGACCTCACATCTGTCATTTTCCGATCACTCCACTATTTTCCCTCACTCCTCTCATTTTGCACTCACACCTTTTCATTTTCACCTCACACCTCTCATTTTCACCTCAGTATATACATGTTTGTCATCTCCCTTATATATAGTATACACCTGTATGTCATCTCCTGCATATAGCATATACCTGTATGTCATCTCCCCTGTATATAGTATATACCTGTATGTCATCTCCTCCTATATATAGTATATACCTGTATATCATCTCCTCCTATATATAGTATATACCTGTATGTCATCTCCTCCTATATATAGTATATACCTGTATGTCATCTCCTTCTATATATAGTATATACCTGTATGTCATCTCCTCCTGTATATAGTATATACCTGTGTGTCATCTCCCCTGTATATAGTATATATCTGTGTGTCATCTCCTGTATATAGTATATACCTGTATGTAATCTTCTATATATAGCATATACCTGTATGTCATCTCCTCCTGTATATAGTATATACCTGTAGGTAATCTGCTCCTGTATATAGTATATACCTGTGTATCATCTCCTCCTGTATATAGTATATACATGTATGTCATCTCCTCCTGTATATAGTATGTACCTGTATGTCATCTCCTCCTCTATATAGTATATACCTGTGTGTCATCTCTCCTGTATATAGTATACATCTGTGTGTCATCTCCCCTGTATATAGTATATACCTGTGTGATCTCCTGTATTAGACCTCGTTAACACGTTATTTGCTCAGTATTTTTACCTCAGTATTTGTAAGAAAATTGGCAGCCTGATAAATCCCCAGCCAACAGGAAGCCCTCCCCCTGGCAGTATATATTAGCTCACACATACACATAATAGACAGGTCATGTGACTGACAGCTGCCGTATTTCATATATGGTACATTTGTTGCTCTTGTAGTTTGTCTGCTTATTAATCAGATTTTTATTTTTGAAGGCTAATACCAGACTTGTGTGTGTTTTAGGGCGAGTTTCGTTTGTCAAGTTGTGTGTGTTGAGTTGTGTGTGGCGACATGTATGTAGCGACTTTTGTGAGATGAGTTTTGTGTGGCAACATGCGTGTAGCAACTTTTTGTGTGTCGAGTTGCATGTGACAGGTTAGTGTAGCAAGTTGTGTGCATGGCGAGTTTTGCGCGTGGTGAGTTTTATGTCTGGTGCCTTTTGAGTATGTGCAAGTTTTGTGTGAGGCAACTTTTGCATGTGTTGCAAATTTTGTGCATGTGACAATTTTTCCGCATGTGCAAGTTTTGCGTGTGGCGAGTTTTCCATGAGGTGAGTTTTGCACTTGTGGCGAGTTTTGCGTGAGCCTATTTTTTGCATGTGGCGAGTTTTGCGCGTGGTGAGTTTTGAGCGGCGACTTTTGTGTTTCGACTTTTATGTGGCGAGGTTGGTGTATGTGTGGTGAAATGTGTGCTGAGGGTAATATGTGTTCAAGCACGTGGTAGTGTGTGGTGCATTTTGTGTGTGTTCATATCCCCGTGTGTGGTGAGTATCCCATGTCCGGGGCCCCACCTTAGCAACTGTACGGTATATATTCTTTGGCGCCATCGCTCTCATTCTTTAAGTCCCCCTTGTTCACATCTGGCAGCTGTCAATTTGCCTCCAACACTTTTCCTTTCACTTTTTTCCCCATTATGTAGATAGGGGCAAAATTGTTTGGTGAATTGGAAAGCGCGGGGTTAAAATTTCACCTCACAACGTAGCCTATGACGCTCTCAGGGTCCAGACGTGTGACTGTGCAAAATTTTGTTGCTGTAGCTGCGACTCTTCAAACACTTTTCCTTTCACTTTTTTCCCCATTATGTAGATAGGGGCAAAATTGTTTGGTGAATTGGAACGCGCGGGGTTAAAATTTCGCCTCACAATATAGCCTATGACGCTCTCGGGGTCCAGACGTGTGACTGTGCAAAATTTTGTGGCTGTAGCTGCGACGGTGCAGATGCCAATCCCGGACATACACACACACATACACACACACACACACACACACACACACACACTTTCAGCTTTATATAGTAGATTTCTTTTTCCAAAGAAGTAATTAAAGAATCACACACAAAGGAGGTTATAGTTAATCACCAGTAAACTACTATAAATACATAACCTTACCTCCCAACTTTTGAAGAACAGGAAAAAAGGTAACTAAATCCCACAGATAATCTGGGGTAAGACTTAAAAATTGCTGATGCTCTCCATTTAGTCTCACTGAGCTAGAGCTAATTTGCAAGGAAGAATAGGAAAAAATGTCAGCCTCTAGAATTCAAATGCACATTCACATAAAATACATTTACGTTTGTGCGTTAAGGTGAAAAAAATGTGGAAAAGTTTGTGGATTATGACTACTTTTTCAAGGCACTGTTTTTGAAGTATTTCTTGTGCAGAAGTGAAACTGTGTTTAAACGTGTTTTTTACACTACAGAAAAGCTTTGATTCTGCACTTAAAAAAAGTAACTTCAGTTTTTTATATAAAAAAAGAAGAAAGTTGAAAGCCGCACTAGCACACCAATTTGGGTACCAAAAACCTTCCGTAAGCGACCAATCCTCCAAATAGAAAAAAAAAATGGACGCAGTACACCATTTAGAAAAAATGAAACTAGTAGTAGTCCATAGGGGCTCGATGTGACTGAGAACCCTTTTCAAGCAGTGACTCTCAAAAATGAAAAATGGAAATTTTTCTAATTGATTTTTATTATTTTTAGTAGTTTTATAGGAACCAAAAATATTTTCTTCACCTCTAGTATACAGGGAACAAAGAGATACATTGTTATATACAATGTATCTCTTTGGTCATGTATAATCTGCTTCACTGGGTTCACTGTCTGCAATATAGGTCAAGATTACCAAATTCTCTTGTGTTTGTCATAGTGGTCTGTGGCTCATAGATAGAGATGCTGCCTGAGAATATGGTAGATAGGAGCTTGAGTCCTTGGCACACAGGTGAGGGGTGAATATATAATTTAATTTATGTTCAGGGATGCGGCCTTGCCTCCTGAGGAGGAGGAGCAGTGGAGCCATAAAGATGTCGGGAGGGTGAGACAGAGCCCTCAAATTGGGACAGTCCTGCTAAACTCGGGATGGTTGGGAGCTATGCTGAAGTATGAATCATATATTATTACATTTATAAAGTGCATCAGATATCTTACAAATCATTGCTTTCTCAATATAGAGTAAAAACTAAAACACAATAAACACAGTAGTTATATGTCCCCCCTGTCCTAAATGCAGGGGTGTAACTACAACAGGTGCAGGGGTTGCAATCGCACCCGAGCCCTGGAGCCTAGGGGGCCGTAAAAGTCCCTTTGGCCTATAGAAAAAGACTATTGCTGTTAAAGATTTAAAATATTTGGGGGCCCCGTTGGAGCTTTCGCATTGGGGCCCTTGAGTTTCAAGTTATGCCACTGCCTAAATCTATTCTACTTTTCAAGCCACATTTATCTAATCAGAAACCAGGGCTGAAATTGTAATAAAATGGGTCATGTACCCATATATAAACATTGTAAATTCAAGTCACTACACAGATATGGTAAATATTAGAATTGATCAAATTTTTTGACATTCAAATTTACCAGGTCTGACAATTTTTGTAATTAAGTGAATAGTTTTGCCATGAATCACATTAATGCAATGTCTCCAAATGCCCTGAGAAGGTTTGTATAACACTCTGAGGTGTTACCTTGACAAGCCAGAGCTGGTATGTCACTCTCCATAAGGAGAAAGATTGCCCCTTAGACCCCAGTCCAGAGCCTCTCATCTAGCCAAATTAGATCTCATGCTTCGCACTGACGAGGGCCAACAGCCCGAAACACCGTGTCTGCGAATTGAGATACTGATTTGGCTTTTATCCTAAGTCATATTGCACGACTCGTTAAAGGGTTGATTGTGACTTGTAGGATCTCTACTTCCAACAGGTGGCTGTTGTGAATTCTGTGGCAGAGTTCACTCCTGTGGTCACAAGTGGTACTTCGGCTGATTCTCTCTGGGATCTTCCGTTTGTGGAGGAAAGTGGTACTGCAGCTTCTGAGTTTCCTCCCTCAGGTGATCTGGTGAGCTCGTTAGCTTCTTCTCTACTTAACTCCACCTGATGCTTTGATCCATGCTTCCTGTCAATGTTCCAGTGTAGGACTTGTTTTTTCCCTGGATCGTTCCTGTGGCCTGCTGCTCTGCAAAGCTAAGTTTTGCTAATGTTATTTTGTTGCTATTTTTCAGTCCAGCTTGCTTTATTGGTTTTTCTTGCCTGCTGGAAGCTCTGAGACGCAGAGGGACCACCTCCGTACCGTTAGTCGGTGCGGAGGGTCTTTTTGTCCCCTCTGCGTGGTTATTTATAGGTTTTTGTGCTGACCGCAAAGTTATCTTCCCTATCCTCGTTCTGTTCAGCTAGTCGGGCCTCACTTTGCTAAATCTGTTTCATCTCTATGTTTGTGTTTTCATCTTACTCACAGTCATTATATGTGGGGGGCTGCCTTTTCCTTTGGGGAATTTCTCTGAGGCAAGGTAGGCTTATTTTTCTATCTTCAGGACTAGCTAGTTTCTCAGGCTGTGACGAGGCGCCTAGGTTCTGGTCAGGAGCGCTCCACGGCTACCTTTAGTGTGGTTTGATAGGCTTAGGGATTGCGGTCTGCAGAGTTCCCACGTCTCAGAGCTCGTTCTATTATTTTGGGTTATTGTCAGAACACTGTATGTGCTCTGACCTCCATGTCCATTGTGATTCTGAATTGCCTTTCATAACAGTACAGGAAGCCAAAAGTGCTAATGATTCTCAATAAAGGGATAAAAGAAGTTCTGAGACCATTTTTTTTTCTTTGCACTGTGTTTTGTCTTTTTTTTCCCCTAGACATTTGGGTGGTTCAGGACACAGGTGTAGCAATGGACATTAAAGGTCTGTCTTCATGTGTGGATCAGCTCACGGCAAGAGTTCAAAATATTCAAGATTTTGTGGTTCAGAATTCTTTGCTAGAACCGAGAATTCCTATTCCAGATTTGTTTTTTGGAGATAGAACTAAATTTCTGAGTTTCAAAAATAATTGTAAACTATTTCTGGCTTTGAAACCTCGCTCTTCTGGTGACCCAATTCAACAGGTTAGGATCGTCATTTCTTTTTTGCGCGGCGACCCTCAGGACTGGGCGTTTTCTCTTGCGTCAGGAGATCCTGCATTGAGTAATATCAATGCGTTTTTCCTGGCGCTTGGGTTGCTGTACGATGAGCCTAATTCAGTGGATCAGGCAGAAAAAAATTTGCTGGCTCTTTGTCAGGCTCAGGATGAGATAGAGGTATATTGTCAGAAATTTAGAAAGTGGTCAGTGCTCACTCAATGGAATGAATCTGCGCTGGCAGCAATATTCAGAAAGGGTCTCTCTGAAGCCCTTAAGGATGTCATGGTGGGATTTCCTATGCCTGCTGGTTTGAATGAGTCTATGTCTTTGGCCATTCAGATCGGTCGACGCTTGCGTGAGCGTAAATCTGTGCACCATTTGGCGGTATTACCTGAGCTTAAACCTGAGCCTATGCAGTGTGATAGGACTTTGACCAGAGTTGAACGGCAAGAACATAGACGTCTGAATGGTCTGTGTTTCTACTGTGGTGATTCCACTCATGCAATCTCTGATTGTCCTAAGCGCACTAAGCGGTTCGCTAGGTCTGCCACCATTGGTACTGTACAGTCAAAATTTCTTCTGTCCGTTACCTTGATCTGCTCTTTGTCATCGTATTCTGTCATGGCATTTGTGGATTCAGGCGCTGCCCTGAATTTGATGGACTTGGAATATGCTAAGCGTTGTGGGTTTTTCTTGGAGCCCTTGCAGTGTCCTATTCCATTGAGAGGAATTGATGCTACGCCTTTGGCCAAGAATAAGCCTCAATATTGGACCCAGCTGACCATGTGCATGGCTCCTGCACATCAGGAGGTTATTCGCTTTCTGGTGTTGCATAATCTGCATGATGTAGTCGTGTTGGGGTTGCCATGGCTACAAGCCCATAATCCAGTATTAGATTGGAAATCCATGTCGGTGTCCAGCTGGGGTTGTCAGGGGGTACATGGTGATGTTCCATTTCTGTCAATTTCGTCATCCACCCCTTCTGAGGTCCCAGAGTTCTTGTCTGATTACCGGGATGTATTTGATGAGCCCAAGTCCAATACCCTACCTCCGCATAGGGATTGTGATTGTGCTATCAATTTGATTCCTGGTAGTAAATTCCCAAAAGGTCGATTGTTTAATTTGTCCGTGCCTGAGCACACCGCTATGCGCAGTTATGTGAAGGAATCCCTGGAGAAGGGGCATATTCGCCCGTCATCGTCGCCATTAGGAGCAGGGTTCTTTTTTGTAGCCAAGAAGGATGGTTCGCTGAGACCTTGTATAGATTACCGCCTTCTTAATAAGATCACGGTTAAATTTCAGTACCCCTTGCCATTGTTATCTGATCTGTTTGCTCGGATGAAGGGGGCTAGTTGGTTCACAAAGATAGATCTTCGTGGTGCGTATAATTTGGTGCGAATTAAGCAAGGCGATGAATGGAAAACTGCATTTAATACGCCCGAGGGTCATTTTGAGTATCTCGTGATGCCGTTCGGACTTGCCAATGCTCCATCAGTGTTTCAGTCCTTTATGCATGACATCTTCCGAGAGTACCTGGATAAATTCCTGATTGTGTACTTGGATGACATTTTGATCTTCTTGGATGATTGGGAGTCATATGTGAAGCAGGTCAGAACGGTTTTTCAGGTCCTGCGTGCTAATTCTTTGTATGTGAAGGGATCAAAGTGTCTCTTTGGTGTGCAGAAGGTTTCATTTTTGGGGTTCATCTTTTCCCCTTCTACTATCGAGATGGATCCTGTTAAGGTCCAAGCCATCCATGATTGGACTCAGCCGACATCTCTGAAAAGTCTGCAAAAGTTCCTGGGCTTTGCTAATTTTTATCGTCGCTTCATCTGCAATTTTTCTAGTATTGCTAAACCATTGACCGATTTGACCAAGAAGGGTGCTGATGTGGTCAATTGGTCTTCTGCTGCTGTGGAAGCTTCAAGAGTTGAAACGTCGTTTTTCTTCTGCCCCTGTGTTGTGTCAACCAGATGTTTCTCTTCCGTTCCAGGTCGAGGTTGATGCTTCTGAGATTGGAGCAGGGGCTGTTTTGTCACAGAGAGGTTCTGGTTGCTCAGTGATGAAACCATGCGCTTTCTTTTCCAGGAAGTTTTCGCCTGCTGAGCGAAATTATGATGTGGGCAACCGAGAGTTGCTGGCCACGAAGTGGGCATTCGAGGAGTGGCGTCATTGGCTTGAAGGAGCTAAGCATCGCGTGGTGGTATTGACTGATCATAAGAACTTGACTTATCTCGAGTCTGCCAAGCGCTTGAATCCTAGACAAGCTCATTGGTCGTTGTTTTTTGCCCATTTTGACTTTGTGATTTCGTACCTTCCGGGCTCTAAAAATGTCAAGGCGGATGCTCTGTCTAGGAGTTTTGTACCCGACTCTCCGGGTTTATCTGAGCCGGCGGGTATCCTCAAGGAAGGAGTAATTGTGTCTGCCATCTCCCCTGATTTGCGGCGGGTGCTGCAAAAATTTCAGGCTAATAAACCTGATCGTTGCCCAGCGGAGAAACTGTTTGTCCCTGATAGGTGGACGAATAGAGTTATCTCTGAACTTCATTGTTCGGTGTTGGCTGGTCATCCTGGAATCTTTGGTACCAGAGAGTTAGTGGCTAGATCCTTTTGGTGGCCCTCTCTGTCGCGGGATGTGCGTACTTTTGTGCAGTCCTGTGGGATTTGTGCTCGGGCTAAGCCCTGCTGTTCTCGTGCCAGTGGGTTGCTTTTGCCCTTGCCGGTCCCGAAGAGGCCTTGGACACATATCTCTATGGATTTTATTTCTGACCTTCCCGTTTCTCAAAAGATGTCAGTTATTTGGGTGGTCTGTGATCGCTTTTCTAAGATGGTCCATCTGGTACCCTTGTCTAAATTGCCTTCCTCCTCTGATTTGGTGCCTTTGTTCTTCCAGCATGTGGTTCGTTTGCATGGCATTCCAGAGAATATTGTTTCTGACAGAGGTTCCCAGTTTGTTTCAAGGTTTTGGCGAGCCTTTTGTGGTAGGATGGGCATTGACTTGTCTTTTTCCTCGGCTTTCCATCCTCAGACTAATGGCCAGACCGAGCGAACCAATCAGACCTTGGAAACATATCTGAGGTGCTTTGTTTCTGCTGATCAGGATGACTGGGTGTCCTTTTTGCCTTTGGCTGAGTTCGCCCTTAATAATCGGGCCAGCCCGGCTACCTTGGTTTCACCGTTTTTCTGCAATTCTGGGTTCCATCCTCGTTTCTCTTCTGGACAGGTTGAGTCTTCGGACTGTCCTGGTGTGGATACTGTGGTGGACAGGTTGCAGCAGATTTGGACTCAGGTAGTGGACAATTTGACCTTGTCCCAGGAGAAGGCTCAACTTTTTGCTAATCGCAGACGCTGTGTGGGTCCCCGACTTCGTGTTGGGGATCTGGTTTGGTTATCTTCTCGTCATATTCCTATGAAGGTTTCCTCTCCTAAGTTTAAACCTCGTTTTATTGGTCCGTATAGGATTTCTGAGGTTCTTAATCCTGTGTCTTTTCGTCTGACCCTTCCAGATTCTTTTTCCATACATAACGTATTCCATAGGTCATTGTTGCGGAGATACGTGGACCTATGGTTCCATCTGTTGAGCCTCCTGCCCCGGTTTTGGTGGAGGGGGAATTGGAGTATATTGTGGAGAAGATTTTGGATTCTCGTGTTTCAAGACGGAAACTCCAGTATCTGGTTAAATGGAAGGGTTATGCTCAGGAAGATAATTCCTGGGTTTTTGCCTCTGATGTCCATGCTCCCGATCTTGTTCGTGCCTTTCATGTGGCTCATCCTGGTCGGCCTGGGGGCTCTGGTGAGGGTTCGGTGACCCCTCCTCAAGGGGGGGGTACTGTTGTGAATTCTGTGACAGAGTTCACTCCTGTGGTCACAAGTGGTACTTCGGCTGATTCTCTCTGGGAGCTTCCGTTTGTGGAGGAAAGTGGTACTGCAGCTTCTGAGTTTCCTCCCTCAGGTGATCTGGTGAGCTCGTTAGCTTCTTCTCTACTTAACTCCACCTGATGCTTTGATCCATGCTTCCTGTCAATGTTCCAGTGTAGGACTTGTTTTTTCCCTGGATCGTTCCTGTGGCCTGCTGCTCTGCAAAGCTAAGTTTTGCTAATGTTATTTTGTTGCTATTTTTCAGTCCAGCTTGCTTTATTGGTTTTTCTTGCCTGCTGGAAGCTCTGAGACGCAGAGGGACCACCTCCGTACCGTTAGTCGGTGCGGAGGGTCTTTTTGTCCCCTCTGCGTGGTTATTTATAGGTTTTTGTGCTGACCGCAAAGTTATCTTCCCTATCCTCGTTCTGTTCAGCTAGTCGGGCCTCACTTTGCTAAATCTGTTTCATCTCTATGTTTGTGTTTTCATCTTACTCACTGTCATTATATGTGGGGGGCTGCCTTTTCCTTTGGGGAATTTCTCTGAGGCAAGGTAGGCTTATTTTTCTATCTTCAGGACTAGCTAGTTTCTCAGGCTGTGACGAGGCGCCTAGGTTCTGGTCAGGAGCGCTCCACGGCTACCTTTAGTGTGGTTTGATAGGCTTAGGGATTGCGGTCTGCAGAGTTCCCACGTCTCAGAGCTCGTTCTATTATTTTGGGTTATTGTCAGATCACTGTATGTGCTCTGACCTCCATGTCCATTGTGATTCTGAATTGCCTTTCATAACAGGTGGCGCTATAGAGTTTAAGTCCTCTTTTTCTCTGAAGAGGCAATTTGCATATTATATTTCCCAGAGGAGCATTGCACGGTGAATAAGCCTCCTTACCTTGACAAGCCAGAGCTGGTATGTCACTCTCCATAAGGAGAAGCAGTACCTGACGATAAGGATTTAATCATTATTAATGTGCCAAACGGATTACCTTAGCGCCTTAACGACCGCCTATACGCCTTTTAACGGCGGCAGTTAAGGGTACTTAAACCATAGTGCCGTTAATTAACGGCGCTGTGGAAGAAGTGTATAGCGCCCCCCAGAGTCGGAATTTGTCTGGGGTCTCGGTTGCCGGGGGTAGCTGAGACCCCAGAGAACATGATTCGGGTCAGTTTTTACCGACCCCCGGGTTGCGATCGCCGGTAATTAACCATTTACCGGCAGCCGCAAAAAACCCAAAAAACGCGATTTCCCATTTAATTTCTCTGTCCTCCGATGTGATCGCACATAAGTGGACGGAGATATAGGGTCCCCGATAGCCCCCCGATACTCACCCATCTCCCCCGATGCTCTTCGTGGCTCCTGATGGGCGCCGCCATACTTTTCCGAAAAAAAGAAAGGGAAGCGCATGCTCAGTGCGCCCGCCGGCCGGCACCCAGAAGATCTTTGGGGTCTCAGCTGCCGGGGGTAGCCGAGACCTCAAAGAACATGATCGGGGTCAGTTTTTACCGACCCGATTTGTGATTGCCGATAAATAACAGTTTACTGGTGACCACAAAAAGAAAAAAAAACAAAAAACCGGCGTGTCATTCTCTGTCCTCTGATGTGATCGCACATCAGAGGACAGAGAAATAGGGGGATTTGGGGACCCTATCATACTTACCGGTGTCCCTGGGTCCCCCTCTGTCCCCTCCTGGCCGTCATCTTCCTCCTCTGGGAAGAAAATGGCGGGCACATGTGCAGTGTGCCCGCCATGATGTGCCGGCCGGCAGAGGAAGATTCTTCCTCTTGTTTTATTTTGGTCACTATGAGATCCTATCACAGTGATCAAAATAAAAAAAGAGAGTAAATAACCCCCCCTTTATAACCCCCTTAGTTAGGAAAAAATGATAAAATAAAAAAAGTATGTATTTCTATTTTCCAATTAGGGTTAGGGCTAGGGTTAGGGTTCGGGCTAGGGTTAGGGCTAGGGATAGGGCTAGGGATAGGGGTTGGGGCTAAAGTTAGGGTTAGGGTTGGGGCTAAAGTTAGGGTTAGAGTTGGGATTAGGGTTAGGGTTGGGATTAGGGTTTGGATTAGGGTTAGGGTTGGTATTAGGGTTAAGGTTGGAATTAGGGTTATGTTTGGGATTAGGGTTAGGTTTGGGATTAGGGTTAAGGTTAGGGTTGGGGTTAGGTTTGAGGTTAGGGTTGAGATTATGATTAGGGGTGTGTTGGGCTTAGGGATTTGATTAGGGTTGGGATTAGGGTTAGGGGTGTTTTGGCGTTAGAGTTGTGATTAGGGTTATGATTAGGGTTGGGATTAGGGTTAAGGGTGTTTTGGGGTTAGAGTTTTGATTAGGGTTATGGATTGGGTTGGGATTAGCGTTAGGGGTGTGTTGAGGTTATGGTTGGAGTTAGAATTGGAGGGTTTCCACTGTTTAGGTACATCAGGGGGTCTCCAAACGCGACAGCCAATTTTGCATTCAAAAAATCAATTACTGCTCCCTCCCTTCTGAGCTCTGCCGTGCGCCCAAACAGTGGTTTACCCCCACATATGTAGTATCAGCATACTCAGGACTTATTGGACAACAACTTTTGGGGTCCAGTTTCTCCTGTTACCCTTGCAAAAATAAAAAAAACTGGGGGCTAAAAAATCATTTCTGTGGGAAAAGAAATGATTTTTTATTTTCATGGCTCTGCGTCAAACTTCTGTGAAGCACTTGGGTGTTCAAAATGCTCACCACATATCTAGATAAGTTCCTTGGGGGTCTAGTTTCCAAAATAGGGTTACTTGTGGCGGGTTTCTACTGTTTAGGTACATCAGGGGCTCTGAAAATGTAACATGACACCCGCAGACCATTCCATCAAAGTCTGCATTTTAAAATGTCACTACTTCCCTTCCAAGCCCCGATGTGTGCCCAAACAGTGGTTCCCCCCCACATATGGGGTATCAGCGTACTCAGAGCAAATTGGACAATACATTTTGGGGTCCAATTTCTCCTGTTACCCTTGGGAAAATAAAAAATTGGGGGTTAAAAAAATCATTTTTGTGGAAAAAAATATATATTTTCACGACTCTGCATTATAAACTTCTGTGAAGCACTTGGGCGTTCAAAGTGCTCACCACACATCTAGATAAGTTCCTTGGGGGGTCTAGTTTCCAAAATGGGGTCACTTGTGGGGGGTTACTACAGTTTAGGTACATCAGGGGCTCTGCAATCGCAACATAATGCCCACAGACCATTCTATCAAAGTCTGCATTCCAAAAAGGCGCTCCTTCCCTTCCGAGCTCTGCCGTGCGCCCAAACAGTGGTCCAACCCCACATATGGGATATCCGCATACTCAGCATAAATTGCCCAATAAATTTTGGGGTCCAATTTCTCCTGTTACCCTTGAGAAAATTACAAATTGTGAGCTAAAAAATCATTTTGAGGGGAAAAAAGGATTTTTTTATTTTCACGGTTCTACGTTATAAATTTCTATGAAGCACTTGGGGGTTCAAAGTGCTCACCACACATCTAGGTAAGTTCCTTAAGGGGTCTAGTTTCCGAAATGAGGTCACTTGTGGGGGTGCTCCACTGTTTAGGCACATCAGGGGCTCTCCAAAAGTGACATGGCATCTGATCTCAATTCCAGCCAATTCTGCATTGAAAAAGTCAAACGGTGCTCTTTCTCTTCCAAGCCCTGCCGTGCGCCCAAACAGTGGTTTACCCCCACATATGGGGTATCAACTTATTCAGTAGAAATTGCGCAACAAAGTTTGTGGTTCATTTTCTCTTTTTACACTTGTGAAAATAAAAAAAATTGGTTCTGAAGTAAAATGTTTGCAAAAAAAGTTAAATGTTCATTTTTTCTTTCCACATTGTTTCAGTTGCTGTGAAGCACGTCAGGGGTTATTAAACTTCTTGAATGTGGTTTTGAGCACCTTGAGGGGTGTAGTTTTTAGAATGGTGTCAAGTTTGGGTATTTTCTGTAATGTACACCCCTCAAAATGACTTTAAATGTGAGATGGTCCCTAAAAAAATGGTTTTGTAAATTTTGTTGTAAAAATGGGAAATCGCTCGTCAAATTTTAACCCTTATAACTTCCTAACAAAAAAAATTTTGTTTCCAAAATTGTGCTGATTTAAAGTAGACATGTGAGAAATGTTATTTATTAACTATTTTGTGTGACATATCTCTCTGATTTAAGGGCATAAAAATTCAAAGTTTGAAAATTGCAAAATCTAATTTTTTTTTATACTATTTGCGATTATTTATGAAAAAATACAGAAATATGGCAAAGAAATGTTACCACTAACATGAAGTACAATATGTCATGAAAAAACATTCTCAGAATCAGCAGGATCTGTTAAAGCGTTCCAGAGTTATAACCTCATAAAGTGACAGTGGTCAGAATTGTAAAAATTGGCTTGGTCATTAAGTACCAAATTGGCTCTGTCACTAAGGGGTTAATTAAATTGCAAGTTTTCTGCCTTATTAGGATCTATGGCTCATATCTTATAATATTAATCCCCTGTGATAATATTTTGTGTATATATAACTATTTTACTTTATATAGTGTTGTTACCCATTTTCATTTTTTTCTTTTGAAAAGTATTAGATAACTCTTAATCATACAGTAACTAAACAATTAATAAAAACAATGAAAAAAACTGCATAAAGACAATTAAAGGTTTTGGCAGATCTGTGGACAGTAATGGTCAGACATAGCACAACAAACTTACTTTTGAACATATTTATGATTAGAATAAGTTTTTAGAAGTATAGATAAAGCATGGAATGCTGTAAGTAACTAACCTGTAACTCAATGTCTGACTCTTTATATGGGGTTTCCCACCTTCGAAGTTATTTTCAAAATATGGGGTGTTAAAACAAGCTATCCATCCCTCTTAGGCTGCTTTCACACATCAGGTTTTTTGTTTCAGGCGAATTCCGGCTCTTCCGCCAAAAAACGGAATTGAAAACCGGAGAAACCGGATCCGGCTTTTCCCCCGTTGAATATTATTGGTGCCGGATGGCGCCGGATGGCCCAGTGTTCCTTCCGGTGTGATGCCGGATCCGGCGTCGAGTCGATTCCGGCGTCTGGAAAAAACGTCTACTGTAACGTTTTTTGTCTCCGGCGAAAAAGCCGGAAAGGCCGGATCCGACCTTTCCGGCTTTTTGCAACAATGCATGTCTATGGACGCCGGAAAGTGCCGAATCCGGAAAAAGTCGCTCAAAAACCTATGGTCAGCCCCCTGGACTATATATAAAGCAGGGCCATGAGGCCTTCATCCATTTCCAGCCAAAAAGCAAAAGAGCCAACACCCTGCCACACCCTGCCAAGACGGAAGGAGCCAGAAACCTGCCAGAGAGCCTGCCAGAGAGCCTGCCAGAGAGCCGAGAGCCAGCCACAGAGCCGAGAGCCAGCCACAGAGCCGAGAGCCTGCCAGAGAGCCAGCCACAGAGCCGAGAGCCTGCCAGAGAGCCAGCCACAGAGCCAAGAGCCTGCCAGAGAGCACAGAGCCTGCCAGAGAGCCGAGAGCCAGCCACAGAGCCGAGAGCCTGCCAGAGAGCCAAGAGCCTGCCAGATAGCTGAGCCTGCCAGCGAGCCGAGAGCCTGCCAGAGAGCCGAGAGCCTGCCAGAGAGCCGAGAGCCAGCCACAGAGCCGAGAGCCAGCCACAGAGCCGAGAGCCTGCCAGAGAGCCTGAGGCCTGCAGCCATGTCTTCGGGGAGCCCTCCTCCTCCTCCTCGTCAACGCACAGAGGTAAATATGAACCTAAGTTCTCTTGCTCCATCGTTGTCGAGTGTGTGTGAGTGTGTGTGTGTGAGTGTGTGTGTGAGTGTGTGTGAGTGTGTGTGAGTGTGTGAGTGTGTGTGTGGGAGTGTGTGGGAGTGTATCTATAATGTTTTTTTTTATCTTTCATTGTAGGAAGCTGATGAGGCTGACTCCCCAGTAGAAGAGGTGCTCCCCGAAGAAGAGGGAAGGGGTGGAGAAACACACGGAGAGGGCTCACAATTGGTATGTATCTGTCATGTATTGCGGAAACACACCCTACACTGCACACAAAACATAACACGAGATTCTTACAACAAAACACATAGAAACTGATACTTTCAAACCTCACACAACACATACAAAACATATATATCACATGGCACACAACACATAGAATGGCTACCAACAGGCACATAATTTTTTTTCATTTTTCTTCTAGAGTTCGGAATCTGGTGTCCAAGCAAGAAGTCCTTCCAGTGGCTCCCAGGGTCATCAGCGTGATTCACGTGGCGGCCGTCATCGTGTAGGTTTTTTTTTTATTTTTTGGGGGGAGGTTAGCAATGTTTCAAATTTGGTGTTAATTTTTTTTCGCCCTTTTCAAACAGGTTTTACAGCGTGCTCCAGATTCGGATGGTGAGGAGGTCGGCCTTGATATTGACCACCTCATCGATCTTGTCAGAGACAGGGAACCGTTGTGGAATATGGGTGACCGCCGCCATGCTGATCTCTCAGTGACCCGTCGACTCTGGGAGCAAATCTGCTGTGAACTGATACCGAGGTGGGAGGACCTTGATGTTCAGGCCCAGATTCAAGAACGTAAGTATCCTCAGTTCAGTTTTGGTGATGCATTCTAAAATGCTGTTTCTAACCAAGTTGTCTTTCTCCTTTTTTAACAGGTGAGCGGATTGTGAAAAGGTGGCGGTCGATCAGGGATCGCTTTAAGAAGGAGTTCAACAAAGAGATGCGGGCCCCGAGTGGATCTGGAGGACGCAGGAGCACATACAAATACGCAAGGGCCCTGTCGTTCCTCAGGTCAGCGATGGTCACCCGAAGGTAAATATTACCCACCACATGCACTAATGTTTTACATGTCTAACCTCTTTTGCTCTTTCAGCCAGGGCCATGCAATGACAGTATATTGTTTGTTTTTTCTTTTTCCACAGTACCGTCGGGAGCACTCGGGAGCCTGCAGCACAGTTGAACCCTTCTGGGGCGATCCCTCAGGAGGCCGCCACCGAGAGACACTTTGACAGTGAGGAACACTCTGCACTGTCCCACTCTGCACCTTCCCACTCTGCACCTTCCCACTCTGCACCTTCCCACTCTACTGATCCCTCTTTCCCATCCACAAGCGCTGGAGCATCCTGGCCGATTCCATTGCATGTAGCTGCTGGTGAGGACATAGCGTTTCCTGTACCCCACCCCTCTGCTGCAGCCACCTCTAGTACACCTGTAGCATCGGGTCGGTTTCGGCAGAGGGGTCAGGTACATAGTTATGCTCCCGAGTTCTTGCACCTGAACGCATCGTTCCAGAACTGTCTGAAAGTTTTGTCCGAGCAAATGGCTGCAGGTTTCAATTTCATAAATAAAAGTATGCTCGAGATGCATACACTTCCGGTAACGATGCGTTCAGAGGCAAGACAGTCACCGAACAACACTTTTTATCAGTCGGTGCTTGAGCAAATGGAGACGCTATCTACTTCTCAGCAGATGCAAGTAATGGAATCCTGCCAGTCTACTCTAGCGCTCATAGCCTCTAGAGCAGATAGTCTTTCCAACCATCCTCCAACTGCCCCCCCTTCCTCCACTGTCCATCACTACAGCCAGTACCATCCTCCTGACCCGTACCGCCAAACTGACTGTGCCCCATCCCGCCCACCTCACCATCATCCACATCGTGCCCCGTCCCAACAACCACAACACATTCAGCGTTCCCGTGCCCCTTCCCACCAGCCACACTACCAGCCCCGTGCCCCTTCCCACCATCCACACTACCAGCCTCCCGCACGTGACCCTTCCCACCAGCCACACTACCAGCCTCCCGCCCATGCCCCTTCCCACCCATATGATGATCCCGACCCATACAACTTCCCATCTACTTCATCCTCGCTTCCCTTCCCTGCTCACTTCCAACAGGCTCTATCGCCCTCTTCCCAAACATCTTCTACACACATCACTCCTTCTGTCTCCCACTCCTCACAAAACATTACCTACACCCCTCCATCCTACCAAATTCCTAACCCCAATCCCACTTTCTTGTCCACCCGCTCAATAGCTTTCTCCACTCCTTCACCCCTAACTATAGAACATTCCCCACCACCATCACATTCCTCTCTCCACACTCCCACTGTCGAAGTGTCCCTATCCGACAGTCCCTCCGACAGTATCTCCACCCCGACGTATGAAAACCTTTAGTTAACTGTATGTTTTTTTGTTGTTTAATAATGTTAATAAAACTTTTTGGTTGAAAACTCTCTTGTATTTATTCATTAGGGACAAATAACACTTTTGTTAAACAAGGTTTATTGGTGACAGCTAAAGTACTTTGGGTACAACCCAAACAGATGCACATCTTGGTTAAAAATTAAAATCAAACAGGTACACAACATTGCTAAAAGGTAAACCCAAACAGGTACACAACATAGGTAAAAGGTAAAAACCAAACTGGTACACAACATAGGTAAAAGGTAAAAACCAAACTGGTACACAACATGGGTAAAAGGTAAAAACCAAACTGGTACACAACATGGGTAAAAGGTAAAAACCAAACTGGTACACAACGTGGGTAAAAGGTAAAAAACAAACTGGTACACAACATGTGTAGAAGGTAAAAACAACAGGTACACAACATGGGTAAAGGTTACAGTTATTACTAGGTACATACAAAGTGTTTAAACTCTCTCATCCTGCCAGTGTATTCTTCCTTGGGGTGAAATAAAATATTCTGCAAAGTGATCCTGTATTCTGGAAACTGTGGCAGAACTTCTGTATGTTTGGTTGCTATAATCCGTCAAGGTGGTTTCGGCAGAGTGGTCCTCAATGGAAAGCTGTTCCTTGGATATAACATAATTGTGTAGGACAACACACGCTTTCACCACCTCATCCACAGTGTCTGTCTTCAAGTTAATGGATGTCAGGAGAACTCCCCATTTGGCGGTTAGGATCCCAAACGCACACTCCACCATTCTCCTTGCACGTGTGAGTCTGTAGTTGAAAATTCTTTTAGTATTGGTTAAACCATGGCTGGAATAGGGTTTCAAAAGATGCTCGGAAAGCTGAAAAGCTTCATCCCCAACACATACAAATGGCATTGGTGGCTCAGAGGTTTGAGGCAGTGGTCTTGGGGGAGGGGAATTGAAAGGTTTGTCCATATAAATGCCGCCCCATAGAAGACAGTTTGAAAACTTGCGAATCATTAGAACGGCCATACGCCCCAATGTCCATCGCTACAAATTTGTAATCCGCATCGGCGATGGCCATCAGCACGATGGAAAAGTACTTCTTGTAGTTGAAATACTGAGATCCAGAACCAGCCGGTTTCACGATATGGATGTGTTTCCCGTCCACCGCACCCAATCAATTGGGAAACTGGCACACTTCCAGGAATCTGTCAGCTACTTCCAACCATGTCTGCATTGTGGGTTGTGGAATGTATTCTTCATGCAGAGAGTCCCACAGTGCACGGCAAGTGTGCCTCACTATTCTTGATATGGTTGAAATGCCCAGTCTGAACTGAAAATGTAGTGAAGACAGGGATTCACCAGTTGCTAGGAATCTGTGGACAAAAGCAATGCTGAAATTACTGCAAATTCAAAATATCAACGAAAGTGCCCTACAAGAGTTGATTCAAAAAGAATGCTTACCGAAGAGTGACCAACCATCAGATGCTCAGCCGGGGTAATGGAGAATTGGCAATAGGTATCACTCCTTCTTATCAGATGTTCAACCCGCTCCACCAATATATCAAAGTTCACCGCTTTCATCCGCACATAGCTGAAAAACTTGTCAGGGTCACCTCGAAGCTCCATATACAAAATGGAAAAGACTCCCCGGGTCATTCTCTGTGCCGTGATGGGGTGGATCCACAAACGGCGTAGTCGCAGACACATGACACGCTGTCTCTCTCACTCCTTCTCAATAACAATTGCTTTGAATCGATTCGCCTCTGTGATGAAATTCACGTTGTTCTGCAGAATCTTTGCAATAATTCCATCCATCTTGCTCTGTATCTTGCTCCTCTCCAACCCGTCACAGATGTTATGAACACTGTATATATAGTTTGCAGCCGGCCAATCACCTTTTTAGCCTTTCAGGGGGCGTTTTTAAAAGCCAGATCCATAAAAAAACGGAAAGAAAACCGGACGAACCGGATGGCAACCGGATGAGACGGATCCGGTTTTTCGCTGGATCCGGACACCTGATCCGGCTGAAAAACGGATCCGTCTCATCCGGTTGCCATCCAGTTTCTTAAAAAAAACCCGGATCCGTTGAAAAACCTGATGTGTGAAAGCAGCCTTAGCTTCATAGACTTTGTACTGGCTTTACTTGGGTACTGCAGCTCAGCTCCCTTTGAAGTGAATGTGATTTTTTGTCTTATGCATATTATTTCATTTTCTGTGGCATGTGGGAAAAAGAATTAAAAACTGCAGAAAAATTTAATGATATTGTAAATTCTAACATTGATCAGTAATATTTATGGATATGATATTATCGAGCAGCAAGGGCAAGTCCTGTGATAGGCTTGCTGGACTGTAGGTGTGCTGATTGATAGCTCTGCTGTCCATTCTGTGACTGGATCGATGTGTAATCACTGCACTCGTACTCCGAAGTTTGCTTTGATGCAAGTGAAAATAGTTTATTGAAACAATTGTAGCAAAGAGGTAAGGTGGTGTAACGATAGGCATAAACGACGTTTCGGCCAGCTTGTGGCCTTGATCACGTTATCGCTGGAACAAACAATAGAAAAAGACAATAAATAACTATATACAATACAATAGATAACTATCTACAAGATTATTTACATATATACAGATCTGGAAAACATGTCAAAACCAATGCGAAGGTCAAACACAAGCTGCCAATGCTTGTACGCAGGGCGCATATAATATCAGGACGATAAATAGAGGCATAGGGAGGCAGGGAGATACATATATCATGCGTAAGAGTAAGATGATAGGATAGTTGCATACCCTGGTGGACAATTCCTTATGTATAGCTGTATTGCAGCGTTGCTGAGGGTGTCAGCCAGAGATAAAGGGGCCTGGAGAGAATGATGGAGAGCCGAATGAAAAATAATACAGGTTATTGTACTGTCTTATAGTAAGGGGCACAAAGAAAAGGAAAATGCTATAACCTACTTGTAATTGGCCAATAATACTCGTATGATGAACCGTTGGTCGCCGTGTAATGGAATACACATGTGGATATTACTGGATATGGAGATTCGAACCGAGTTCGAACCCAGTTCGAATCTCGGCTTCAGGAAAATGGCCACCGCGATGTCCATCTGCGCACGCGCGGCATCCCGCGGCCATTTTCCTGAAGCCCCGGGAAGCAGGAGACTCCATCTGCGCACGCGCGGCCTCAGGAAGATGGCCACGCCCACCGAGAAACCGCTGAATAGCGGCGAGCGCGCTCTTTTTCTACAGCTGCGCAGTGCATTCGGCACTTGCGCATGCGAGAAGCACTACGCCACCAACGGGAACATAAGCAAGATGTGGGGGAGAAACAGCGCTGTGACCACGCCCATCCGACCTGACCAGCCTGATTGACAGGCGAAAAAGGCCACTTTTGTAAGGTATTTTGGCAGCATAGGTAGGGAATCAGGGGACAAAAAATACCCTATTGTAAAGCACAGCTCAGGCCCTATTTAACGGTATTTTTATCTCGTACTGAAAAAACGGGGTGACAGGTTCCCTTTAAGACAAACAAAATTGGGACCTTGGTGTGGCCTAGTCAAAGTCCTGACCTAAATCCGATTGAGATGCTGTGGCATCATGTTAAATAGGCAGTTGATGCATAGGAAACCTACAATGTGGCTGAATTACAACACTTCTGCAAAGATGAGTGGCCAAAATTCCTCCAGAGAGTTGTAAAAGACTCATTTCCAGTTATCGCAAACGCTTGATTGCAATTATTGCGGCTAAGAGTGGCCCAACCAGTTATTAGGTTTAAGCGGCAATCACTTTTTCACACAGGGCCCTGTAGGTTTTGATTTATTTTTCCTTAATAATAAAGACCTTCATTTAAAAACTGCATTTTGTGTTTACTTGTGTTATCTTTGTCTAATATTTAAATTTGTTTGATGATCTGAAACATTTAACCTCTTCCCGACATCTGACCTACTAGTACGACAGATGCCCACCCCTATTTGGTGCAGGCTCCGGCGATGAACCCGCACCTTTTCTGGCACATGACAGCTGATCTGATCCATCTGTGGCTTATAACATGTTAAATGCCACTGTCAAACTCCAAAAGCAGCATTTAACATGCACTGGTACTGGTAGCCGATGGGCTGGCATGATAACCCGGGGTCTGCAAGAGACCCCTGTGGCTGTGATGGCCGGATTGCTATGGTTGGTGCTCATAGCAAGTGAGCATTTTTGCTCCTCAGAGCGAGGCTGCAGCCCCACTGTGCGTAGCACACAAGCATTCGGATCATCTCAGCTTTTAGTCTCTCAAAGAGACTATTGAAGCAAGTGAAAAAAAAGTTTTAAAAAATATATTATATATATATATATATAAAATTTAAATCACCCCCCATTCAAAATGAAAACATTAAAAAATATAGAAAATACTCGTATTTAATATCGCTGCATTCAAAATCTATCAATATATAAAAAGAATTAATCCGATCTGTAAACAACGTAACAAGAAAAATACACCAGAATTAAGTTTTTTTGGTCGCCGCAACATTGCATTAAAATGCAATAATGGGTGAGCAAAAGATCATATTTATCCCCAAATGGTATCAATAAAAACATCAGCTCGGCATGCAAAAAGTAATCCCTCACCAAGCCCCAGATCATGAAAAATGGAAATATTACGGGTCTCAGAAAATGACACAATTTTTTTTTTCAAACTTGGATTTTTTTTTTACCACTTAAATAAAAAGGAATCTAAACATGTTTGGTAAGTACAAACTCGTAATGACCTGGAGAATCATTATGGCAGGTCTATTTTAGCAATTTGGTGAACCCTCTAAAAAACTATTGTGGAATTGCACTTTTTTTTGCAATTTCACCCCACTTGGATTTTTTTCCCATTTTCCAGTACATTATGTGGTAAAATGAATGGTGTAGTTCAAAAGTACAACTTGTCCCACAAAAAACAAGCCCTTATATGGTTATACTGACGGAAAAATAAAAAGGTTATGGCTCTGGGAAGAAGGGGAGCAAAAAACAAATGCAAAAACGTAAAATGGCAGTGTGACAAACATGGAAAAGAATAAGAGATCAGGAAGGCGGCAAACACTGTTTCACTGTAATATACCAGGATGGGCACAGGATGGGAGACATAAACCAGGATGGGGAATATATATGGCAGTAAGGGCCCTTGATGTGGAACATATATACCAGGATGAGCGACATATATATTGGGATGAGCCCAGGCTGTGGTACACATACACGAGGATGGGCCCAGGATGAGGGCATACTGTGTAGACCAGGAAGAGGGACATATATGTATGCTCGGTAAATGCATTAATACTTGATCGGGGCTCCTTTTGCATCAATTACTGCATCAATGCGGCGTGGCATAGAGGCGATTAGCTGGTGGCACTGCTGAGGTGTTATGGAAGCCCAGGTTGCTTAGACAGCAGCCTTCAGCTCGTCTGCATTGTTGGATCTGGTGTCTCTCATCTTCCTCTTGACAATACCCCATAGATTCTCTATGGGGTTAAGATCAGGCGAGTTTGCTTGCCAAACAAGCACAGTCATACTGTTGTTTTTAAACCAGGAATTGGTACTTTTGCAGTGTAGACAGGTGCCAAGTCCTGCTAGAGAATGACATTTCCATCTCCAAAAAGTTTGTCAGCAGAGAGAAGCATGAAGTGCTCTAAAATTTCCTGGTAGACAGCTGCGCTGACTTTGGTCTTAATAAAACACAGTGGATCTATACCAGCAAATGACATGGCTCCCCAAACCATCACTGATTGTGGAAACTTCACACTAGACCTCAAGAAGCTTTGTGTGCCTCTCCACTCTTCTTCCAGATTCCAGGACCTTGTTTTCCAAATGAAATGCAAATTTAGTTTAATCTGAAAACAACACATTAGACCACTGAGTTCTTGTTCTCCTTGGCCCAGGTAAGACACTTCTGGTGTTGTCTATTAGTCATTAGTGGCTTGACACATGTAATGTGATACTTGTAACCCATGTCCTGGATACATCTGTGTGTGGTGGCTCTTGAAGCAATGACTCCAGCAGCAATCCAGCAATTCTTGTGAATCATCCCCACTGAATTGCTTTTTCTTAAAGGGACACTGTCACCTAAATTTGGAGGGAACAATCTTCAGCCATGGAGGCGGGGTTTTTGGGTGTTTGATTCACCCTTTCCTTACCCGCTGGATGCATGCTGGCTGCAATATTGGATTGAAGTTCATTCTATGTCCTCCGTAGTACACGCCTGCACAAAGCAAGATTGCCTTGTGCAGACATCTACTATGGAGGACAGAGAATGAACTTCAATCCAATATTGCAGCCAGCATGCAGCCAGCGGGTAAGGAAAGGGTGAATCAAACACCCAAAAACCCCGCCTCCATGGCTGAAGATTGTTCCCTCCAAATCCAGGTGACAGTGTCCCTTTAACAATCCTTTCAGGGCTGCGGCTATCCTGGTTGCTTGTGCACCTTTTTCTACCACAATTTTTTCTTCCACTCAACTTTCCATTAATATGCTTGGATGCAGCATTCTGTGAACAACCAGCTTCTTTAGCAATGATCTTTTGTGGCTTACCCTCTTGTGGATTATGTCATTGACTGCCTTCTGGATATCTGTCCAATCATCAGTCTTCCCCATGATTGTGGATCCTACTGAAACAGACTAAGGGACCTTTTTAAATGCTTCGGAAGCCTTTGCAGGTGTTTTTTGTTAATTATTGTAATTTACTGGTAATGACTTGATAGTGGCGAATGTGGTAGAGGAAGCTCCACCTGTCGAGGGCGATAGCAGTGCAAAAGGATGTGAAAATGCATTCAGGCTGGGAGGAGGCCTGTCTGGAGTGGTTGGCCCATATTGAGCAGTGCTCCCCTACTGGGCGCGACGGAAGAAAACAAAAACATGCCCATTGCAGCGAGTTAAGGGAAAGTTACAGCAAAAGCAAAAACCTGTGCCAAACTTTAAGCTGTGTAAGAGTTCGTTCACACTGTGGCCATTTCACGGACAAAACCCAAGAAAAAAGTCCTTGCAATATCTTAATGTTTCAAGAGGCCTAGTCACTAGTCACTTCAGAGGTGAAGACCTGCTGTTATGGACTCCAGGACTGGATGTTGGACCAGGTCATTGTGAACTCAACTGCTCATCTCTATTCACAACCAGTTACTATTGTAAATTGATATCAGCAGGGAGGGAATGGGGAAAGGGGAGTCATATCATCAAATGTAGAAGTACCTTGTTCCAATGGAGATCATCGCATTGAGCCGTCCTAGTCCAGGACATGTCACACAATGCAGCAAAGAATTTCCCCCAGTGATGATAAGTAAGGGAATTCCACAGGGGGTGAACACCAGACAAGATTTGATTTTACAATATAACTAGCTGGCTTCATATTAAATCTTGATGTTTTTTATTATATCTGCATTGCCTATGCTCTTATGTATTTTTGTTATACACCTCTGTTTCCCGATTACATAGGGTTCAATGACAAAACATGGGAAACTAATTATGTCATACAGTTGTTCTGTTGGGAGGAGGTATATAAGCATCGCTTTATCCTTTTGTAAGATACCATGATTAAGGCTATCTAGCCGAAACACGTTAGTTTCTCCTATGGATATGTGGTGGCTGCCAACATGCTTATTTTTCTTTTTGGGCTTATAAAAGTGATTTTTTAACCCTACACTTACACGTCATCACTGTAGGAAATCCTTCTTCTTTGCTGTATTGTAGCTTGAGGGACCACCATTATGATATTTCTGCTACATCGTCAGTAAAATAAATTCCATTAAAAGCAAAATTGAAGGAGATTTACAGAATAATTATTAATCAGCAGTCTAATACTGGTTTCATTATGATTAATATCATAATCTGTTAGGGAATTTTATGAGATCCCATGAGCTTTAGTCCTAGAATGGTTTCACGTCAAGGCGATGACTGATCTATCAGCTGTTGTAAACAGCGCTAACAGTCAGCTGAGTCGTAACGATAACACACCCATCACATTTTCCACTTACTTCCTTGAGCATGAACTTGTGTTAACTCTTTCATGACTGCATATTAAATTGCTCTGAGCACATACTTCAAGGAGGATATCAAATTCTTTTGGGTTGTGATTAAAATTTGTACCTTCCACCCTCTACACGCTCAATCAAATGTCACTTGCGGTATTGGTTGTCTCACATCCCTACATGGAGAAAGGGATTATTTGGCTGGTCTCGTATGACAGGATTTGGTATGGCACCAGTAGGTTCCCCTCCCTAATAATGTGATAAAACTGTGAGAAGAAATATTCAGTAATTTTCCCCTGCAAACCACCGGAAGACAAGGAAGTAATGATAGAGGAAAGCGGATGCTGATGCTTTTGTAAAAGTCACAAGTCACCCACAAACCTGAATAATTCTGTAACTTAACTAATTCTGGCAATTTATATCCACTTTCTCAACACCACATATTTTGCCTTTTAGCAAGTATAAGTTATTTAATGTCAGTTTATTAATTGTACTGACTGATCAGTTAAAAATTGCGGAAGGTATTGACATTGTCCGGACAAATTTCTAAAATTCCGTAAACTGGTAGGTTATGAAAAATCTAGAAAATTCAGTGAAAAAATTATTTGGTCTCATTCACATGTCCATGTTTCAACAAGTACATGAAAAAAAGTTACCGATATCATCAGTGTTTTGGCTCAGTGTGTCATCAGTGTATGGTCTGTTTTTATCATCTATGTGTCAGTGTTTTTCATGTGTGGATGAATAAATTACAAAGCTTCGTTCCTTTGCAATGTTAAATATGCACAGCACAAGGATGCCATTCCAGTACTGTACATGTTTTCCACAGACCCATATACTTGTATTGGCACTTTTCATCCTTTGCATCAGTATTTTTCATGCGCGGATGAATACACGAGGGGGCCCCACTGTCCATAAGAGCTTACACTCTACAGTAGAGAGTGTCTATGTGAGAGGACCCCGCTGACCAGAAGAAGTTCTACTTTACAGGTGTATGAAAGATAGAGAAAGAGAAAGAGAGAGAATGCACAAGAGGAACCCACTCACCTCAAGAGCTTACACTCTGCAGGAGAGAAAGAGAGAGGACCCCACTAACCATAAGAGCTTATACTCTAGAGGAGAAAGAGGACACTACTGACTATAAAAGCTTACAGTCTACAGGAGAGATAGACTTACCCAGTGACTTTGGAGATGGAAAACAACTCTGCCATACAAACTGCTCCACTGGGAACCGGTGATCTCAGATGACCGGGTACTGGTCACCACTCTACATGGTATGATCTGTAAGAAGTCATAGCTGCAGGGCACTATTGGGAGGCCTGTGTGGCAACGCAAAATTACTTTTCACCACTCTTAGATGCTTCAGTAGTGTGAAAAATGGTGCCAAACAAGTTTCTTATTCTTTCAAACCGCGAACCAATTATTTGAATACACATGAAACCGCAAATTTCTGGAAAAGTGACTTGACCTTGATCCCCTGCGGATCTGCTCAGAGTCATCTCTAATAGAAGTTTAGGGCATTTTAGAAATTTGACTAGGAGGTAACTAATAATAATTTTTAATTACAATGACAGCTATTACTTTAATCATGACACATTTTGACGCCATAATCACTGTGTGTTTGGTCAGCTTTCTCCATTTGCTATTCTATGTATGTTACATCCATAAACTGTACTGCAAGTCAGGTTTTCAGCAGCTCTTATGCAATAGAACTAAAAGTAACAACTGGATGGGAGCTTGAAAATCAATATATTTCTGTAGCATGTTATGAAAATATCAGCATTTCACGAGCATTGTGTCTAAGCAATAAAATGTAATTATCCTTAACCTTTGCCTCTTCTACAATAACAGGTAGGAGTTTATCTTGTTTTTCTTCTGATAATCAGCTGTTCTTTACAGCACAATAAGATTTTGTTGAAGTGAAACTAAAGTAGACTTTGTCACTATATATCATATCATCAATTGGCAATTACTGACATCAGATGATTTAAAAGCACAGGATAGAACTTCCATTTTCTTTTTTCCTTAGATATTATGCAAGTTACACAAGAAAATAAATCTGAAGATTGTCCAGGTCATATTTATCAACTATTATCTATCTATGTATCTATCTCATATCTATCTATCTATCTATCTATCTATCTATCTATCTATCTATCTATCTATCTATCTATCTACAGTATCTATCTAGGAAATCAGAAAAAATAGGCAGCACTCCAAAAATTAAAGTGAAAAACCGTGGCTTTACTGATCCATTAGCAGCAACGTTTCGGCAGATTTCTCTTCCTTTCTCAAGCACTTTTTCTGCATGAGAAAGGCAGAGAAATCTGCCAAAACGTTGCTGATAATGGATCAGTGAAGCCACGTTTTTTTTAGAGTGCTGCCTGTTTAATTCTGATTTTGTATTTTGGAGGTTTGGACATCACCTTAAGGCCAGGATCACACATACGCGAGATTCGGCCGAGTAGAAAAAAAAGAAAATTTGGAAGCACTACCAAAAAAAAAAGCCAGGTGCAATAAAACCTTTTAGGCCGGGATCACACATACGCGAGATACGGCCGAGTCTCGCAGGTGAAATCCCTCCTCTGGCGCCGGCACTCTGGAGCAGAGCGTGCAGCCGCACAGCAATACATGGAGCTGCACGCTCCGCTCCCAAGTGCTGGCGCCGGAGGAGGGATTTCCCCTGTGAGACTCGGCCGTATCTCGCGTATGTGTGATCCCGGCCTAACAGCTTTTATTACACCTGGCTTTTTTTTTGGTAGTGCAGCCAAATTTTCTTTTATCTATCTATCTATCTATCTATCTATCTATCTATCTATCTATCTATCTATCTATCAGCACAATGCGATGCAATCGCTGATGGGCTCCATGGTGACCCCCTGACCGCAAGATGGCTGCGGGTCATTCAGGGTCCTGCAGGGAAGGTGGTCTGCGAGCTCTCAGAATAAAGCAATGCAAAAATAATTGTTCCTTCTATAAAATAATTTTTATTGTGTAAAAGTGCCAAAACATAAAAAATAAATGGGGTATCAGTGTAGTCATACTGACCTGAAGAATGAAGCTGCCTTATCAATTTTGAATGCTATACACCCCCCAAAAAAAAAACAATTCCTGAATTGCTGTTTTTTGTTCATTCTACCTTCCAAAAATCAGAATAGAAAGTGACCAAAAATGTCATACCAATAAAAATGTCAACTCGTCCCACAAAAAAAAGCCCTTACATGACTCTGTCAGACAAAATGTGGAAAAATTATAGCTGTCTAAATATGGGATAGAAAAACAATTTTTTGCAATAAAAAGCGTCTTTTAGTGTGTGACAGCAGCCAAACACAAAAACCTGATATAAATCTGGTATTGCTTTATCACACCAACATGAAGAATAAAGTCGCCTTATCACTTATACCGCATGAGGAACGGTGTAAAAAATAAATAAAACCAATTCTTTACATGCTGTTGATTTTTTTTATTCTGCCTCCCAAAGATCGCAGTAAGGCTCGGCACACATTTATCCTACACTCTACGCTGCTTGCTTACACCGGAGTTTCAATGTAAATCTCTGAACTATGTGATTCATACGGAAACCCAGGTGGAAGATTTCCTATAATGAGGCAGGTGTAGGCACTGTGGACACCATAGGACCTGTGATCAGGCAGTGTCCGTCTTCTTAAGCGAGTATAAAAGAAAGAGTCAACCACAGATTTGTGCTATTCTGAAATGAAGGACACCACTGAACAGAGGCAAGATGAAGTCCAGAGTCACCATGTTGCCTCATTATAGTGAATGGATCCCTTATGGGGTTTCATCTGAATCACGTCACTTGGAAATTTAGATGGAAACCCCAAAGTAAGTGCTCAGCATAGAGCGCCGGATAAATGTGATCCTAAATGTTATGTAAAACTCAATCCACAAAAAAAAGTTCCCACTCAGGTCCGTCATCTGTTAACGTAAATATAGGGGCTTTCACGTTACTGGTAGCACAGAGGCTCTGAAAAAGTGCTATGGCTCCTCGACCGTCAAAAGAAATTCAGCAAATTCTGTGCTCCCAAATCCAAATGCCCCCCTCCCTTCTGAGCCCTAGTGTGTCTAAACTACATTTAGCTTCCACATGTTTGGCATTTCTGTAGCGATGAGACCCCGCCTAATTTATGGATGTGTGTCTCCAAAAGCACAGCCTGGGCATAATGTACTGGTCACATCAACATACTGGTCACTACAACAGCAGTTTACACTTTTCACTCTGCAAAATCCAATACTGCTTGTTTCTGGAAAACACCCGTGGATTCAAAATCGTCACTACACCTGTAGATAAATTCCCAAAGGGGTATGTTAGGAGTCGAGTTTCCTCTGCTGCACAGGGGTAATCTCGATCCGTCTCCACTGCGGTCTCCCATTCTCCTCCAGCCGCAGTGGAGCCTGCTCAGCAGGGACGTCGATCCCAGCGTCTCGCTCAGTCTGACTCTGTGAGAAGAGTTACTGCTGCTTCTCCAGCTTCTGCCTGTAAAGCCTATACTGGTCAGCAGCGAGTGGACTTCTCTGGGACTAAGTCCTTGTCTGCGCACACTGAGCATGCCCAGGGCAAGATCTCCCGTTGGAGATCGAGGGTCATGTGCTCAGACTCTGCAGCGCATTCTATTGGTCCTCTTGGCAGGTCTTGGAAGGGCAAAGTTTCTGTGGCCGCTTCCTGTCCTGCAACTATATAAACTGCGCATGACCGCACGGCCATGCGCTAGTGTACAATTTAATACGTGTGTTTGTTGTGAGTGCAAGTCGTTCTTTAAATACCCCTACCCTATTGTATGATTGTTCGCGTATGGAGTATGGCTGCTATCTAGCGCCCGACTTATCACTCAACGTGTCACACACGTGTCAGCGTCTACTGCTGTGACCGCCAGTGCGGTGACACACGCCAGTGTGCGCTTCCTGACCCACGTCTGGGTGCTTAGTGGTGCCTGCCAGCACGGCACAGTTCGCACTTCGGTGCCTTAATTATATAATTCCTTTCACACCCAGTAGCGGTGTAGTGCCAGCAAGGGTCTAATCGGACTACAATCCCTGTTGGGGTTTAGTTCGCTGACCACTTGCTCGCACTCTATGTGCGGTACAGCGGTCCTGTGACGCAACAGGATCACTTTCTTCACGCTGGGTGAGGTTTAACCCACGCGTGTATACTTTTGTATACCGCCATATTGTCTGTCATTTCCTAGCAGCAGGTTTCACGTGCACGGTGGACCCCGGACTGCGAACGCATCTATATCATCTCTCTTGGTGCGTTCCGCCAGTCCTAACATTACACTAGCGCCCGGGTCTCTCTAGTGATGACAGACAAACTGCAATCTCTGTGGCATATCCAGCAGCTGGAGGGTAGGTTGGCGGCTCTCGAGAGCGCGACCTCAGCTGTGGATGTTACTGCAGTGGCTGTACACGCTGCCAGCGTGGCTGCAGCTACTATGTCCATTGCCACCCCTGTTCCGACATTATCTCGCCTCCCGCTGCCAGAAAAATTTTCTGGTGATAGCAAGTTTTGTAGGGGATTTGTGAGTCAGTGCTCTATTCACCTCGAGCTCCTGGCTACACGTTTTCCCACAGAGCGGGCTAAGGTGGGATTTATTCTGTCTCTATTGTCGGACAGGGCATTGGAATGGGCTACGCCGCTGTGGGAGCGTGGCGATCATGTGGTGCAGAGTGCTCTGCTGTTTCTGAGCGCTCTGAAACAGGTCTTTTTAGGACCTCAAGTCACCCATGATACTGCGCTCCAATTGCTGGCATTAACTCAGGGTGAGTCCTTGGTCAGTCATTTTGCCGTCCAATTCCGCACCTTAGCATCTGAGCTGAATTGGTCGGATAAAGCTCTTATTCCCATATTTTGGAGGGGCTTGGCTGACCACGTAAAGGACGCTCTGGCCACTAGGGAGATTCCTGCCACACTGGAGGAGTTAATAACTGTCTCCACTCGAATTGACCTCCGTTTTAACGAGCGGAGGTTAGAGCGAGCCCAGTGTAGGCAGAGGTTTCGGCTGGCTCCTACTTTCGCCAAACCTCTGGAATTTCCGGTCCTGGTTCCTGAGTCACATGAGGCCAGGGAAGTGTCACAAGCAGGATCTAAGTCCCGGACCGCTTGTGCACTCAGGGTCTGTCATGTTTGCCAGCAGTCAGGACATCTAGCCACCAGATGTCCTCAGCGGTCGAGGAAACGTCAGCGTCTAGTGGTAGTAGGTGGAGGTACACTAGACACGGCGACGTTTGCCTCTAAGTTGTCCTTTAAGGGGACAATTACTATTGGCTCATTCTCCCACTCGGTAGAGCTCTGCGTGGATTCTGGGGCGGAGGGCAATTTTATGTCTTCTGCCTTTGCCCAACGTCACGCAATACCCCTGGTTATGCTTGCTCAACCAGTAACGGTGCGAGTGGTGAATGGGTCGACATTGCCCTCACAGATAACACACCAGACCATCCCTTTTACTCTGTCCATGTCGCCATCTCATCAGGAGATAATTTCTCTGCTCGTCATTCCGGAAGGAATTGATGAGGTCCTGCTGGGAATACCTTGGCTACGGTACCACTCTCCTCATATCGAGTGCGTTCAGGTTGCTACTACTGAGGTACCCGCAGATCTATCCTCTCTCCCCAAGCAGTATTGGTCTTATGCAGACGTGTTCTCCAAAAAGGCGGCGGAGGTCCTTCCGCCTCATCGCCCCTATGACTGTCCTATTGATCTCTTGCCTGGTGCTGAGCCTCCCCGGGGTCGAGTTTATCCGCTATCTCTCCCGGAGACGGAGGCAATGTCACAGTACATCCAGGAAAATCTGGCAAGAGGATTCATTAGGAAGTCAGTGTCACCTGCTGGGGCAGGGTTCTTCTTCATGCAGAAGAAGAATGGGGAATTGCGCCCATGCACAGACTACAGGGGTCTTAACGCCATCACCGTTAAGAATAAGTATCCTTTGCCCTTGATATCTGAGTTATTCGATAGACTTCGGGGAGCAAGGGTATTTACTAAATTAGATTTGCGGGGTGCTTACAACCTGATTCGCATCCGTGAGGGGTACGAATGGAAGACGGCCTTTAACACCAGGGATGGGCACTATGAATATCTGGTGATGCCCTTCGGGCTCTGTAATGCCCCAGCCGTTTTCCAAGACTTTGTGAACGATATCTTCCGGGATATGCTTTCAACTTCGGTCGTAGTCTATCTGGATGATATTCTTATCTACTCTCCAGATATTGACTCCCACCGGAGAGATGTTTGCAAAGTCTTCGACCTCCTACGGGCAAACTTCCTCTATGCCAAATTGGAGAAGTGTATGTTTGAGCAGGAGTCTTTACCTTTCCTGGGCTACATCATCTCGGCCCAGGGATTGGCTATGGATCCTGCCAAACTACAGGCAGTGATGGACTGGTAGGAACCCCATTCTCTGAAAGTGGTGCAGCGCTTTATGGGGTTCATAAATTACTATCGTCAGTTCATCCCCCACTTCTCAACCCTGGTAGCTCCCTTGGTATCCCTCACCAAGAAGGGAGCGAATCCTAAATCGTGGTCCGAAGAGGTCTCCAAGGCCTTCACTTCTATTAAGTCCCACTTTGCTAGCGCTCCCATCTTACATCGTCCCGATGTGGATAAGCCATTCCTAATGGAGGTGGATGCCTCTTCCGTTGGTGCAGGAGCAGTCCTCTATCAAAAGGATGCTCAAGGTCGGAAGCATCCATGCTTCTTCTTCTCTAAAACCTTCTCACCAGCGGAGAGAAATTACTCCATCGGGGATAGGGAGTTGCTGGGAATGAAGTTGGCCTTTTTGGAATGGAGACATCTCTTGGAGGGTGCTCGGTTCCCATTCCAAGTCTTCACGGACCACAAGAATTTGGTCTATTTACAGACAGCCCAGCGGCTGAATTCTCGTCAGGCCAGATAATCCTTGTTTTTCTCCCGGTTCCACTTCACTCTACATTATCTCGCCGGGGAGAAGAACATTCGTGCTGACGCTCTCTCTCGCTCCCTGGTGTCAACTGTGGAGGAGGAGGACGAGCCTCGGCTCATTGTCCCTTCAGAGAGTCTGAGAACCGTAGCTCCGGTTTCACTTGAGTCTGTGCCTCCGGGCAAGACTTTTGTCCCCATCAATTTGCGTCCGGAGGTTCTCTCGTGGGCTCATTCGTCCAGAGTGGGTGGACACTTTGGGGCAAAGAGGACATCTGAGTTGTTGGCGAGAATGTATTGGTGGCCACATATGGTTCGTGACGTTGGAGACTACGTTCGGGCATGTGTCTCTTGTGCCAAAAATAAGTCTCTCCGTCAACGGCCAGCTGGGTTGTTATACCCTCTGCCGGTGGCAGACAGGCCCTGGGAGATGGTCGGGATGGACTTTGTGGTGGGTTTGCCCAAGTCACGTGGCTGTACTGTCATTTGGGTTATCACCGATCATTTTTCTAAAATGGTGCATTTGGTGCCGCTTCCCCGGCTACCTTCTGCACGGGCCTTGGCAGCATTGTTTGTTAAACACATCTTCCGTCTTCACGGTATGCCAGACAAAATTGTCAGTGACCGGGGTCCCCAGTTTGCGTCTCGGTTCTGGAGAGAGCTTTGTCGCCTTCTCAGTATCGAGTTGAATCTCTCTTCGGCATATCATCCCGAGACGAATGGGTTGGTGGAGAGAGCCAACCAGACCTTGGTCACATATCTGCGACATTTTGTCTCTGCTAAACAAGATGACTGGGCATCTTTGCTACCGTGGGCGGAGTTTGCTCTTAACAATGCTGTAGCTGACTCCACTGGACAGACCCCATTCCTCCTTCACTATGGTCAGCATCCGCGGGTACCTGTGGCCATGCCCGTGTCTTCCGCCGATTACAGGGTGGCAGACTAGGCTGTGGAGGCACGGGACATTTGGGATCGCACTCAGGATGCCATTCGGGCTTCCAAGGAGAGAATGAGGTCCTCCGCCGATGTTCATCGGCGCCCCGCTCCGACCTTTGCTCCTGGCGACTTGGTGTGGCTCTCCGCCCGTAACATCAGGCTGCGAGTTGAGTCCACTAAGTTTGCGCCTCGCTACTTGGGTCCCTTCAAGGTTCTCGAACAGGTTAATCCTGTGGTCTACCGCCTGGCTCTTCCTCCACGCTTGGGTATCACCGACACCTTTCACGTGTCCCTCTTGAAACCCGTATACATGTCCCGGTTTTCCGAGTCATCTGCCGGGACATCGGGTTCGTCTACGGACGATTACGAGGTGAACGCTATTGTGGGGTGTAAGGTGGTACGTGGCAAAAAGTTCTATCTGGTGGATTGGAAGGGTTATGGTCCAGAGAACAGGTCATGGGAGCCTGCTGAAAACATTCGGGCCCCACAGCCCATTGCTGCCTTCGAACGTAGCGAGGCCCAAGGAGGGGGGGCCCTAGGAGGGGGGGTAATGTTAGGAGTCGAGTTTCCTCTGCTGCACAGGGGGAATCTCGATCCGTCTCCGCTGCGGTCTCCCATTCTCCTCCAGCCGCAGTGGAGCCTGCTCAGCAGGGACGTCGATCCCAGCGTCTCGCTCAGTCTGACTCTGTGAGAAGAGTTACTGCTGCTTCTCCAGCTTCTGCCTGTAAAGCCTATACTGGTCAGCAGCGAGTGGACTTCTCTGGGACTAAGTCCTTGTCTGCGCACACTAAGCATGCCCAGGGCAAGATCTCCCGTTGGAGATCGAGGGTCATGTGCTCAGACTCTGCAGCGCATTCTATTGGTCCTCTTGGCAGGTCTTGGAAGGGCAAAGTTTCTGTGGCTGCTTCCTGTCCTGCAACTATATAAACTGCGCATGACCGCACGGCCATGCGCTAGTGTACAATTTAATACGTGTGTTTGTTGTGAGTGCAAGTCGTTCTTTAAATACCCCTACCCTATTGTATGATTGTTCGCGTATGGAGTATGGCTGCTATCTAGCGCCCGACTTATCACTCAACGTGTCACACACGTGTCAGCGTCTACTGCTGTGACCGCCAGTGCGGTGCCACGCGCCAGTGTGCGCTTCCTGACCCACGTCTGGGTGCTTAGTGGTGCCTGCCAGCACGGCACAGTTCGCACTTCGGTGCCTTAATTATATAATTCCTTTCACACCCAGTAGCGGTGTAGTGCCAGCAAGGGTCTAATCGGACTACAATCCCTGTTGGGGTTTAGTTCGCTGACCACTTGCTCGCGCTCTATGTGCGGTACCGCGGTCCTCTGACGCAACAGGATCGCTTTCTTCACGCTGGGTGAGGTTTAACCCACGCGTGTATACTTTTGTATACCGCCATATTGTCTGTCATTTCCTAGCAGCAGGTTTCACCTGCACGGTGGACCCCGGACTGCGAACGCATCTATATCATCTCTCTTGGTGCGTTCCGCCAGTCCTAACAGGGTATAATTTCCAAAATGGGGCCACTTGAGCGGGGATTCTGCTAATTATTCCAGCAAATTTTGCATTCAAAAAGTCAAATGGCGCTCCTTCCCTAACAAGCCCTGCCGTGCCCACAAACTGCAGTTTTCCTTTTCCTCCACATATTGGGTATCGGTGTACTCAGGAGACATTGCACAACAAATTGCATGGTGCAATTCCTCCCATTACCCATATGAAAATGCTAAATTTGTAGCTACAAATCATTTTGTGGGAAAAATGTGAATTTTGTATTTTCACGGCTCAAAGTTATAAACTTCTGTGAAACACCTGGGGTTTCAAGGTGCTCAATACACATCTAGATAAGTTCTCTGAGGGGTTTAGTTTCCAAAACGGGGTCACTTGTGGGGATTTCCACTATTTAGGCACATCAGGAGCTCTCAAAACACAGCATGGCGTCCGCTAATTATGCCAGCAAATTGTAAATTTTTTCCTGTTACCCTTGCAAAAGTAAAACAAAATTAGGTCTAAAGGAAATTTTTTGTGAAAAAAGTTAAAAGTTTATTTTTTCCTTGCACATTCCATTAATTTCTGTGAAGGGTTAATAAACTTTTTGAATGTGGTTTTGAGCACCTTGAGGGGTGCAGCTTTTAGAATGTTGTCACTTTTGGAAACTTTCTGTCATATAGGCCCCTCAAAGTCACTTCATATGTGAGGTGATGGCTAAAAAATGGTTTTGCAAATTTTTTTGCAAAAATGAGAAATCACTGGTCAACTTTAAACTTTAAACCATTATAATAGTGGTCCGCAACCATTCTGACCTAGAGAGCCACATTCCGCTCTGTGAGAGCGTTGCGAGCCAAATCTAACTCCCTCCCCCTGACAGTAGTGGCATCCAGGGCCTCCATTATGGGTATAACGATAACCATAGCTTTTCCAAAGAAATCACCCCTAGACAGTTTAACAATATCCAGCGGTCCCCACAATACTCCCATATAGTATTCTCCCATCCAGCACTCTCAACACACTGTCAAATTCAGCTCAGGCACCTTCTCTGTCAGGTATTATCATCCTGTCTCAAAGCGTACAATACTTAAATTATCTCAAAACCCCTAGGACCAGTATATTTGCATCAGATCTGCTCTTCTGTGCAGGACTATGCATAAAATTCAACATTTTTATACCTATTTGCTAGGCCTGCAGCTAATGCACCAAGCTGGCAGACAGCCGCGAACCACAACTTGTGGGACCGCGAGCCACATGTGGCTCCCAAGCTACAGGTTGGGGCCCCTGCCTTATAACTTCCTAACAAAAAATAATATTTCAAAAATTGTGCTGATGTAAAGTAGACATGTGGGAAATGTTATTTATTAACTCTTTTGTGTGACATGATTCTCTGATTTAAGGGCATAAAAATAAAAATTTTGAAAATTGCAAAATTTTCGCAAATTTTTGATTTTTTCACAAATAATTGTAAGTCATCAAAGAAATGTTACCACTTTCATGAAGTACAATATATCATGAAAAAATAGTCTCAGAATCAATGGGATCCATTGAAGCGTTCCAGAGTTATGACCTCATAAAGTGAAAGTGGTCAGAATTGTAACAATTGGCCTGGTTAGGAAGGTGAAACCAGGCATCGGGTGAAGGGGTTAAAAGGAACCTGCAAGGAAAAACACAATAACAAAAACAAATGGCTTTTATCTGCAGCCATACTGCTAATCTGCAGGTAAATACAGTTAGGACTTCTTCAGAAGTTTGTGATAATTGGTTAGATGTTGGTTCAGAATACACAACTGGCCGCACATCTCCTGACCTGAGCATGACAGCTTCATAAACGGCTCTGGCAGAAATTAAGAAACCACTGCAAAATTTTCAGTTTGTCTGATTTTTCTCTTTATAGGTATATTTTTGAGTAAAATGTAAATTGTTCTTTTGTTCTACAAACTACTGACAACATGGCTCTGGATTTCCAAGCAATACATTTTGTATTTATTTTCTGAAAATGAGAAATGGCCAAAATAACAAAAAAATGCATTGCGTTCAGACCTCAAATAATGCAAAAAAAACAACGAGTTCATAATCATTTGGAAACAACAATAATGTTTTAACTCAGGAAGAGTTCAGAAATCAATATTTTGTGGAATAACCATGATTTTTAATCACAGCTTTCATGTGTCTTGGCATGCTTTCCACCAGTCTTTCACACTGTTTTTGGGTGACCTTATGCCACTCCTGGTACAAAAATGTAAGCATTTCTTTGTTTGATGGCTTGTGACTCTCCATCTTCCTCTTGATTACATTCCAGAGGTTTTTAATGGGGTTCAGGTTTGGAGATTGGGCTCGCCATGACAGGGATTTGATGTGGTGGTCCTTTATTCACACCTTGATTGACCTAGCTGTGTGGCATGGCGCATTGTCCTGCTGGAAAAACCAGTCCTCAGAGTTGGGGAACATTGCCTTAGCAGAAGGAATCAACTGTTTTTCCAGGATAACCTTGTATGCAGCTTGAGTCATACGTCCATCGCAAAGAACAACCTGCCCAATTCCAGCCTTGCTAAAGCATCCCCAGATCATCACCGATCTTCCACTAAATTTCACAGTGGGTGCAAGGCACTGTGACTTGTATGCTTCTCCAGGTCTCTGTCTGACCATTAGATGACCAGGTGTTGGGAAAAGCTGAAAATTAGACTCTTCAGAGAGGATTACCTTACTCCAGTCCTCTATGGTCCAATCCTTGTGGTCTTTGCAAACTTCAGCTTGGCTCTCCTTTGCTTCTCATTGATGAAAAGCTTTCTTCTAGCTTTACATGATTTGAGTCCTGCCTCTAGGAGCCTGTTACGAACTGTTCTTGCCATGCACTTCACCCCAGCTGCCATTTGCCATTCCATTTGTAGGTCACTTGATGTAATCTTGTGGTTGCTGAGTGACATTCGAATAAGATAATGGTCATCCTGGTTATTGGAGAGTCGTTTTCACCCTCTGCTGGTCTGTAGCTTTGTTGTCCAAAATGTCTGTTGCTTGACCTTGTTGTAATGGACAGCCGTCTTAGAAATTTTAAGGATGGAGGCAAAATGACGCTCACTGTGTCCCTACTCAGAAGCACATTAAGTAGAATGAGGTGTCCTCTGGTTGGAATTCAACCGACACTGGAATGGAATGGCTGTCAGTAGTGATGAGCGAGTGTACTCGTTGCTCGGGTTTTCCCGAGCACGCTTGTGTGACCTCCGAGTATTTGTTAGTGTTCAGAGATTAAGTTTTCATCGCCTTAGTTGATGATTGAATGATTTACAGCTATTAGCCAGGCTGAGTACATGAGGGGGTTGTCTGGTTGCTAGAGAATCCTCACATGTAATCAAGCTGTCTAGTAGCTGTAAATCATTCAACTGCCGATATGAAAACTTAATCTCCGAACACTAACAATACTCGGAGGTCACCCGAGCATGCTCGGGAAAACCCGAGCAATGAGTACACTCGCTCATCAATAGCTGTCAGACATGTAGAGAAGTTGATTTTTATAAAACTGTGCAGTGGTCTCTTAATTTTTGCCAGAGCTGTATTTCTGTGAAGCTGTCATGCTCCGAAATGTGTGACCAGTCTGTGCATTCCGATCCGACGTCAGATTATCATGGACGTCTGAAGGGGTCCTTATAAACATTATGCAGGTGTCTAATTTTAAGATCGACTGCAGGGAAGAAATTAAGTTATATTGTCCCTGCAGACCCTCGCTTCCAGTCATAGGGGCAGTAAACTGTTAGCACTGACAACACAGTGAATGTGCTGAAATCACTTCCTTGCTCCTTGAATGAGATTCTGCTCTGCAGCGTGGTATACGTGCGCACTTCGAATTAGACTTCTGAACATGTTTAAAGTCGTATTTACCTTCACATTGCTACTATGGCTGCAGGTAAACACAATTTTTTTTCTGACAGGGATCCTTTAACCCCTGTTACTTACTTGTCAATTATTTAGATAATTGAAAGGCCTAATACCAATATATTATCCTTATCTACCAAATGTATCTTAAACGTTATTGCAATCCATCTCCTCTGATCAAGACAGACTTGTGCTGCTTTTTCACAGTGGATGACAAGTGTAGGAGGCATGGGGCAGGGGAAGATGTGTTTGTAAAGTAATCTGAATTCTTTGATGAGATATGGAGCACCCGCCAGGGCTGTGGGGATACTGGGCCAGTTCTTAAAGGGATGTGGTCACAGCAGCAGTGACCCGGTCCGGGGCCCTGGGCGTCCAATAAGAGAGTCAATGAATTGAAAGAGGAAATAAAGTTGATAGGGGTATTGTTCGTGATGCCACCTGTGGTTCTCGGCCAGGAATGGCCGGCGCTGCTTAAAGGGGCACGCTGGGGCTGATGGTGATGCAGCAGAGTTGTTACAGCACTCCACAGGTAGAGCTTAGTTCCAGGGCAATTACGATATTTAAGTCAATGATGGTAGAAATGAATGTTGTAGTGCAGGTGGCACAGTAATAATTGAGAGGACACAGCAGGGTGCAGTTTCCACAGTATACTCACAGTTTGAAGTGCAGGCCGGGGAACTGGTTACAGATGACAATGGAAGTCCAGGGAGCCTAGAAGCAACTTAGGATCTGCTAGCCAGATGGATTTTGAGGCCTCCTTACTGCGCTGTCCTCTGAGGTTCTTGCTGCCTAAAGCTATGCTCTATCCACTGTTCCTTATTGGTTTGTAGTACTTGACTGTATGGCAGGCAGCTTGAGCCTATTACAAGCATCACTCCTTTGTGGTGGCTCCGGGCTCTCATCTGCTGCTGTGCCTTCAGGTGTTGTGATGGCCTAGGAGACTTGCAGTCCCCTGCCCTCCGGATTTAGGTGCGGGGCCTGCAGTTCCTACACAACCACAGACTTCGGTGTCCGGTCTTTGGCGCTCAGTCCTGAGGTGAGCTAAGTTGCAGCTCAAATCCCTCAGGTCCTTCCTTGACTTCCTCTCTGTCTTCCTTAGTCTAACTCCGCTTCCAGGCCAGAACTTATATCAGGAAGCTCCCCTGAAATCAGGTGTTAGAGCTTCCCCTTCTGGTCTGGAGTAGGAAGGATGTTGGATGTAAGTGTTAGCTAGTCAGGGAAACCCTCCTTGCTTCCAGGCATGTCATCACCCCTTGTGAGGGAGGCAATGCCACTGTGGCAACCAGACTCCTGGGTTGCCACAGATACATTGTAAATGTTCTTTCAATTCCCTGTGGTATTGATTTATATAAAGACAGTAAATTATATCTGGAACTAGATGGTTTCCCGATTCTAACGCATCGGGTATTCTAGAATATGCATGTCCACGTAGTATATTCCACAGCCCACGTAGTATATTGCCCAGCCACGTAGTATATTGCCCAACCACGTAGTATATTGCCCAGCCACGTAGTATATTGCCCAGTCACGTACTATATTGCCCAGCGACGTAGTATATTGCCCAGTCACGTAGTATATTGCCCAGCCACGTAGTATATTGCCCAGTCACGTAGTATATTGCCCAGTCACGTAGTATATTGCCCAGTCACTTAGTATATTGCCCAGCCATGTAGCATATTGCCCAGTCACGTAGTATATTGCCCAGTCACGTAGTAAATTGTCCAGTCACGTAGTATATCGCCCAGCCACGTAGTATATTGCCCAGCCACGTAGTATATTGCCCAGTCACGTACTATATTGCCCAGCTGCGTAGTATATTGCCCAGCGACATAGTATATTGCCCAGCGACATAGTATATTGCCCAGCCACGTAGTATATTGCCCACTCACGTAGTATATTGCCCAGTCACATAGTATATTGCCCAGCCACGCAGTATATTGCCCAGTCACGTACTATATTGCCCAGTCACATACTATATTGCCCAGCTGCGTAGTATATTGCCCAGTGACATAGTATATTGCCCAGCCACGTAGCATATTGCACAGCGACGTAGTATACTGCACAGAGCCACGTAGTGTACAGCACAGACACGTAGTATATTGCTCAGTCACGTAGCATATTGGCCAGTCACATAGTATATTGGCCAGTCACGTAGTATATTGCCGAGCCACGTAGTATATTGCCCAGCCACGTAGTATATTGCCCAGTCACGTATCATATTGGCCAGTCACATAGTATATTGCCCAGCCACGTAGTATATTGCCCAGCCACGTAGCATATTGCACAGCGACGTAGGATACTGCACAGAGCCACGTAGTGTACAGCACAGACACGTAGTATATTGCCCAGCCACGTAGTATATTGCCCAGTCACGTAGTATATTGGCCAGTCACGTAGTATATTGCCCAGCCACGTAGTATATTGCCCAGCCACGTATGTAACAGGTTAAAAAAGACTTAAAATAAAAAATAAACATACTCACCTTCTGAAGGGCTCTGGTAGTCCTGGCGCCTGTGTGTGGTGCACGCGGCAGCTTCCGGTCCCAGGGTTGGTATGAGCACAGGAGCTGTGATGACACCGCGGGCACATGACCGTGACGTCATGACAGGTCCTTCTCGCATAGCATCCTTAGCACCGGAACCTGCCGCTTGCACTGCCGAGGACAGTACCACGTCGGAAGGTGAGAATAACGTTTTTTTTATTATTATTATTATTATTTGTAACATTGGATCTTGTTGGTCACACAGGGTTAATAGCTGCGTTAATGGAGTGCGTTACACCGTGGTCCATTAACGCTGGCATTAACCCTGTGTGAGGGCTGACTGGAGGGGAGTAAGGAGCGGGCACTGACTGCGGGGAGGAAGGAGTGGCCATTTTGCCGGCAGACTGTGCCCAACGCTGATTGGTCATGGCAATAATCGTGGGCGTTTTGCCACGACCAATCAGCGACTTGGATTTCCATGACAGACAGAGGCCGTGACCAATGAATATTCGCGACAGAAAGAAGGACAGACGGATGTGACCCTTAGACAATTATATAATAGATAAGACACTGGATCACAGATATCAAGGAATTATTGTATTCAGCTTCCTATGACCTACATGCCCATATAGACGGCTTAGGAGGGACGATCCTACTGACAGATTCCCATTAAGAATCTGACTATAAAACTATTACTTTGGAAACGCTAATAAAATTATAATTTACTATCAGTTTCTAAGAAGCTATCAAATTACAAGCAATGTGACTGCACTTCCTGTTGTGACACACAAAAATGGCTTTTGCACAAATGTAATTGTTTTTTATATTTAGTGTGTACACACTTGAGGCAGATTTATTGCAGAATCTTCTATAAATATCCCGTTCACCTATGAAAATATCGAGAATGGATATCAGGACCACAGGAATGAAGTAATTGTGTGCGTAACAACATCCTATTGGCCATAACTTTTTATTTTTAGCTGTTTAGCTGCATTGGGGATATATTCAAATTAACTTAATTTTTAATTTTATAGAATGCAGAATTTTGTTTCTCCGCTGTAGTTTTTTAGTCCTATTTTTTCCCCCAATATTTTCCTGTGACACCTGTGTGGTGTAACTCAGCCTATGTGTATGTTTACATAACCTCATTATTCTTCTGCCAAGTGTCTCCACCCGAGTTTTGCTTGCAAGTTGGGTACTGGGAAATTCCTCCACAAACGATGACTCTAAGAAATCCTGCCCAGCACTCAATAAGTTTTCGTAACAAAAAGTTCCACCTAATTATAGAAAAGGGAAGGGCGTTTATTGCTCTAACAAGCAGGCAGACATAACTGGTAGGCAAGGTGCACAGCAGATGTGTAATGATAATGAATAAAATGAAAAATGAATCATCTTCTGGATAGCATATGAATTTTGACATTAGCAGTCATATAACAAGTACGGTAGTAATGACAACATAGATTTAATACAGTGAGTATTAAAGATAAAAATGGTCAAACCCACTTTCACACCTTGAACACCAGGTCAATAGACCTATAGTATACTCCTATTCTTAATATAATTAATCGGTCCCATTCTCATCCAGGAGAGTGGGATTATTTTTTCTCATTTGTCATCTATGTGCTGTCTGTGTTTTACTCAGCAGCTATTAATAATTTTTTCAGGACTATTTACAATTTCCCACCTTACAGAATTGCAACATATCTGTAAAAATTGGATTCCAAATGATTTCGGGGTCACATGCAGCATGCTGTGATTTTTCCTCATGCCGAATGCAGCTGAGAAAAAATACGCAGATCTGCACTGCCTCACTGAATAACTGGTCCGAGTGCAATCGCTTTTTTTATTGGATTGCACTCATCCGTTTTATACGCTCATGTGAGTGAATCCGTTAGCTGGGTTCACATTGCGTTAACAGCAGCCCGTTCAACACATACGCTAACGGGCTGCTGTTAACGCAAGTGCCGTTATGGCAGCACGCTAGCGCAGATAGAGCATCTGCTAGCTCTATCTGCGCTAGCAGTGACGGACCCGGAAACGCTGCAGCCTGCATCTCAGGGTCCGTCACTCAATGACGGCACATCGCTAGCACACGACCATTGTGGGCGTGCGCTAGCGATGCGTCCGACATTGCTTTCAATGGCGGCGTTAACAGACTGCGTTACACCGCGTTATGCTGCAGTGTAACGTAGTTCGTTTAACGGAGGAGCAGAACGCAATGTGAACCAAGCCTTAATGTGAGGGATGAGATCAGAGAGCAAACACTATTCCTCAATATTGCCCGCTGCTGCTACTGTTGGCAAGCTTAGATGAGGGGTGTCATTTTATAACACAAAGGCCGGACCACACAGAGTGTTATACTCGTGCTCAGACTGTTTAGCGTGACCGTAGATCATGGACCCACTGTTCCAAAGGCCAGACTTTCCATGGAGGGGTGTGACTAAGCAGCTACCTTGGTGTTCACTGGAGCCTCTAGTGTTGAGGTCAGGCTTGTGTGGCAGGTAGGTGCCAGGTACTACTCCAGTGCGGCGTCCTGCAATAGCAGATGACCCCCAAGGGGACAGAACACTGTAGCGACAGGTGCAGACAGGTACTGTAGGTATATTGTCCGACTCAGCTGATTCACAGACAGGCAGGTACTGGCAGCCATGGCTGGTAAGCAGACAGGTGCTGCCGGATATGGGGGATGTACAGGTAGGTGGGTATAGGCAGACACACCCGGTTTACAGGCAGGTCAGTGCAGGCGGACACAACTGATATACTGACAGGTGCAGTCAGGCACAGCTGATACAATGGCAGGCTGGTGGGTACGGCTGATACCCTGGCAGTCAGACGGGCACAGATGAGATACTGGCAGGCAGAGGTAGGATTCAGTTCAGACTGGATGAATAGGAACAGCTTCAGAAAGGACTGGGACACTGACAGGTGCGACTGGAATACAGGAATGGATAGGACTCAGTTCTGGCTGGACAGGCGAGGAACTGCAGGTGCGGACTGGAAGGGAACTGCAGATGCGGACAAGCAGGGAAATACAGATGCGAACAAGTAGGGAACCAGAGATTCCCACAGGACAGACAGGAGCAGGTTCACATAGAACAGACAGGTCAAGGATAGGTACAGACAGGACAGACTGGACCAAGTTCACACAGGATGAACATAAGGACAAGTACACACACCAGTAAGACAGAAGCAGATTCACACAGGGCACTTACTATGAAGTAGCAAGTGTACACACAGTTCACTAATGTTGCACAGTGACAAAAGAATAGAGATAGGTATTGGTTCAGAAACTGCAGGTTTTAGAGATCGGTACAAGTTGAGACGCTGCAGGTTTAGCAATAGGTACTTCAGACACAGGAGGTCTGGAGATAGCTTCTGATATAGACACAGCAGGTTTAGGGAAAGATCCAGATTTAGATACAAACTGGTTCAGAGATAGGACCTAATTCAGACTAGATCAGACACAGGTAAAGGTTCAGGGTACAGGCCTGGTCATACGGAACCAAGGAAACAGGAACATGTAAGGCTACGTTCACATTTGTGTCTTGCGACGCAGTGTCGTCGACGCATAACGACGCATGCGTCATGCGCCCCTATCTTTAACATGGGGGACGCATGCACATGCGTTGTCATGCGTTTTTGTGAAACGCACGACGTATGCGTCGTTTTGCCGCACCTGGCGGGGCGTCGGCGACGCTACATGTTGCATTTTTGTAGCGTCGTCAAAACGCGTGCGTCGCCCTTGCATCGCCCGTGCGTCGTCATTGCGTTACAATTCCCCATTGAAACCAATTGACAATGCACGGGACGCAAGAGCGTGCATCGTGCATGCGTTGTGCGACGCATGCGTCGTTAAATAAAATTACACAAAAAAGTGTCTAGACAGTGACAAACATCCCACATATATAAAAAGAATGTTTGGATTTTTTGTCACTTCTGCTGCAGCATAGCAAAGACACCAGACGTCATCATCTGCTGTCCAGAGATGTAAGTATAGAGTGATTCTGCGCATTTTCTACATGTTTAATTTTTAAACTGTTTTATTGCAAGTTGTGTATTATATTCTGCACTGTGGTTGTGTAAAGACATTGGTGTATTTTTAGTCTGGTTGTGATGTATGGCGTTGTATAAGATGGCGTTTCATTGTCTCCGTCCTTGATTATTGGTCTTTCCAGGATTTACTTTTCTTTTCCATTTATTTGTTTGGGGGTGTTTTTTTATTTTGTTGTGATGTATATTTCTTGCGTTATATGATGGCGTTTCATTGTCTCCGGCCATGTTGGTTTTATTGTAAAGTATGGTAGTATAGAATGATTCTGCGCATTTTCTACATGTTTTAATTTTAATTTTTTTTTTATTGCAAGTTGTGTATTATGTTCTGCACTGTGGTTGTGTAAAGACATTGGTGTATTTTTCTCGTTGTGATGTATGGCGTTGTATGGCGTTTTATTGTCTCCGGCCTTGTTGATTACTGTATGGTGGTGTATCCAGGATTGACGTTTCTTTCCTTAATTTTTTGGAGTTGTTATTTTTTGTTTCAGAAATCTATTGTGCTGTTTGGGTTGTTCCGTGCATGCGGTTGTTCCCATTTTTTTTTTTTTTTAGTATAAATGTTTGTTTTTTTAATCAGATTCTGAGGAATTTAAGGTCTTCATATGTAGCCGTACTCTTTTTGTTTTTTGTTTTTTCTATTGTCACGTATGGCGGTATGGTTTGCCTTTTCTTGTGACTTTTGAAAATCAATGTTGTAAAAATTTTGTTTAAAAAAATCTGTGTCTTCTTGGATTACTACATAGGGTCTGTTGTGTATTTGTTTTTTTATCTTTAGGCTTTTGTTTACTCTGGCATTGTGTTGTCTCTGCCATTGTTTTTTATTTCAATGGGGCAGTGTTGTTTGCTCAGCGTTAGTTCAGTTGGCATTGTACAATGAGTGCACTGTTCTTTGTGGTTGAAATGTAAATGTATGGATTTTTTTATATTTTCCTATGTTCCGCTGTATTGTGCATGGTAAAATAATTATCTTTTTTTTAATTTCAGAATTTCATCTACTAAAAATGGCCAGCGACTCAAGCCACACCCCACCGCTGAGGAGTCCGGTGAGTACATGATCTACTGTTGCTTACTATTCGGTGTCATTTGTAGACGGGTCACTCAACTTTTTTAAACTATTTTCCAGGCTTCTTCAAGTGAGGAGGAGAGCCAGGAGGAACAGAGCCAGCAGGAGCAGCGACCACGGGGCCAAGCTGTGGTGGCAGGACGGCAAGTAAGTATTTTTTTCAAACAACCTAGTCCTTTTTTTTTTTAAATATTTTTTTTTTTTTGTAATTTGGGGGGGGGGAGGGGGTTTGGTGGAGGAGGTAGGGAGAACAATTTTTATCTTGCAAACATTAATATTTTCCAATTATTCTAGGTTTCACAACGGGCCCAAGATGAGCCAATCGACATTGACATCATGGTTGCATCAATACAGGAGCGAGGCCCGTTGTGGGACAGCCGTGACCCCCGGCACGCGGACCAGGCCGTATTGCGGCGTTTGTGGGCTGAGGTGGCAAAATCGCTGTGGGATGGCTTCGACAGCGCTTCCCCCGCGGTCAAAGGTAAATTTGGTAAGTATTGCCGAAATGCTGCTCTGACCCATCATGCCAGGATACACAACCGTCTGTGATGTCTTCTACTTTCGTGGGATTGCACACGGTTGCGTTATCAATTTAAAAATTTTCTCTCAACCTTAATTTTTTGTTTGACTTTTCCACAGTCAAAAAATTGAAGACCAGATGGCGCTGCATGAAGGACCGTTTGAAGAGGGTCATGAAAAAGGAGGGACAGAGTCGTAGTGGTGCTGCTGCTTCAAGGACCTCGACATATAAGTACAGTCGTATTCTGCAGTTCCTGAGACCGGTCCTTGAAAGCCGAGAGTAAGTATAGTACCTATTCCCACACCTCGGTTGGAAAACATGCATATTCACGTAGTGTATTTCCCAGTCACGTAGTTTATTGCCCAGCCATTTATTTTGGCCAGTGTTATGAAGGCAATCCAGTAACACAGTGTGCAGTAATCAGAGCACATACAGTGATCTGACAATAACCCAAAAACAATAGAACGAGCTCTGAGACGTGGAATCTCTGTAGACCGCAATACCTGAACCTATCCTAAACACAACTAAAGGCAGCTGTGGATTGCGCCTGACACTACCTATGCAACTCGGCACAGCCTGAGGAACTGACTAGCCTGAAGATAGAAATACAAGCCTGACTTGCCTCAGAGAAATACCCCAAAGGAAAAGGCAGCCCCCCACATATAATGACTGTTAGCAAGATGAAAAGACAAAACGTAGGGATGAAATAGATTCAGCAAAGTGAGGCCCGATATTCTAGATAGAGCGAGGATAGCAAAGAGAACTTTGCAGTCTACAAAAAACCCTAAAGCAAAAAACCACGCAAAGGGGGCAAAAAGACCCACCGTGCCGAACTAACGGCACGGCGGTACACCCTTTGCGTCTCAGAGCTTCCAGCAAAAACGAAAAGACAAGCTGGAAAGAAAAAACAGCAAAAAAAGCAAAGAAGCACTTATCTAAGCAGAGCAGCAGGTCACAGGAAAGATCCAGAAGCTCAGATCCAACACTGGAACATTGACAAGGAGCAAGGAAGACAGAATCAGGTGGAGTTAAATAACAAGGCAGCCAACGAGCTCACCAGAACACCTGAGGGAGGAAGCCCAGAAGCTGCAGTACCACTTGTGACCACAGGAGTGAATTCAGCCACAGAATTCATGCAGCATGGTGGCGCAGTGGTTAGCACAACAGCCTTGCAGCGCTGGGGTCCTGGGTTCTAATCCCACCCAGGACAACATCTGCAAAGAGTTTGTATGTTCTCTCCGTGTTTGCGTGGGTTTCCTCCGGGCACTCCGGTTTCCTCCCACATTCCAAAGACATACTGATAGGGATTCTAGATTGTGAGCCCCATCGGGGACAGTGATGATAATGTGTGCAAACTGTAAAGCGCTGCGGAATATGTTAGCGCTATATAAAAATAAAGATTATTATTATTATAACAGTACCCCCCCCTTGAGGCGGGGTCACCGAACCCTCACCAGAGCCCCCAGGCCGACCAGGATGAGCCACATGAAAGGCACGAACAAGATCTGGAGCATGGACATCAGAGGCAAAAACCCAGGAATTATCTTCCTGAGCATAACCCTTCCATTTAACCAGATACTGGAGTTTCCGTCTAGAGACACGAGAATCCAAAATTTTCTCCACAATATACTCCAATTCCCCCTCCACCAAAACAGGGGCAGGAGGCTCAACAGATGGAACCATAGGTGCCACGTATCTCCGCAACAACGACCTATGGAATACATTATGTATGGAAAAGGAGTCCGGGAGGGTCAGACGAAAGGACACAGGATTGAGAATCTCAGAAATCCTATACGGACCAATAAAACAAGGTTTAAATTTAGGAGAGGAAACCTTCATAGGAATATGACGAGAAGATAACCAAACCAGATCCCCAACACGAAGTCGGGGACCCACACAGCGTCTGCGATTAGCGAAAAGTTGAGCCTTCTCCTGGGACAAGGTCAAATTGTCCACTACCTGAGTCCAGATCTGCTGCAACCTGTCCACCACAGAATCCACACCAGGACAGTCCGCAGACTCAACCTGTCCTGAAGAGAAACGAGGATGGAACCCAGAATTGCAGAAAAATGGAGAGACCAAGGTAGCCGAGCTGGCCCGATTATTAAGGGCGAACTCAGCCAACGGCAAAAAGGACACCCAATCATCCTGGTCTGCAGAAACAAAACATCTCAGATATGTTTCCAAGGTCTGATTGGTTCGTTCGGTCTGGCCATTAGTCTGAGGATGGAAAGCCGAGGAAAAAGATAGGTCAATGCCCATCCTACCACAAAAGGCTCGCCAGAACCTTGAAACAAACTGGGAACCTCTGTCAGAAACAATATTCTCAGGAATGCCATGCAAACGAACCACATGCTGGAAGAACAAAGGCACCAAATCAGAGGAGGAAGGCAATTTAACCAAGGGCACCAGATGGACCATTTTAGAAAAGCGATCACAGATCACCCAAATGACTGACATCTTTTGAGAAACGGGAAGGTCAGAAATGAAATCCATCGAAATATGTGTCCAAGGCCTCTTCGGGACCGGCAAGGGCAAAAGCAACCCACTGGCACGTGAACAGCAGGGCTTAGCCCTAGCACAAATCCCACAGGACTGCACAAAAGTACGTACATCCCGTGACAGAGATGGCCACCAGAAGGATCTAGCCACTAACTCTCTGGTACCAAAGATTCCTGGATGACCAGCCAACACCGAACAATGAAGTTCAGAGATAACTTTACTAGTCCACCTATCAGGGACGAACAGTTTCTCGGCCGGACAACGATCAGGTTTATTAGCCTGAAATTTTTGCAACACTCGCCGCAAATCAGGGGAGATGGCAGACACAATTACTCCTTCCTTGAGGATACTCGCCGGCTCAGATAAACCCGGAGAGTCGGGCACAAAACTCCTAGACAGAGCATCCGCCTTCACATTTTTAGAGCCCGGAAGGTACGAAATCACAAAATCGAAGCGAGCAAAAAATAACGACCAACGGGCCTGTCTAGGATTCAAGCGCTTGGCAGACTCGAGATAAGTAAGGTTCTTATGATCAGTCAATACCACCACGCGATGCTTAGCTCCTTCAAGCCAATGACGCCACTCCTCGAATGCCCACTTCATGGCCAGCAACTCTCGGTTGCCCACATCATAATTACGCTCAGCAGCAGAAAACTTCCTGGAAAAGAAAGCACATGGTTTGAACACTGAGCAACCAGAACCTCTCTGTGATAAAACCGCCCCTGCTCCAATCTCAGAAGCATCAACCTCGACCTGGAACGGAAGAGAAACATCTGGTTGACACAACACAGGGGCAGAACAAAAACGACGCTTCAACTCCTGAAAAGCTTCCACGGCAGCAGAAGACCAATTAACCAAATCAGCACCCTTCTTGGTCAAATCGGTCAATGGTTTGGCAATGCTAGAAAAATTACAGATGAAGCGACGATAAAAATTAGCAAAGCCCAGGAACTTTTGCAGACTTTTCAGAGATGTCGGCTGAGTCCAATCCTGGATGGCTTGGACCTTAACCGGATCCATCTCGATAGTAGAAGGGGAAAAGATGAACCCCAAAAATGAAACTTTCTGCACACCGAAGAGACACTTTGATCCCTTCACGAACAAAGAATTAGCACGCAGGACCTGGAAAACCATTCTGACCTGCTTCACATGAGACTCCCAATCATCTGAGAAGATCAAAATGTCATCCAAGTAAACAATCAGGAATTTATCCAGATACTCACGGAAGATGTCATGCATAAAAGACTGAAAAACAGATGGAGCATTGGCAAGTCCGAACGGCATCACTAGATACTCAAAATGACCCTCGGGCGTATTAAATGCCGTTTTCCATTCATCTCCTTGCCTGATTCTCACCAGATTATACGCACCACGAAGATCTATCTTAGTGAACCAACTAGCCCCCTTAATCCGAGCAAACAAGTCAGATAACAATGGCAAGGGATACTGAAACTTAACAGTGATCTTATTAAGAAGGCGGTAATCAATACACGGTCTCAGCGAACCATCCTTCTTGGCTACAAAAAAGAACCCTGCTCCCAGTGGTGATGACGATGGGCGAATATGTCCCTTCTCCAGGGATTCCTTCACATAACTGCGCATAGCGGTGTGTTCAGGCACGGATAAATTAAATAAACGACCTTTAGGGAATTTACTACCAGGAATCAAATTGATAGCACAATCACAATCCCTATGCGGAGGTAGGGCATCGGACTTGGGCTCTTCAAATACATCCTGATAATCAGACAAGAACTCTGGGACCTCAGAAGGAGTGGATGACGAAATAGACAAAAATGGAACATCACCATGTACCCCCTGACAACCCCAGCTGGATACCGACATAGAGTTCCAATCCAATACTGGATTATGGGTTTGTAGCCATGGCAACCCCAACACGACCACATCATGCAGATTATGTAGCACCAGAAAGCGAGTAACTTCCTGATGTGCAGGAGCCATGCACATGGTCAGCTGGGCCCAGTACTGAGGTTTATTCTTGGCCAAAGGTGTAGCATCAATTCCTCTCAACGGAATAGGACACCGCAAAGGCTCCAAGAAAAACCCACAACGTTTAGCATAATCCAAATCCATCAGATTCAGGGCAGCGCCTGAATCCACAAACGCCATGACAGAATACGATGACAAAGAGCATATCAAGGTAATGGACAGAAGGAATTTGGACTGTACAGTACCAATGACGGCAGACCTATCGAACCGCTTAGTGCGCTTAGGACAATCAGAAATAGCATGAGTGGAATCACCACAGTAGAAACACAGCCCATTCAGACGTCTGTGTTCTTGCCGTTCAACTCTGGTCATAGTCCTATCGCACTGCATAGGCTCAGGTTTAATCTCAGACAATACCGCCAGATGGTGCACAGATTTACGCTCGCGCAAGCGACGACCGATCTGAATGGCCAAAGACATAGACTCATTCAAACCAGCAGTCATAGGAAAACCCACCATGACATCCTTAAGAGCCTCAGAGAGACCCTTTCTGAACAAAGCTGCCAGCGCAGATTCATTCCACAGAGTGAGTACTGACCACTTCCTAAATTTCTGACAATATACTTCTATATCATCCTGACCCTGGCACAAAGCCACCAAATTTTTCTCAGCCTGATCCACTGAATTAGGCTCATCGTACAGCAATCCGAGCACCAGGAAAAACGCATCGACACCACTCAATGCAGGGTCTCCTGGCGCAAGAGAAAATGCCCAGTCCTGAGGGTCGCCGCGCAAAAAAGAAATAATAATCAAAACCTGTTGAACTGAATTACCAGAAGAATGAGGTTTCAAGGCCAGAAATAGCTTACAATTATTTTTGAAGCTCAGAAACTTAGTTCTATCACCAAAAAACAAATCAGGAATAGGAATTCTTGGTTCTAGCATAGATTTCTGATCAATTGTATCTTGAATCTTTTGTACATTTATAACGAGATTATCCATTGAAGAGCACAGAGCCTGAATATCCATGTCCACAGCTGTGTCCTGAAGCACCCTAATGTCTAGGGGAAAAAAAAGACTGAACACAGAGCTGAGAAAAAAAAATCATGTCAGAACTTCTTTTTTCCCTCTATTGAGAATCATTAGTTTGGCTCCTTGTACTGTTATGAAGGCAATCCAGTAACACAGTGTGCAGTAATCAGAGCACATACAGTGATCTGACAATAACCCAAAAACAATAGAACGAGCTCTGAGACGTGGAATCTCTGTAGACCGCAATACCTGAACCTATCCTAAACACAACTAAAGGCAGCTGTGGATTGCGCCTGACACTACCTATGCAACTCGGCACAGCCTGAGGAACTGACTAGCCTGAAGATAGAAATACAAGCCTGACTTGCCTCAGAGAAATACCCCAAAGGAAAAGGCAGCCCCCCACATATAATGACTGTTAGCAAGATGAAAAGACAAAACGTAGGGATGAAATAGATTCAGCAAAGTGAGGCCCGATATTCTAGATAGAGCGAGGATAGCAAAGAGAACTTTGCAGTCTACAAAAAACCCTAAAGCAAAAAACCACGCAAAGGGGGCAAAAAGACCCACCGTGCCGAACTAACGGCACGGCGGTACACCCTTTGCGTCTCAGAGCTTCCAGCAAAAACGAAAAGACAAGCTGGAAAGAAAAAACAGCAACAAAAGCAAAGAAGCACTTATCTAAGCAGAGCAGCAGGCCACAGGAAAGATCCAGAAGCTCAGATCCAACACTGGAACATTGACAAGGAGCAAGGAAGACAGAATCAGGTGGAGTTAAATAACAAGGCAGCCAACGAGCTCACCAGAACACCTGAGGGAGGAAGCCCAGAAGCTGCAGTACCACTTGTGACCACAGGAGTGAATTCAGCCACAGAATTCACAACAGGCCAGTACGAAGTATACAGCACACAGACACATAGTAGATTGGCCAGGCCCGGGCAATATTTCATAGTGGCGTAGTATATTGCCCATCCAGGTTTATCACAGATTCCAAAAAAAAGGAAAAATAATAGACACGGCATACCTTCTAGTCCACGGCAGGTTATGTTCCCAGGGTTGCTCTGATCGCAGGACCTGTGATGACGTCTCGGTCACATGACCGTGACGTCATGGCAGTTCCGACGATAAGCGTAACCCATTTGGGCCAACCATGGGTGAGGATTTTGTAAAAATGAAATGTATTCTATTTTTAATATTGATGCGGCATAGGCAGTGTCAATATTAAAAATTGGTTAACATTAACGGCGGCAATGGATACTGCTGGTAGTGTTAATCAATGACAGGGGACTATGCGGGCGACGGCCATTCACTGCGGGGTGTAAGGAGCGGGCATTTTATCCAGGCCTGTGACCCGCGCTGATTGGTCGCATCAGCCAAGTCAGGCAGCTGGCCAGTTCAATCAGCAAACCATTATGACTGACAGACTGAACTAACCCTTTACAGTTAGGTAAAATTATAATTTTATAGTGTGTGATTCAATGTTAACTTTTACACAGGTGATGGCGAATGTGAAATGTTATATTTTGTATACTAATGGTTTCCTTATGTTTTCACAGAACACACAGCAGCACCCGCGAGCCTGTCCGACCCTCTGGAGCGGTCCTTCGTGAATCGCCATCTGATCCATCACAGCCATCCCACAGCGAGAGCAGGTCTGCACCACCATCTGGCGAACCGGCAGCCGGTCCATCAGATGTTCCCCTGGCCGAGGCCTCTGTCGCTCCCTCCTTCGGGTCTTCCCGACAGCGACAGCGGGCCTCGGACAGGCCGCTACTGCCCGAATTTTTGCATTTGAGCACGGTCTTCCAGAATTGTTTCAAGGCGCTGGGCGATAGAATGGACACAGCTCTGTCCAATATCGACCGGCGTCTTCAAACAATGGAATCCGAGCTCTCGAGGCCGGCCAAACATTTCTTTAGTGCCATTGAGAAGGGCATGGTGGAACATCTTACGCCGGAACTCCAGATTTCGGTGATGCAGGCCTGCAACAATGCATACGTGACTGCTCTGCAGCAGGCTCGGGTCATGCAGTCAGCGACTACAATGCCCGGAGTACCATCGCTGGCTAGCATGGCTCCGACTCCTGCTGCAGAGCACCCACACAGAGCTCCGCGTGCCAAGGGCCACCGCCGCCGCCACCGACACCATAGAACCGAGCCCCAAAGTTCTGCTCCTGCCAGGCCTTCAAGGGCACAGAGACGGCAAGCTGAACCACACCCAGAGGGAGAGAGGAGAAAAAAAAAAAAGACCAGAACAACAACGGCGGCTATAGCTGCTCCAAGAACTAGCACAGCCAGTACTCAGCCGGGGTCTACCCGGAGCAGGAGTAGTCATAGCCAGTCCACATTGCCAAGGACACTGGTCGTGCCTCCTCCCTCACCTCCTGCGTTAGCATTATCGCCACCATCTACCACAGGGTGGACAGACGTTGGCATACCGTCAAGTGTCTTGCAATATGGTGGTTCGTCCCCCTCGTCCTCCTCCTCGTTCTCCTCCACCCACTCCCAAACTGGAGGATATCAATCCCCCTTTGTAGCTGAAGTTCCTACCCCTTAGAACCTTTACCCATTTTTTCTTTTTGTGTCCCCATTAATAAAACTATTATTTTGATGAAAAAATCGTAGTTTCTTTGTCTAAAATAAAGTTTGCACCAACTCACACCGTGCGCCGTATACACAAATCTTGTGTTTGTAACACCTCAGATCTGCAATGTCTGACACAATTTTATCAATTTTTTGTTCTAAATTTTTTAGGGCTGGCTCTCATTGTACTATGAGATGTTACAAACACAAAGAGGATTAAAAAATATATCAATTTTCAAACCTACTGTAAAGGTACCATCACACAACGATTTCATTAACGATATAGTTGCTTTTTGTCACGTAGCAACGTTATCTTTTCTGAAATCGTTAGGCGTGACAGCGACCAACGATCAGGCCCCTGCTGGGAGATCGTAGGTCTCTGCGAGTGATCAGGACCTTTTTTGGGTCACTGATCACACGCTGTCATCGTTGGATCGGCGGGTTTGACAGCGATGTCTTTGCTGGTAACCAGGGAATATCGGTTTACTAGCGCAGTGTTTACCCACGGAAAAAAGTGTAAAATACAAAAAAATACTACATACTTACATTACGGTGTCTACTGTCATGATTCCAATGGCAGGGAATCACAAAAGGACAAGCACCAACGAGCTCTAGGGTGATGGAACCTGAGCTGACCGCGACCCTAAACCTGAACACACAAATAACAATAGCCGGGGAACGTGCCTACGTTGATCCTAGACGTCTCGCACCAGCCGAAGATCTAACTTCCCCTATTAGAAGAAACACAGACCTCTCTTGCCTCCAGAGAAATACCCCACAGAAATAGCAGCCCCCCACATATAATGACGGTGAAATGAGAGGAAGGCACATACACAGTATGAAAACAGATTCAGCAAAATGAGGCCCGCTAAAACTAGATAGCAGAGGATACAAAAGTAAACTGCGCGGTCAGCAAAAAACCCTTCAAAAAACCATCCTGTAATTACTTGAACTCATGTTCCAACTCATGGAACATGAGGAGCAATTACAGCCCACTAGAGCAACCAGCAGCAAAGAAACAATTACATGCAAGCTGGACAAGACAAAAATAAAGCAAAACGTGGAACAAGAAAATCAAAAACTTAGCTTGTCCTGAAGATTACTGAAGCCAGAAGCTGAGGTAACAAAACACTCTGATAACCTTGATAGCCGGCGGGGAAATGACAAGAAAGCCCGGTTAAATAGGAAACTCCCAAATCCTAATAGAACAGGTGGACACCAGAGACAGCAGAACACAAATCACCCAGTACCATCAGTAACCACCAGAGGGAGCCCAAAAACAGAACTCACAACAGTACCCCCCCCTTGAGGAGGGGTCACCGAACCCTCACGAGAACCACCAGGGCGACCAGGATGAGCCCTATGAAAAGCGCGGACCAAATCATCAGCATGAACATCAGAGGCAACCACCCAAGAATTATCCTCCTAACCATAACCCTTCCACTTGACCAAATATTGGAGTTTCCGTCTGCAAACACGAGAATCCAAGATCTTCTCCACAACATACTCCAATTCTCCCTCCACCAGCACCGGAGCAGGAGGCTCAAGCGAAGGAACAACAGGTACCTCATACCTCCGCAACAACGACCGATGGAACACATTATGAATAGCAAACGATGCCGGGAGATCCAAACGAAACGACACAGGGTTAAGAATTTCCAAGATCCTATAAGGACCGATGAACCGAGGCTTGAACTTAGGAGAAGAGACCTTCATAGGAACAAAACGAGAAGACAACCACACCAAGTCCCCAACACGAAGTCGAGGACCCACGCGGTGACGGCGATTAGCAAACTGCTGAGCCTTCTCCTGGGACAACTTCAAATTGTCCACCACATGACTCCAAATCCGATGCAACCCATCCACCACCATGTCCACTCCAGGACAATCAGAAGGCTCCACCTGACCAGAGGAAAAACGAGGATGAAACCCCGAATTACAAAAGAAAGGAGAAACCAAGGTAGCAGAACTAGCCCGATTATTAAGGGCAAACTCGGCCAGCGGCAAAAAGGTAACCCAGTCATCCTGATCAGCAGAAACAAAACACCTCAAATAAGTTTCCAAGGTCTGATTAGTTCGCTCCGTCTGGCCATTCGTCTGAGGGTGGAATGCAGACGAAAAGGACAAATCAATGCCCATCTTAGCACAGAACGTCCGCCAAAATCTAGACACAAACTGGGATCCCCTGTCAGAAACGATGTTCTCCGGAATCCCATGCAAACGAACCACGTTCTGGAAAAACAGAGGGACCAACTCAGAGGAGGAAGGCAACTTAGGCAAAGGTACAAGATGAACCATTTTAGAAAAGCGGTCACACACAACCCAGATGACGGACATTTTTTGAGAGACAGGGAGATCCGAAATAAAGTCCATGGAAATGTGCGTCCAAGGCCTCTTCTGGATAGGCAAAGGTGACAACAATCCACTGGCTCGAGAACTGCAAGGCTTAGCCCGAGCACAAACCTCACAAGACTGCACAAAAGAACGCACATCCCTCGACAAGGAAGGCCACCAAAAAGACCTGGCCACCAAGTCTCTAGTACCAATTATTCCAGGATGACCTGCCAACGCAGAAGAATGGACCTCGGAGATGACTCTACTGGTCCAACTATCCGGAACAAACAGTCTCTCAGGCGGACAACGATCAGGTTTACCCGCCTGAAACTCCTGCAAAGCACGTCGCAAGTCTGGGAAGACGGCCGACAAAATCACCCCATCCCTAAGGATACCAGTGGGCTCAGAATTTCCAGGGGAGTCAGGCACAAAACTCCTAGAAAGAGCATCCGCCTTCACATTCTTTGAACCTGGCAGGTATGAAACCACAAAATTGAAACGAGAGAAAAACAGTGACCAACGAGCCTGTCTAGGATTCAGACGCCTGGCAGACTCAAGGTAAATCAGATTTTTGTGATCAGTCAAGACCACCACACGATGTCTAGCACCCTCCAGCCAATGACGCCACTCCTCAAATGCCCACTTCATGGCCAAAAGTTCCCGATTACCCACATCATAATTCCACTCAGCGGGCGAAAATTTTCTAGAAAAGAACGCACATGGCTTCATCACCGAGCAATCGGAGCTTCTCTGTGACAAAACCGCCCCCGCTCCAATCTCGGAAGCATCAACCTCAACTTGGAAAGGAAGCGAAACATCAGGCTGACGCAACACAGGAGCAGAAGAAAACCGGCGTTTAAGTTCCTGAAAGGCCTCCACAGCCGCAGGAGACCAATCAGCAACATCAGCACCCTTCTTAGTCAAATCCGTCAAAGGCTTAACAACACTAGAAAAATTAGTTATAAAACGACGATAGAAATTAGCAAAGCCCAAGAACTTCTGCAGACTCTTAAGAGATGCAGGCTGCGTCCAGTCACAAATAGCCCGAACCTTGACGGGATCCATCTCAATAGTAGAAGGGGAAAAAATATACCCCAAGAAAGAAATCTTCTGGACTCCAAAGAGACACTTTGAGCCCTTTACAAACAAGGAATTAGCCCGCAGGACCTGAAACACCTTCCTGACCTGCTGAACATGAGACTCCCAGTCATCAGAAAAAACCAAAATATCATCCAAATACACAATCATAAATTTATCCAGATATTCATGGAAAATATCGTGCATAAAGGACTGGAAGACTGAAGGAGCATTAGAAAGTCCGAAAGGCATTACCAAATACTCAAAATGGCCCTCAGGCGTATTAAATGCGGTTTTCCACTCATCACCTTGCTTTATTCGTATAAGATTATACGCACCCCGAAGATCAATCTTAGTGAACCATTTAGCCCCCTTAATGCGAGCAAACAAATCAGTCAACAAAGGCAAAGGATACTGATATTTTATGGTAATCTTATTCAAAAGACGATAATCTATACAAGGCCTCAAGGACCCATCTTTTTTGGCCACGAAAAAAAAACCTGCTCCCAAAGGGGACGAAGATGGACGGATATGTCCCTTTTCCAAGGACTCCTTAACATAATCCCGCATAGCAGTATGCTCTGGCACTGACAGATTGAACAAACGACCTTTAGGAAATTTACTACCAGGAATTAAATCTATAGCACAATCGCAATCCCTGTGAGGAGGAAGCGAACTGAGCTTAGTCTCCTCAAAAACATCCCGATAATCAGACAAAAATACAGGAACCTCAGAAGGAGTAGATGAAGCGATAGAAATCGGAGGTGCATCATCATGAACCCCGTGACATCCCCAGCTTAACACAGACATTGTTTTCCAGTCAAGGACTGGATTATGAGTTTGTAACCATGGCAGACCAAGTACTAGAACATCATGTAAATTATACAATACCAGGAAGCGAATCACCTCCTGATGAACGGGAGTCATACGCATGGTCACTTGTGTCCAGTACTGAGGTTTATTCATAGCCAAAGGTGTAGAGTCAATTCCCTTCAAAGGAATAGGGACTTCCAGAGGCTCAAGACTAAACCCACATCGCTTGGCAAATGACCAATCCATAAGACTCAGGGCAGCGCCTGAATCTACATAGGCATCGACGGAAATGGATGATAATGAGCAAATCAGAGTCACAGACAGAATGAACTTAGACTGTAACGTACTAATGGCAACAGACTTATCAACCTTTTTTGTGCGTTTAGAGCATGCTGATATAACATGAGCTGAATCACCACAATAAAAGCACAACCCATTTTTCCGCCTGTAGTTTTGCCGTTCACTTCTAGACTGAACTCTATCACATTGCATTGTCTCAAGTGCCTGTTCAGAAGACACCGCCAAATGGTGCACAGGTTTGCGCTCCCGTAAACGCCGATCAATCTGAATAGCCATAGTCATAGACTCATTCAGACCCGTAGGCGCAGGAAACCCCACCATAACATCTTTAATGGCCTCAGAAAGGCCATCTCTGAACTTTGCAGCCAGGGCGCACTCATTCCACTGAGTAAGCACTGACCATTTCCGAAATTTTTGACAATATATTTCTGCTTCATCTTGCCCCTGAGAGAGAGCTAATAAAGCTTTTTCAGCCTGAATCTCCTGGTTAGGTTCCTCATAGAGCAAACCCAATGCCAGAAAAAACGCATCCACATTAAGCAACGCAGGATCCCGTGGTGCCAATGCAAATGCCCAATTTTGAGGGTCACCCCGCAGGAAAGATATAATAATCTTAACCTGCTGAGCAGGGTCTCCAGAAGAGCGAGATTTCAAAGAAAGGAACAGCTTGCAATTGTTCCTAAAATTCAGAAAACTAGATCTATCTCCAGCAAAGAACTCTGGAATAGGAATTCTAGGTTCAGACATAGGAGCATGTACAACAAAATCTTGTATATTTTGAACCTTAGCAGCAAGATTATTCAAGCTGGAAGCTAAACTCTGGATGTCCATGATAAACAGCGAAGGTCAGAGCCATTCAAGGATTAAGAGGAGGAAAAAAAAAAAATCAGCCAGGCTGCAATTAAGGCTAGGCAGCAACCTCAGAGGAGAGGAAAAAAAAAATAAAAACTTCCTCAGACTACTTATCCTCCTACTTCAGCCCAAACATTTTTGGGCCGGCTATACTGTCATGATTCCAATGGCAGGGAATCACAAAAGGACAAGCACCAACGAGCTCTAGGGTGATGGAACCTGAGCTGACCGCGACCCTAAACCTGAACACACAAATAACAATAGCCGGGGAACGTGCCTACGTTGATCCTAGACGTCTCGCACCAGCCGAAGATCTAACTTCCCCTATTAGAAGAAACACAGACCTCTCTTGCCTCCAGAGAAATACCCCACAGAAATAGCAGCCCCCCACATATAATGACGGTGAAATGAGAGGAAGGCACATACACAGTATGAAAACAGATTCAGCAAAATGAGGCCCGCTAAAACTAGATAGCAGAGGATACAAAAGTAAACTGCGCGGTCAGCAAAAAACCCTTCAAAAAACCATCCTGTAATTACTTGAACTCATGTTCCAACTCATGGAACATGAGGAGCAATTACAGCCCACTAGAGCAACCAACAGCAAAGAAACAATTACATGCAAGCTGGACAAGACAAAAATAAAGCAAAACGTGGAACAAGAAAATCAAAAACTTAGCTTGTCCTGAAGATTACTGAAGCCAGAAGCTGAGGTAACAAAACACTCTGATAACCTTGATAGCCAGCGGGGAAATGACAAGAAAGCCCGGTTAAATAGGAAACTCCCAAATCCTAATAGAACAGGTGGACACCAGAGACAGCAGAACACAAATCACCCAGTACCATCAGTAACCACCAGAGGGAGCCCAAAAACAGAACTCACAACAGTCTACCACGTCCCTCGCCGTCATCTTGTCATTCCCGGCCGTAAAGTTAAAGAAGAGAACACCGTTGAAGTCAACGCTGTGCTGTGCTTTAGGGCTGGCAGATGGACGTGGCAGACACCGGAATGTAATGATGTATTTGTTTTTTTTTTACATTTACAATGGTAAACAGGGGAAACATCGTGAGTGCGGCCCTGCGCTTCATAACCCGATGTTTACCCAGATTACACGGGGACTTGGTCATTTTTGGTCGCTGGAGAGCTGTCTGTGTGACAGCTCTCCAGCAACCACACAACGACTAATAACAACGATCACGGTCAGGTCGTATCACTGGTCGGGATCGTTGGTTAATCCTTTTGTAACGGTACCTTAAGGTTATTGGTCAGGTGAGGTGGTAGCAATGTTCACGTGGCCAAGTGTCGCCACTATTTCACTCTGGACGTATTCCAGCATCCAGAGTCCAATAGTGTAAACTCAGTAGAGTTTAGCAAACATGATCGTCTCCCTCCTTGTCAAGCCAGGTTCCATATGCAAATAGTCTGCAAGATTAAAATTGGTTGACAAGGTGGGAGCCGATCATGTTATCTTTTAAAACTATGGAACACACGGCTATGTGAACAATTTGGTTGTTTTGTCACAGTCAATTTGGGTACTGGTGCTCACATTACAAAATTTTGTAATACACACATTTGTTTCTAGAACATTGTAGTTATTTAAACTTTTGTTTAATTTGTAAAAACATATGGGAGAATTTTTTTGTTAAACCGGAAAGGCACTATAAAGAACTTTATTTCAAAACACAACACAGTAGAAATTCAGGGGACATTACAACATTTAAAGAACATTTCATAGGCTGGTAAAATGTCAGGGACTCAACAGTGTTTACATGACAGTGTTTAGATTTTTATTAATCACAATAAATTTAGTAATAGCAAGATGAAATATAAATTAAACCATTTGATCTTGCCATGAAACACGACCAACATCTGAAACAAAATATGCAGCAAATCGATCCCTCATCTGAGCAATTTCCAAAGTTGTCCTCAGAGGATGATCTTGGTAATCAGGCAATGGATTTGGTATGGGTTCATCTAGTTCCACGTTGACTCTCTCGTTAACAATAATATAATTGTGGAGAACCACACAAGCCTTCACCACCTCATCCACTGTCTCAATTTTCAAATTTATTGCGGATCCTAAAATCCGCCATTTGGAGACAAGGATTCCAAAGGCGCACTCCACAGTTCTTCTGGCCCTGGACAGTCTATAATTAAAAATACTTTTTGTGCGGTCCAAACCCCGACTGGAGTACGGTTTCAGTAGGTTGGCACTCATTTGAAAAGCCTCATCCCCAACCACAACAAATGGCATGGCTGGGCCTACGGTGTTGGGAAGAGGTCGTGGCTGGGGGAAATTAAAATTGTTCTCATATAATCTTCAGCCCATGTCAGACTCCTTAAATGTCCGTGAATCATTTGCACGGCCAAACGCTCCAATGTCCACGGCGAGAAACCTGCAGTCCATGAGCACGGTGGAAATTTTTTTTTTGTAATTGAAAAACAGAGATCCACTTCTTGCAGGCTTTGTAATCCTAATGTGCTTCCCATCCACTGCTCCAATACAGTTAGGGAAAGAACACAGTTGTTCAAATTTTTGGGCGTTGGCCTCCCATAACGCTGTCGTTGGGATTGGTAAAAATTCCTCCCGGAGATTGTCCCACAATGCGCGGCATGTGTCGGCAATAATACCCGAAAGTGTGGAGACTCCAATCCGAAACTGGAAATGCAGTGATCTCAAGGTCTCTCCGGTAGCCAGGAAACTGACAAGAAGAAAAATAAATAAATTTAATTTAATTACATAGTTATAAAATAAAATTTCATTTTCAATTCCAATCCCCCACCCCCCCAAAAAAAAACCTTAGTTAAAAAATGGCAAGAAGAAATATAAAATCCTTCAAATTGCTACATTATGTACCGTAGAGTCACCAGCAGACGTTCCTCGGGGGAAATTGATTTCCGGAGCTGCGTGTCCTGCCTAGAAATGGCTCCTTCCACCAGACGCAGCAGATAGCGGAAGCTGTTTTGAGACATCCTGGTATACTCAAAATATTTATCCAGGTTGTCATTTAACTCGCCAAACAAACAATGGTAGGCTCCACGGCTCTCTCGGACTTCCACTATAGGGTGTAGCCAAAAGCGCCGACGACTCCTTCTCCGTGGTTTATCTCTTTTCCTTTGTTCATGACAGGCAATAGCGTAAGCAATAACAATGGCAAAATCCAGCTCCATATTGAGGTAGATACTCTCCATGGGATGCTCCATCTTGATGCTGTACCACGCAATGGTAGGAATTTATCTATGCCGGGGTATATACTACAATTCCATTATACCCACCCTCTTCTATCCATTGGTGGTATTATCTAGTGTCTAGACACTAGACCCACCCTCTTCTATCCATTGGTGGTATTATCTAGTGTCTAGACACTAAATTGGGTTGAAAAATGACATCATTGTTTGACAACGCATGCGTCGAAAAACACTGCGTTTTTTGGAAAAACGCAACAAAACACACAAAAAACGCTGCGTTTTACGACGCATCCGTTCAACGCATGCGTCAAAAATGGTGCGTTTTTGTGTGCGTTGTCAATGCGTCATGCGTTGCGTCGACGACGCTGCGTCGCAAGACGCAAATGTGAACGCAGCCTAAGATCAGATACTGGCTGGGGTTTCAGGGTACAGGCTTGGGCATGCAGACCCAGGGAAACAGAGGACAAGGAGCTTACCGCACGGCCTGGGGTGGTGAGTATGTCAGTGGAATGGGACGACATGCAGGGACGCAGGCAGTTGTGCTAGGCTGGAGTCATACTAGCATATATTATGGACAAGTGCTATGCGATATGTGACATCATCATGTCTTCTGTCCCACTCACGCATGCTGATTGGTTAAAGAAGGAGGATGCACTTTGCCGGTCTAGTCAAAGCTTGCACTACCTAAGAATTAGACACCATTGATAAATTTGCCCCAGTGTTCTAGAATTTTTTTTTACTGGTGAATATGCATGTGCCAATGCATGCTTAAGTCATAAACCCAGCCCTAAGCATAACCCTAACTCTAGTTTGGCTAATTGATTAAACTTGTGTATTATGTTTCATTTTTTCTCTTAATGGTGAAGTTGATCTCATTGGTTATAGGATGTTTCGCCCCCAGCAGTTCGCCCCCAGCAGTTCGCCCCTGGGTATATTTCGCCCCCCGCATATTTCGTCCCCAGGGAGCCAAATGCTGGGGACAAATGTGCGGGGGCGAAATGTACCCAGGGGCGAACTGCTGGGGGCGGACTGCTGGGAGCGAACTGCTGGGAGCAAACTGCTGGGGACAAAACATCCAAATCCCGAGCTCATTATAAACATAACTTTATTTGGTATATTTTGGCTAATAATACAACAATCTGTTCACATCTAATATCTATAGCATGGCTTTTCAATCATTTTTTAGTAGGGCCTTACCATCCAGAGCGTGATAATGTTTGGGCCTCACTAATGGTTAAAGCCATACTAAATTTACTCAATCTTAAAATGTACTGTACCTACAGAATTTAGTAGAACTTTAAACCCCTTAAGGACTGGGGGGTATTTCTGTTTTTGCGTTTCCATTTTTTGCTCCCCTTCCTCCCACGGCCTCAGGTTGGGTGAGGGCTTATTTTTTGTGTGCCAAGCTGACTATTTTAATGATACCATTTTGGTGCAGATACGATTTTTTGATCGCCTATTATTGCATTTAAATGCAATGTCGCGACAACAAAAAAAAAGTAATTCTGGCGTTTTGACTTTTTTCTCGCTACGCCGTTTAGTTATCTGGTTAACCGCTTTGTGATGGAGCCAATTTGCAGCTTAATGACAAGGCCAATTTTTACAATTCTATCCACTGTTACTTTATGAGGTTATAACTGTGGAATGCTTTAACAGATCCCGCTGATTCTGAGATTGTTTTTTCGTGACATATTGTATTTCATGATAGTGGTAAAATTTCTTTGATATTACTTGCATTTATTTATGAAAAAATGGAAATATGGCGAAAATGTTTTACATTTTGCAATTTTCAAACTTTGAATTTGTATGCCCTTAAATCAGAGAGATATGTCAAACAAAATAGGGGTGTATATGACAGAAAATACCCAAAAGTGACACCATTCTAAAAACTGCACCCCTGAAGGTGCTCAAAACCACATTCAAGAAGTTTATTAACCCTTTAAATGCTTCACAGGAACTGAAGAAATGTTGAAGGAAAAAATTAACATTTAACTTTTTTTGCAAACATTTTAATTCAGAACCAATTTTTTATTTACAAAAGTGTAAAATGAGAAAATTAACCACAAAATTTGTTGTGCAATTTCTCCTGAATATGTTGATACTCCATATGTGGGGGTAAACCACTGTTTGGGTGCATGGCAGAGCTTGGAAGAGAAGGAGTGCCATTTGACTTTTTCAATGCAGAATTGGCTGGAATTGAGATCGGACACCATGTCACATTTGGAGAGCCGCTGATGCACCTAAATAGTGGAAATCCCCTATAAGTGACACCATTTTGGAAACTAGACCCCTTAAGGAACTTATCTAGGTGTGTGGTGAGCACTTTGAACCCCCAAGTGCTTCACAGAAGTTTATAACGTAGAGCCATGAAAATAAAAAATCGTATTTTTTCAACAAAAATGATCTTTTCTCCAACAAATTTTAATTTTCACAAGGGTATCAGGAGAAATAAGATCCCCAAATTTGTTGTTCAATTTGTCCTGAGTACGCCGATACCCAATATATGGGGGTAAACCACTGTTTGGGCGCACGGTAGAGCTTGGAAGAGAAGGAGCGCTGTTTGACTTTTTCAATGCAGAATTGGCTGGAATTGAGATCGGATGCCATGTCGCATTTGGAGAGCCCCTGATGTACCTAAACAGTGGAAACCCCCCCACAAGTGACACCATTTTGGGAACTAGACCCCTTAAGGAACTTATCTAGATGTGTGGTGAGCACTTTAAGTGCTTCACAGAGGTTTATAAGGCAGAGCAGTGGAAACAAAAAATCTTTTTTTTTCCCTCAAAAATGTTTTTTTAGCCCACAATTGTTTACAGGAGAAATTGTACCCTAAGAGTTGTTGTCCAGTTTGTCTTGAGTACACTGATACCCCATATGGGGGGACCACTGTTTGGTTGCATGGCAGAGCTCGGAAGGGAAGGAGTGCCATTTTTGAATGCAGACTTTGAATGGTCTGCGGGGGTCATGTTGCATTTGCAGAGCCCCTGATGTGCCTAAACAGTAGAAATGCCCCACACGTGACCCCATTTTGGAAGCTAGAACCCAAAAGGAACTTTTCCAGATATGTGTTGAGCACTATGAACCCCCAAGTGCTTCACAGAAGTTTATAACGTAGAGCTGTGAAAATAAAAAATCATTTTTTTTTCCACAAAAATGATTTTTTAGCCCGCATTTTTTCTTATTTTTCCAAGGGTAACAGGAGAAATTGGAACTCAAAAGTTGTTGTCCAATTTGTCCTGAGTACGCTGAGACCCCATATGTGGGAGAAAACTATTGTTTTGCACACGTTGGGGCTCGGAAGGGAAGTAGTGATGTTTTGTAATGCAGACTTTGATGGAATGGTCTGCGGGCATTATTTTGCGTTTGCAGAACCCTTGATGTGCCTAAACAGTAAAAACCCACCACAAGTGACCCCATTTTGGAAACTAGACCCTCATGGAGCTTATCTAAATGTGTGGTGAGCACTTTGAAAGTCCAAGCGCTTCACAGAAGTTTATAACGCAGAGCTGTGCAAATAAAAAAAATCATTTTTTTTCACAAAAATCATTTTTTAGTCCGCAATTTATTTTTCCAATTATAATAAGAGGAGAAATTGGACCCCAAAAGTTGTCCAATTTGTCCTAAGTATGCTGATGCCCCATATGTGGGGGTAAACCAATGTTTGGGCACACAGCAGAGCTCAGAAGGGAGGGAGCACAATTTGACTTTTACAACACAAAATTGGCTGGAATCAATGGTGGCACCATGTCGTGTTTGGAGACCCCCTGATGTACCTAAATAGTGGAAACCCTCCAATTCTAACTCCAACCCTAACCCTAACACACCCCTAACCCTAATCCCAACCCTAACCATAACCCTAATCACAACCCTAACCCCAACACACCCCGAACCCTAATCTCAACCCTAACTCTAATCCCAACCCTAATCCCAACACACCCCTAACACTAACCCCAACCCTAACCATAACCCTAACCACAAACCTAACCCTAATCCCAACCATAACCTTAATCCCACTAATCCCAACACTAACCTCAACCCTAACCCTATTCCAAACCTTAATCCCAACTCTAATCCCAACCCTAACCCTAATCCCAACTCTAACCCTAACTTTAGCCCCAACCCTAAGGGTGTTTCCACGGGGTGTAATCTCTGTGATTTAGATGCAGTGGCTACCCAGTTCCGCCCAAAGCGGAGCCCCTGTTGTACACGCGGTGATTCCAGATGTGTTCATTGAATACATGTGGAATCACCACATCGTATTCATAGACTGTGTTATTTATCTTGCGGAGACGGAGTGTCTCCACAAGATAAATAGACATGCTGCAGTCTGGTAAGACGGGACACATGTCCGGTTACGCAGGGCCGCCAGATGTGGCCCTGTACACATAGAGGAGATGGGATTTCATAAAATCCCCTCCACTATGCTGTAACATCTGGACTCTGCAGATTGAATGCTGCGGCTGTACGCAGCGTCCAATCCGCAGCAAATCCTGAACGAATCTTTAATGTGGAGACATGCCCTAACCCTAATTTTAGCCCCAACCCTAACCCTATCTTTAGCTCAACTCACTTTAGCCCAACTGTAACCCTAATGGGAAAATGGAAATAACTAAGGGGGTGATTAAAGAGGGGATTATTTACTATTTTTATTTATTTATTCACTGTGATAGGGTCTATCACAGTGACCAAAATGAACCAATTTGAAAAATCTTCCTATTGTTGCCAGGTGCCGTCCGGAAGATCCCGACCGGCGAACTGCGCATGCGCCCACCATTTTCTAACCGGAAAAAGACTCCCGCGGCCATGAGGAGAAGTAGGAGGACCCAGGGACACTGGGAGACACTGGTAAGAATTGGGGGGTCGATCTGAGACCCTGTTTCTCTGTCCTCTGATGTGTGATCACATCGGAGGACAGAAAAATGAAATAGCAAATTGCGCTTTTTTTCCAGTCGCCGTTATACGGTTAATAACGGCGATCGCAACCTGGGGTCGGTAAAAACCGACCTGAATCATGTTCTCTGGGGTTTTGGCTACCCCTGGCAGCCGAGACCCTGGAGAAAAATCCGTCTCTGGGGGGCGCTGTGCACTTATTCCACATCGCCGTTAATAAACTGTGCTATGGTTTAAGTACCCTTATCTACCGTCGTTAAAATGCGTATCGGCGGTCGTTAAGGGGTTAATCCTTTTTTTATTGATAGATCGGGCGGTTCTTAATGTGGCGATAGCAAATAAGTGTATGTTTTATTTTTTTTAAATTGTTTTATTTTGAATGGGGCGAAAGGGGGCGATTTGAATATATATATATATATATATATATATATATATATATATATATATATATTATTTGTCTCCATGGGAGACTAGAAGCTGCTACAACTCGATTGGCTCTGCTACATACAGGCGATGATCAGATCACCTGTACGTAGCAGAATTACTCACTTGCTATGAGCACCGACCACCAGGCAGCGCTCATAGTAATCTGGCAGTTATAACCATAGAGGTCTCCAGGAGACCTTCGGTTGTCATGCCGACCCATCGGTGACCCGCCGTCATGTGACACGGACACAGGCGCAGATGGGAGGAGGTAATGACAATATTCCTGAGCGTGCATGTTAAATGCCGCTGTAAGAGTTTGACAGCGGTATTCAGCATGTTAACAGCCAAGGGTAGATCGCGATTCTACCCGTGGCTGTTATGGGCACATGTCAGCTGATCAGATCAGCTGTCATGTGCTGGAAAAGGTGCGGCTCATTGCCGGATCCCGCACCAAATAGGAGGAGGGGTCCAATGACGGACTATACCCGTCATTGGACGTTAAGGGGTTAATATAAGCACAAAAAGAGTTATATATGCTGTTAAACTAGAGATTTGTTTTACTACAGAAATAGGCCTGTTTGGCTTAGCTTCAGTTTTGTGAAAACTTTTTCTCAGCTGTGCTCACCAACAATTTGGAAAGCCTCACCTACAAGGCACATACCATAGATTGGGACCCACTGATCTATAGCAATTATTACAGAAGCATAGTAATCATCTGGATTTCAGCCTCTAACACCTTGTCAGGTTCAAGAACCACTGTTTGAAAAAAAGAAAAGAAAAATCAAATTGTACTTTGTGTCTAAACTTAGGGGTTAAATATGCTCTTTAAAAAGTCACTTCCATTTTTGTTGCCATGACCTGCTGCTGACGTATTGCCAAATGACCAGCTTTTTCATTTTGATATCTCTCCATGTATCTAAAAAGAAATAGATCTCATACTAAGGGTGTAGCAATGAGACTATTTCTAGAAAATACGCAGGTTCACTGTTTTAACAAGTCTGTATATTGTGAAAGTTCACAACCTTCCAGACAGATATTTTGTTTTGACAGATGAGTCATTTCTTATAAGTGATTACACATAACATGAAATGGCTGTATCGTAAAGGTGTAGCTAAGACCAAGATACATAAATATAGCAAATTACTACCATAACAGAAAAGCTGACTAAGTATGTAATGACCTGGTAAGACCTAAGACGTGTACTAAACAGCAATGCTGTCACCATTTACCTGAATAGACAAAAACATTTTTTTTTCCAATACCTAATAACAAATGATAATTGTTCACATATTAAAATGTATCTTTGTAACTTTGATGATTCAGACACCATACCTTAGAATAGCTCCGCTGTGTGGAACTATTTTGCTTTATATTGTTTTATACTATTGTTTGTTTTATAATATATTGTCAGGAATTAGTGATCCATTTATTGATTATAGATCTCCTTATCCCATGAACATCGCCATAGTTTAGGAATAAAAATCTGTGTGCCTGCAATCACCACTACAAGAAGCAGAACTCACTTAAGATACGTTTCTACATCGTTTATTGAAAACTAGATGGCAGCCCAATTCTAAAGAATCGGGAGTCTAGAATCCATATATACTTTATTTATTCAAATGTAAGAATAATACAAATAATAAATAATAGTAAGAAAGAACAAAAATAATAGGCAGTATATGGAGAAAACACCAAACAAAAGTTCAAAATTGGTGTGAAAATGTCACTGAACCACTTCACAACTAAATATATATAGTTTTGGTAAATGGTATTATCATTTTTTTGACGAAATTCGTCAGGAGCTTGAAGAGCAACGTCACTGGGCCCGCCTCCACGCAGTAGAAACTTGCTGTGAGGTAAAAATTCAAAAATCACACCAAAATGGCGGGCGGAGTGTGTCACAGTATGGCACGTTTCTGATTGGTCGCTCGCAGCAGGCGGCAACCAATCAGACACTGGACACTGTTGACGTCACTTATCTCCGGACATTAGCTCCGGACATTAGCTCCGGACATTAGCTCCGGACATTAGCTCCGGACATTAGCTCCGGACAAAGACACAGAAGTTGGCACAAATTGCAGGAAGTAGTATTCTAGGCAATTAATCTCCGGACATTAGCTCCGGACATTAGCACCGGACATTAGCTCCGGACAAAGCCACGGAAGTTGGCACAAATTGCAGGAAGTAGTATTCTAGGCAATTATATATTAGATAAGAAAAACGTTTTTTAGTAAGCGCCTTGACTCAATCTAATGGTGAATGAGCAGCACGGTTTATTATCGCAGCGGAACGCTACCCAATTGAAATGAATGCAGCTTACTTACTGCTCTTATAGAGCACTGGACACCTGCAAATATGCGGTTTCAGATTGCAGGCATGCAGTTTCTGCATCTTGGTCTGCCTGCAGACGTGCGTTTGCTGCTGCGTGCTCTGCTTGTCTCAGCTTCAGATGCATCTTTTGTTCGGCGAAGGAGGACCTTGCTTTGGCCGCTTCAGCTTCAGTATGAGAGATATCAGCAAGTTCTGCTCTTGATGACTTGCTAGAGCTTGCTCGTGACCTCGTTTTGAGTGAGGATGTGCTGCTTCGAGACATTGTGCACTTAGCTGCATACTGCTGAGAATTTTGGCGGGAAAGCTGTGTCTATGCCAGAGCGGGCTTCCGCGTGTCGGGAATGGCGTAGCATTTGTCGGCAGGCTGCAATCTCATTCTGTGGCTGTATGGCGGCTGCTATGATACCGGTATGTGGAGCAGTGTGGGTGTTAGCGGTCCCATACAGTCTGATCAATTACAGCCTGCAACCGGCTTTCAGTTTCACTGAAGGTGACTAATCGGTTCTTACTGGGTCCTGGACTCTTGTTCCATGCGGCTGTGTGGTGTGTTGTGAATTCTGCTCTTGGGCTCCCTCCGGTGGTTATGAGTTGTAGTGCTGCGGTAGTTGGATTGCAGCATTTATCAGGTGTATCCATTTTTTGTAATTTGGGCTGGGCTATTTAAGTCCTGCTTTATCCTTTGTCAGTGCCAGTTGTCCATTGTTTTTGGAGGATTCACATCCATTCTTGGTCTCTCCTGGTCTGCTGTTTATTTCTTCAAAGATAAGTTCTGGCCTTGTTTTTGCTGTCCACCTGCTGTGGACCTTATAATCTGTGCATTTTCTTGTTTTGTTTTGTCCACTTTGTCTGTGAAGGATTTTTTGCAGCCTAGCTGTGTCTCTGGAGATGCAGATATACCCTCCATGTCTTTAGTCAGATGTGGTGTTTTGTATTTTCTGTGGTGGATATTTTCTAGTGTTTTTATACTGACCGCATAATACTCTGTCCTATTCTTCCTTTTTAGCTAGTATGGCCTCCTATGTCTGCGTATGTTATTTCCCTCTTCTTTCACAGTCAATATTTGTGGGCGGCTGTCTATCCTTTGGGGATTTTCTCTGAGGCAAGAAAGTTTTCCCGTTTCTGTCTTTAGGGGTAGTTAGTTCTTAGGCGGTGTCGAGGGGTCTAGGGAGTGTTAGGTACCCCCCACGGCTACTTCCAGTTGCGCTGCTAGTTCAGGGTTTGCGGTCAATAAAGGTACCACCTTCTCCAGAGTACATCTCATGCTGCTCCTAGGCCACCAGATCATAACAGTACAACTGGCCAACAATGAGTTAAATGCATCTCAGAAGAAGGGAAGGAAGCTCTTGAGCCATTTTTTTTTCTCCAGTCTATTCTGTGTTCTCTTCCCTCTTAATCTCTGGGTGGCTACGGAACCTAGTATTAACAAGAATGTTCAGGAGTTAGTTTCTCGGGTGGATCAGCTTGCTGCTAGGGTACAGGGTATTTCAGATTTTATTATTCAGACTCCTGCCTTAGAACCTAAGATTCCCACTCCTGATTTATTTTTTGGTGGCAGATCCAAATTTTTGAGTTTCAAAAATAATTGTAAACTGTTTTTTGCATTGAGACCCCGTTCTTCTGGTGATCCCATTCAGCAGGTTAAAATCATCATATCCTTGCTGCGTGGTGACCCACAGGATTGGGCATTTTCCCTGGAATCTGGCAATCCTGCTTTGCTTAATGTTGATTCTTTCTTTCAAGCATTGGGGTTATTGTATGATGAGCCTAATTCTGTGGATCAAGCTGAGAAGATCTTGTTGGCCCTGTGTCAGGGTCAAGAAGCGGCAGAATCGTATTGCCAGAAATTTAGAAAATGGTCTGTATTGACTAAATGGAATGAGGATGCCTTGGCGGCAATTTTCAGAAAGGGTCTTTCTGAATCCGTTAAAGATGTTATGGTGGGGTTCCCCACGCCTGCTGGTCTGAGTGATTCTATGTTTCTGGCCATTCAGATTGATCGGCGCTTGCGCGAGTGCAGAGTTGTGCACACTGTGGCGTTGTCATCCGAGAGGAGCCCTGAGCCTATGCAGTGTGATAGGATTTTGTCTAGAGCTGAACGACAAGGATTTAGTCGTCAGAATAGGTTGTGTTTTTACTGCGGCGATTCTGCTCATGTTATTTCTGATTGCCCTAAGCGTACTGAGAGAATCGCTAGTTCTGTTACCATCAGTACTGTACAACCAAAATTTCTGTTATCTGTGACCTTGATCTGCTCATTATCGTCATTTTCTGTCATGGCATTTGTGGATTCAGGCGCCGCTCTGAATTTAATGGACTTGGAATTTGCCAGACGTTGTGGTTTCCCCTTGCAGCCTTTGCAGAACCCTATTCCTTTAAGGGGGATTGATGCTACACCGTTGGCTAAAAATAAACCTCAGTTTTTGACACAGCTGACCATGCGCATGGCGCCAGCCCATCAGGAAGATTGTCGTTTTCTGGTGTTGCATAATTTGCATGATGATATTGTGCTGGGTTTTCCATGGTTACAGCTACATAATCCGGTGTTAGATTGGAAATCCATGTCTGTGACTAGTTGGGGTTGTCAGGGGGTTCATGATCATGTTCCTTTGATGTCAATTTCCTCTTCCCCCTCTTCTGAAATTCCTGAGTTTTTGTCAGATTTCCAGGATGTATTCGATGAGCCTAAATCTAGTTCCCTTCCACCACATAGGGACTATGATTGTGCTATTGACTTAATTCCAGGTTGTAAGTTCCCTAAGGGTCGACTTTTCAACCTGTCTGTGCCGGAACATGCCGCCATGTGGAGCTATATTAAGGAGTCTTTGGAGAAGGGGCATATTCGGCCATCTTCTTCACCATTGGGAGCAGGTTTTTTTTTTGTTGCCAAGAAGGATGGCTCCTTGAGACCGTGTATTGATTATCGCCTCTTGAATAAGATCACGGTCAAATTTCAATACCCTTTGCCCTTGCTTACTGATTTGTTTGCTAGGATTAAGGGGGCTAGCTGGTTTACTAAGATTGACCTTCGAGGGGCATATAATCTTATTCGTATTAAACAGGGTGACGAATGGAAAACTGCATTTAATACGCCCAAAGGCCATTTTGAATACCTGGTGATGCCATTCGGACTCTCTAATGCCCCATCTGTGTTCCAGTCTTTCATGCATGATATCTTTCGGAGTTATCTTGATAAATTCATGGTTGTATATTTGGATGATATTTTGATTTTTTCCGATGATTGGGAGTCTCATGTGAAACAGGTCAGGATGGTATTTCAGATCCTCCGTGATAATGCTTTATTTGTGAAGGGGTCGAAGTGCCTCTTTGGAGTGCAGAAGGTTTCTTTTTTGGGCTTCATTTTTTCTCCCTCATCTATAGAAATGGATCCGGTTAAGGTTCAGGCCATTCATGATTGGATTCAGCCCACATCTGTGAAGAGCCTTCAGAAATTCTTGGGCTTTGCTAATTTTTATCGTCGTTTCATTGCCAACTTCTCCAGTGTGGTTAAACCTCTGACCGATTTGACGAAGAAAGGTGCTGATGTGACGAATTGGTCCTCTGCGGCTGTTTCTGCCTTTCAGGAGCTAAAACGCCGATTTACTTCTGCCCCTGTGTTGCGTCAGCCGGATGTTTCTCTTCCATTTCAGGCTGATGTTGACGCGTCTGAGATTGGGGCAGGGGCCGTTTTGTCTGAGAGGAATTCTGATGGTTCCTTGATTAAACCGTGTGCCTTCTTTTCTCGGAAGTTTTCGCCTGCGGAACGCAATTATGATGTCGGCAATCGGGAGTTGTTGGCTATGAAGTGGGCATTTGAGGAGTGGCGTCATTGGCTTGAGGGGGCCAAGCACCGTATTGTGGTCTTGACCGATCATAAGAATCTGATTTACCTCGAGTCTGCCAAACGACTGAATCCTAGACAGGCTCGATGGTCCCTGTTTTTCTCCCGTTTTGATTTTGTGGTCTCGTACCTTCCTGGTACTAAGAATGTTAAGGCGGATGCCCTCTCTAGGAGTTTTTTGCTTGATTCTCCTGGGGTCCTTGAGCCGGTCGGCATTCTGAAGGAAGGGGTGATTCTTTCTGCCATCTCCCCTGATTTACGACGGGTTCTTCTAGAATTTTAGGCTGATAAACCTGACCGCTGTCCAGTGGGGAAACTGTTTGTTCCTGATAGATGGACTAGTAAAGTGATTTCTGAGGTTCATTGTTCTGTGTTGACTGGTCATCCTGGGATTTTTGGTACCAGAGATTTGGTTGGTAGGTCCTTTCGGTGGCCTTCTTTGACGCGGGATGTGCGTTCTTTTGTGCAGTCCTGTGGGATTTGTGCGCGGGCCAAGCCTTGCTGTTCCCGCACTAGTGGGTTGCTTCTGCCTTTGCCGGTCCCTGAGAGGCCTTGGACGCATATTTCTATGGATTTTATTTCAGATCTTCCGGTTTCCCAGAGGATGTCGGTTATCTGGGTGGTTTGTGACCGGTTTTCTAAGATGGTTCATTTGGTACCTTTGTCTATATTACCTTCCTCTTCTGATTTGGTTCCCTTGTTTTTTCAGCATGTGGTTCGTTTGCATGGCATCCCGGAGAATATTGTGTCCGATAGAGGTTCCCAGTTTGTTTCTAGGTTTTGGCGGGCCTTTTGTGCTAGGCTGGGCATTGATTTGTCTTTTTCTTCCGCATTTCATCCTCAGACAAATGGCCAGACCGAGTGAACTAATCAGACTTTGGAAACTTATTTGAGATGCTTTGTGTCTGCTGATCAGGATGATTGGGTGGCATTCTTGCCATTGGCCGAGTTTGGCCTTAATAATCGGGCTAGTTCTGCTACCTTGGTTTCGCCTTTTTTTGTAATTTTGGTTTTCATCCTCGTTTTTCTTCAGGACAGGTTGAGCCTTCTGATTGTCTTGGTGTGGATTCTGTGGTTGACAGGCTGCAGTGGATTTGGGCTCATGTGGTGGACAATTTGGTGTTGTCTCAGGAGGAGGCTCAGCGTTTTGCTAACCGTCGTCGGTGTGTTGGTTCCCGGCTTCGGGTTGGGGATTTGGTTTGGTTGTCTTCCCGTCGTGTTCCTATGAAGGTTTCTTCCCCTAAGTTCAAGCCTTGGTTTATTGGTCCTTATAGGATTTCTGAGATTATTAATCCGGTGTCTGTTCGTTTAGCCCTTCCAGCCTCTTTTTCCATCCATAATGTATTCCATAGATCTTTGTTGCGGAAGTATGTGGTACCCGTTGTTCCCTCTGCTGATCCTCCGGCCCTGGTGTTGATTGATGGGGAGTTGGAATATGTGGTTGAGAAGATTTTGGATTCTCGTTTTTCGAGGCGGAAGCTTCAGTATCTGGTCAAATGGAAGGGTTATGGCCAGGAGGATAATTCTTGGGTTGTTGCCTCCGATGTTCATGCTGACGATTTGGTTCGTGCCTTTCATTTGGCTCGTCCTGATCGGCCTGGGGGCTCTGGTGAGGGTTCGGTGACCCCTCCCCAAGGGGGGGGGTACTGTTGTGATTTCTGCTCTTGGGCTCCCTCCGGTGGTTATGAGTGGTAGTGCTTCGGTAGTTGGATCGCAGCATTTATCAGGTGTATCCATTTTTTGTAATTTGGGCTGGGCTATTTAAGTCCTGCTTTATCCTTTGTCAGTGCCAGTTGTCCATTGTTTTTGGAGGATTCACATCCATTCTTGGTCTCTCCTGGTCTGCTGTTTATTTCTTCAAAGATAAGTTCTGGCCTTGTTTTTGCTGTCCACCTGCTGTGGACCTTATAGTCTGTGCATTTTCTTGTTTTGTTTTGTCCAGCTTTGTCTGTGAAGGATTTTTTGCAGCCTAGCTGTGTCTCTGGAGATGCAGATATACCCTCCATGTCTTTAGTCAGATGTGGTGTTTTGTATTTTCTGTGGTGGATATTTTCTAGTGTTTTTATACTGACCGCATAGTACTCTGTCCTATTCTTCCTTTTTAGCTAGTATGGCCTCCTATGCTAAATCCTGATTTCATGTCTGCGTATGTTATTTCCCTCTCCTTTCACAGTCAATATTTGTGGGCGGCTGTCTATCCTTTGGGGATTTTCTCTGAGGCAAGAAAGTTTTCCTGTTTCTGTCTTTAGGGGTAGTTAGTTCTTAGGCGGTGTCGAGGGGTCTAGGGAGTGTTAGGTACCCCCCACGGCTACTTCTAGTTGCGCTGCTAGTTCAGGGTTTGCGGTCAGTAAAGGTACCACCTTCTCCAGAGTACGTCTCATGTTGCTCCTAGGCCACCAGATCATAACAGTAGTGGCTGTGTGGCATCTGCTGTAATACCCGTATGCAGTGCAGTCTGGGTGGTAGTGGTCCTATACAGTCTGTGCAATCACTGCCTGCGACCTGCAGCACGTTTTTACTGTTCTGCCTTCCTCCACGTATGATGCTGTGTGGATTCCAGCATACAGATAAACCTTTCATTCACTTCTCAGTAAACAGACTGTATCGATTCTTAAGTCTATATTTATTGAGATGATAATGTGAACGATAATGGATGACAGTCGCAGTGGATGGTATTGATAATGGTAAAAACTACAAAGAGAATAAACAGAGTATCAGTACTGGCAGATAACAGAGACAACAGCATGATACAGAGTGCAATTACATCAGTACAGAGGCTGCACGGTAACATTACAACACAGGAATGCAGTTATAATATCTGTCTTAGGCAAAGTACATGCTGCAACACTGTTCTGCTCTATACAGGAATGGATCTATCTGTATGCAGTGCAAAAAGCATTAACTAAACTAGAAGATACAGAGACTACACAGTGGCTGTACAGCTGATTCTAACACAAACACAAATGAATTAGACTCTTACCGGGAACCACAGGTAAGGGGGTGAATGTAGTGAAAAGAGAGAGCCAGGACACACGTGTATCTCTTCAGAAAGCCAGGGAAAACATGTCTGCAAAACTATTTCTCCTCGGAGAGCTGAGGGGGCAGTTCTAACCAGAATACACTGCTTACTTAAAGGAGAAAACACTTGTGCATGTAGTGTTAGGAATCGAGTTCCCGCCACTGCACAGGGGGAATCTCGAACCAGGTCTGCTGTGGTCTCCCATTCTGCTTCAGCCGCAGTGGAGCCTGCTCAGCGGAGACATTGCTCAGCCTGATACTGTGCAAAGGGTTACTGCGGCCTTTCCAGGCTGCCTTTTGTAGCCAGCACTGGTCAGCGGCGTGCAGGCTTTTCTGGGACTAAGTCCTGCTCGGCACACACTGAGCATGCCCATGGGAGGACCTCTCATTGGAGGTCGGGGGTCACACGCTCAGGCCCCGTAGCAGCTCCTATTGGACCACTTGGAAGGTCCTTGTCTGCTACAGCTATAAGTTTCGCATGGCTGCACGGCCATGCGCTAGTATCAAACCAAAGTCTATGAGCTCAGCGCCAGTGTGGTCATGTCTGGATGTGGTTAGGGTTTGGCTGAAATAAGCCCCTAGAATACCAGCACCTCCGGTGAGGAGTTTGTATGTGTGTATTCAGGGCCTTGGCTGAAATAAGCCGCTAGAATACCGGCACCTCCGGTGAGGAGTTGTTTGCCTGTTTCTCTGACTGCATAACCACAGTTTTGCTCTGTTTGGTAGCTGTGTACATCTGTGAGGTTAACAGGGCACAGTATCTTGTTTCTAGCCAATCTGTGGAGTTAACAAAGTTCGCTTATACCGCCATATAGCGCCGCCATTTGCCAGCAGCAGGTTCCTCTCCTGCACAGTGTATCCCGGGTTGCGAACACACCTATTAATACATATATATATATACACTCGGTGTGTTCCGCCAACCCTAACCTGTAGAAACAGGATAAATGACTAACTAATTACCTCTAAGGGTTGTAACTGGTACTACGCTATGATTTTATCCTGCTGCTCATCAATGGGCAGAAAAGACTGTGGCATGAAAAGTTTGTTTTCATCCAGAGGAAAATGCACATATGAAGCTCCGGAGATGGTTTTAAGCTTTAAATGTAAGATCAAAATAATTATACTATTTAGTGACAGAATGAGATGAACTGGAATATAAGTTGGTGTGCATGCAGCATGTAGGTGCATGTTCATACTGGCCAATAGATAAAAAGCCAAGATTAAAACAAAATAAGCAAATACCCTTAAGTAAATAAATAGCAACAGTGCATGAAAATATGGGGTATTTAGTTAACATAATTTAGATTAAAAAAACGTAAAAGCCACCCCACCACAGCACAGTGACCCTGCCAGTGATAGCAAGAAGTCATTCATGGCTACGCTACAATTGTCGGTTGTGCAGGCAAACAGTCCATGGTGTGCATTTACAGTCATCTTGCTAAAAGGGCTAAATAACTTTGTAGATTTAATATGTATATATATATATATATATATATATATATATATATATATACTGTGTATATATATATATATATATATATATATATATATATATATATATATATATAATTGTTTACTTACTGATATATCCTGTAAGATTATGGACTTTTTTACCCGGAGGAAAATACATATATCAAGCTCTAGAGATGGCCTTAAGCTTTTATTCCAAGATCAAAATAATTAGACTATTTAGTGACCGATTCATTGATAAAAAACTAATCTGAGAAACAGGAACTGAGGAACAAACAGAAACTAGCCACAAAGAACTGAGCGTGGGTGGACATCCTACATCAAATTATTCTGTGAACTGGTTATCCGGAGGACCTTGTACAAAAAAGCGAACATGTGCACTGGTGAATCATAACTCTGTAATCAGATCCCTTAATATTGTGTTTTGTAACTTGAGTGAACCCCTTATGTATCGTTACAGTATCAGTGGTAGCATCAAAACCACATAGGGTGCGATTTTTTACTTTGCCAAATAATTTAGCCACTTATGTGATAAGTGCCATTTCTGGGAAATCTTCTTTAAAAGTATTGTTAAAAATTGACCATCTCAACAAGAAAAAAGTATAATACAGTTATATGAAAAAGTTTGGGCACCCCTATTAATCTTAAGGTTAATATTTTATAAAAATTGTTTTTTTTGCAACAGCTATTTCAGTTTCATATATCTAATAACTGTTGGACACAGTAATGTTTCTGCCTTGATATGAGGTTTATTGTACTAACAGAAAATGTGCAATCTGCATTCAAACAAAATTTGACAGGTGCATAAGTATGGGGGGAGTTGGAAGTTTCGCCCCCAGCAGTTCGCCCCCAGCATTTCGCCCCCAGCATTTCGCCCCCAGCAGTTCGCCCCCAGCAGTTCGCCCCCAGGTACACTTCGCCCCCGAACATTTCGCCCCCAGCATTTCGCCCCCAGGATGTTTCGCCCCCGCACATTTCGCCCCCGCACATTTCGCCCCCAGCAGTTCGCCCCCGGATGTTTCGCCCCTGGATGTTTCGCCCCCGGATGTTTCGCCCCCAGCAGTTCACCCCCGCACATTTCGCCCCCAGCAGTTCGCCCCCGGATGTTTCGCCCCCAGCAGTTTGCCCCCGGATGTTTCGCCCCCGGATGTTTCGTCCCCGGATGTTTCGCCCCCAGCAGTTTGCCCCCGCACATTTCGCCCCCAGCAGTTCGCCCCCGGATGTTTCGCCCCCAGCAGTTCGCCCCCGGATGTTTCGCCCCCGGATGTTTCACCCCCGGATGTTTTGCCCCCAGCAGTTCGCCCCCGCACATTTCGCCCCCAGCAGTTCGCCCCCGGATGTTTCGCCCCCGGATGTTTCGCCCCCAGATGTTTCGCCCCCAGCAGTTCGCCCCTGGATGTTTCGCCCCCAGCAGTTCGCCCCCGGATGTTTCGCCCCCAGCAGTTCGCCCCCGGATGTTTCACCCCCGGATGTTTCGCCCCTGGATGTTTCGCCCCCAGCAGTTCGCCCCCGGATGTTTCGCCCCCGGATGTTTCGCCCCCGGATGTTTTGCCCCCAGTAGTTCGCCCCTGGATGTTTCAACTCCAGATGCTTCGTCCCCAAGCAGTTCGCCCCCGGATGTTTCCCCCCAGCAGTTCGCCCCCCTGATGTTTTGCCTCTAGCAATTTGCTCCTGGATCTTTCGCATCCAGGAAAGACCTGCCTGAACTGAACATTGACAGGTTTGCTTATCACTAATAATACACCATATGAGTCTAAGATATATAATTCTGATCAAATTAGTTTTTTTATTTTAAAACTTTGTTTTCTAGATGAGTCATTTTACAAACAGACAGGAAAATAGTAGGATTTCATTGGTTACTAAGGAGGTCGTGCCCCCTTGGTAGCAGAATGGATCCTGGCTCCCTATGATACATTCAGGGCTGCTTGTTCACAGCCCTATGCAAAGCTCCCTTTCACCCTCCGCTCATGTGCTCTTTCCTGGACAAGAGGAGGGCTCCCCCTGCCTGTGTAAAGCCATTACAGGATGGAACACATAGGGGGGCTTTGCAGAGGGCTGTAAACCAGCAGCCCTTTATACATCATAGGGAATATATTGTTAGTTGCATGCTCCTGTGCAGCCACACCCTCTAGAATCCATCCACAAGTACTGCTAATAAGGAGAAACAACCTCCTTAGCAACCACTGAAATCCTGCAGCACATGGAGCTTTAACTGGGATGAGACTTTTTACACAGAAGTGAAGCTGCTGGAAGGTCTCCTTTGGAAATGAATATCATGGGCACAGGTACTATAACATAACATATTTTTTGTAGAGTTATGCTTTAACTGTATGTATCAAAACTGTTTAAACAAGAAACATAAAAAGGTATAGAGGGGAAGGATTAGAGAAAAAGAGAAAATACAAATTACAGGTTATAATGCTTGAATTATTTTACAGCTAAGAACACTGCTCTCAAAACATACAATATGTGACCATGACCTAAAATTCAAAGCTGTAGGCAATGCCTCTCAGATAATCCATCAAGCTTCTATTATTGAAATCTTGCACGATACGTTTAACCCTTGCTGAAATTGCAGCATACTTTTTGTTTCTTGCAGCAATGGGATTTCCTGCTATTATCTGAATAATTTCAAAACTATGGAGCTCTTGCTGATGTTTCAGACAGTTAATGAACCGGTATATATTTTGGAAAAGAGTACCACATGTTTCTCGAAAGCTACGGTGCCATCCTTCGACATCATTATTTGTTCGCTGATGATCATTCAATGTTCGCTCATACACATTCCAGAATTGAATTGGAAACAAAGGTGCTTGACGTCCTCTGCGATTCATTCGACCGATATAGCTGTCTTCAAAATAGTTAGCAATAGGTATTGCTTCTTGTGGAAAGTCAGGATCTTCCACCAACTCTTCAAATGATTGCACAACATTCTGTGGTGGTAGAAAGGCCAGGGCAGGTATCATGCGTATCCAACGGGAAAATTCATGGTCACCTTGGTATTGCATCTTGAGTCCTTCATTTTGAACTTTACGCCAAACCGACTGTGATAAGTGGAAAAAGCAACCAGTCTTCACAAGGTTGGGGAACTCACTTTCAAATGCCTGTATTGCAGCTAGTTCAAAATCCAACATCAGGTTGTCTGGCTGCAGTCCAGGCTGCAAGTTCTTCAGCTCTTGCAGCAACCTCTGATATGTAGAACGGCTCTTGTCTGTCAGCAAGGTGTACACTAGCGGAACAACAAGGCCGCTGTGGACTACATGGATTGTGTAAAGTTGCTTAAGCAAGGCTGGTGTAGTGAAAAACATGCCATCAGCAAACCACTCTTTACTTTGTGCCAGTAGATGGAGATTCTCTCTTGTTCCAAATATCAACATACGGCTGTGTCCATTTCCTAATTTAAAATGAAAGTATTAGTAGAGGAAATAACAGAAAAAGTGTAACAAGCAGCAGACAGAGAATTTTGGGATAAATTCACAAAAAAAATATCCTAATCAGAAGCCTCTGTTCATATCTCACATTAAAAACTCACATTTTGCTCCAGATTTTCGGATTTCATAATAAAAAACCTGAAGCAAAATCTAGTGTGAAGGGGCCAACCAATAGTTTTTTACAACATATATTGTCCCAGTGGAAAATGATATATTTTTGTTTAAAATTAAAATTACTTCAAAACTTGAAATAGGTCACATTTTTAGGGTACCTTTAGACCCTTCAACTAGACGGCCGTTCAGCACGGCCGATCGCCGCCATGCTGAACAGCTGTCTAGTTGACAGCCGCATCCAGAGGAGGCGTGCGGCTAGGCGTCTGAATGAACGACTGGCAGGGCCGCCCGCCTAAATGAGGTGTTCCATTCAAGCGGATGGGCGCGCTAGTCGTCGGGTGGGCAGGGCGGACGTTCGTGACTATGCTGTCTCATTGAGAGGATTGTGCAGGATGCAAAAAACGCCAGTAAAATCACCAGTGTGCTTTTGGCCTAAGGCATAACTGAATGGTCCATTAGGCTGGGGTCATATGCAGCATTAATGTGTAAATCCCATCCACATGCTGATGAAAAAATGTTGTTTACAAAAAAAAACATGCAGTGCAGCATGTCAATGTATGCTGCCATTATACAAAGAAAATTCCAGCCATTTAGATAAGAGGCTGAAATCCTGCACTAAAACCTGCACCTAAATCCATAGAGTTAAGTGAAGATTTTGATACAGAATTAGGGTACCACAATAGTGGCCACAATTGCAGGCACAAATAGATTCCTGTGGGATCTGCAGTTGCTACCGCAATTACAGCCGCTGCGGAGATGCCGCTCCGCAATCCCCTTCCATCAGTGGGCACGAGGCCTCAGGCTTTATCCAGACAAGCTGGATTTACAGGCGTATTCCGTGCTGTGTTTCCTGAATGAAACCCGCCCTTTCATGTCTATGGTGCGGGTGACGGGCAGATTCTGGCTGGGGCCAGAAAACGCCCCACCGGAAAATAGCTTTAAAGCTATTTTCCGGCGGATCCCGTGCTTAACTTGCCCATTCAAGGGAATGGGCAAGAGGGAAACCTCCTGAAAAATGCCTGCAAACCAATGGAAAAACGCTCGGTTTAGGCAATAGCAAGGCATTGCCACGCCCATAGCAGAGCTTGGCCACGTCCCCTATTTGCAGAACCGTTTTGCCAAAGCGCTTAAAAAGTGCTTGAAAGCAGCAGGCAAAATGCCTCTGCAAATCATGGCGTATCTCTCACCTGAGCTCCGGAGTTCAGCCCGACCTGTCCACGGCGATGGCAGTTCAGCCCGTGCATGCCCCAGACAGGCGAGGCTGAACTCCGGGGCAGCATACAGGACAGGTATGGCCAGTACAATGCTGCATACTTGGAATTAGTGCTGGCCGATCCGATCACTGAAGATCGTAATTTATTACGATTTTCAGGCTGATCGTTATTTTAAATTACGATCCGATTTGTAGCCAGATCATGATGATGATCAGAATTAGAAATCGGAATCCTCCATAATCTGAAAACACTGTCCGGGCATACAGCACTTGTAGCACTTGATGGTCTTTGCAACTGCACTTGGGGACACTTTCAAAATGTTCACAATTTTTCGGACTGACTGCCCTTCATTTCTTAAAGTAATGATGGCCACTCGTTTTTCTTTACTTAGCTGCTTTTTTCTTGCCATAATACAAATTCTAACAGTCTATTCAGTAGGACTAACAGCTGTGTATCCACCAGACTTCTGCATATATATATGTATACGCACTTCTGTATATATATATATATATATACGCACACACTGTACGGGCATACAGCATGTGTGCATATTTAGCTTTAGTAATTGGCACCAGGCTGCGCTGTTAAAAAATAAACAAACCCAGTTACTCACCTCTTTCTCCAGTGTCCAGTACTGGCTCCGGCTCCTAGCCCAGCACTGCAGGGAATCCCGAAATCCGGGCGGCGCATCGCCGCCTCTGTGCCTGCCGTACTATAACTACAATGGAGAGTGATCCCAGGACCGCTCACTAGACGGTCCTGGGAAAGCACCACATCACGTCACAGAACAGCCCGGCACATGTGCAGAGGTGGTGATGCACAACCCAGAATGCATAGCGTTGGGATTTCGGAATTCCCTGCACTGCCGGAGACAGCGCTGGACACCGGAGAGAGTTGAATAACTGGGTTTGTTTATTTTTTAACAGCGCAGCTTGGAGCCATTATACAGTACAGACCAAAAGTTTGGACACACCTTCTCATTTAAAGACTTTTCTGTATTTTCATGACTATGAAAATTGTACAATCACACTGAAGGCATCAAAGCTATGAATTAACACATGTGGAATTATATACTTAACAAAAAAAGTGTGAAACAACTGTAAATATGTCTTATATTCTAGGTTCTTCAAAGTAGCCACCTCTTGCTTTGATGACTGCTTTGCACACTCTGGGCATTCTCTTGATGAGCTTCAAGAGATCGTCACCGGGAATGGCCTTCCAATAATCTTGAAGGAGTTCCCAGAGATGCTCAGCACTTGTTGGCCCTTTTGCCTTCACTATGCGGTCCAGCTAACCCCAAACCATCTCGATTGGGTTCAGGTCTAGCGACTGTGGAGGCCAGGTCATCTGGCATAGCACCCCATCACTCTCCTTCTTGGTCAAATAGCCCTTACACAGCCTGGAGGTGTGTTTGGGGTCATTGTCCTGTTGAAAAATAAATGATGGTCCATCTAAACGCAAACCGGATGGAATAGCATGCCGCTGCAAGATGCTGTGGTAGCCATCCTGGTTCAGTATGCCATCAATTTTGAATAAATCCCCAACAGTGTCACCAGCAAAGCACCCCCACACCATCACACCTCCTCGTCCATGCTTCACGGTGGGAACCAGGCATGTAGAGTCCATCCGTTCACCTTTTCTACGTCGCACAAAGACACGGTGGTTAGAACCAAAGATCTCAAATTTTGACTCATCAGACCAAAGCACAGATTTCCACTGGTCTAATGTCCATTCCTTGTGCTCTTTAGCTAAAACAAGTGTCTTCTGCTTGTTGCCTGTCCTTAGAAGTGGTTTCCTAGCAGCTATTTTACCATGAAGGCCTGCTGCACAAGTCTCCTCTTAACAGTTGTTGTAGAGATGTGTCTGCTGCTAGAACTGTGTGTGGCACTGACCTGGTCTCTAATCTGAGCTGCTGTTAACCTGCGATTTCTGAGGCTGGTGACTCGGATAAACTTATCCTCAGAAGCAGAGGTGACTCTTGGTCTTCCTTTCCTGGGGCGGTCCTCATGTGAGCCAGTTTCTTTGTAGCACTTGATGGTCTTTGCAACTGCACTTGGGGACACTTTCAAAATGTTCACAATTTTTCGGACTGACTGCCCTTCATTTCTTAAAGTAATGATGGCCACTCGTTTTTCTTTACTTAGCTGCTTTTTTCTTGCCATAATACAAATTCTAACAGTCTATTCAGTAGGACTAACAGCTGTGTATCCACCAGACTTCTGCACAACACAACTAATGGTCCCAACACCATTTATAAGGCAATAAATTCCACTTATTAAACCTGACAGGGCACACTCGTGAAGTGAAAACCATTCCCGTGACTACCTCATGAAGCTCATCAAGAGAATGCCAAGAGTGTGCAAAGCAGTCATCAAAGCAAATAACCTAGAATATAAGACATAATTTCAGTTGTTTCACACTTTTTTGTTAAGTATATAATTAAACATGTGTTAATTCATAGTTTTGATGCCTTCAGTGTGAATGTACAAATTTCATAGTCATGAAAATACAGAAAAATCTTTAAATGAGAAGGTGTGTCCAAACTTTTGGTCTGTACTGTATATATGCAAGAAAACTGGAAGAAAAGTGGCTCAACTGAGATTGTTGCTGAGGACTCAGTGTGCTGCTAGAGCAGGGGTTGGTTTCCGCCCGTACTTAACATGCATCCATGAAGAAATACCTCCGCACTGCTGAAGTCCTATACAAATCCTTTATTGCATTACAAAGTTCCAAAAGTGCCAGACCACCATCACCCACCCACATATATACACATATATACACACACACTGTTTGGGCGTACAGTGTGTATATATATATATATGTATATATATATATATATATATATATATATCACCGCAAAAAAGTAAAAAAAAGGAAAAAAAAATTAAAAAAGTAAAAAACTGAGCGGCACCGACCCTTAATCAACCGTAATAATGAACTCTATTCAGGGATATCAGATGTGACTCCTCGCTATGCCGCTAACACCGGATCTCAGGTGCTCCTTCATAGAAAAAAGACTTCCATCCATGCGCTCCTTGTAAGTAAAAAATGAGGGCACTCACCAGTCTTCGGTAAAGTGACTTCTTTATTAACAACGACAACTCCAGATAAAAGTCATGGCCGGGGGAGAGGGAGCCGGAGCTCGTGTGAGCAGGGGAGGACGACGGCCGTTTCGCGCTATGCCTGCGCTTCTACGGGTCGATTTGTGCTCAGGACAGACAGCGGATATAGTGCACCGGCCAGACACACCCTGCCACCAAATCCCTCCCACAAACCATAGAAATACAAAAAGCACATATTAAAAACTAAAGTTAAAAACAATACATGGCTTATGGAGTACATATATGACATGGAACACAAATCGCTACTGAAGAGATGTCAGCAAATGCTATACCAAATTATCGCTCTATGACCTGTCAATTGTGTTCACTATACGTGACACTGCGCTCATAAGACAACTACAGAAAAATGGACATATCGACTCTGTCATTGAAACCAAGCGGACCCATGGCATTACAGCGCAGGATCCACCTGGCTTCACATCTCAAGAGCAGATTGTCCAAATCACCACCTTGGGCAGGCAAATTCACCTTTTCGATGCCAGCAAAGGTAAGACATTCAGTCCTACCACCGTGTTTCTCCCTCACATGGGAAATGAATCGCGGGACACCTTTTCCTGATGCTACTGACCTGCAATGCTCTCGAAAACGGACATACATCGGGCGGATAGTTTTGCTGATATAATATCGCTTGCAAGGACAGAATACAATATACACTACATGATCAGTTTTACACGTGATGAAATCATTAACCGTGTGTGACACTGCACCTATACGGAGAAACCGCTCTGTAAGGTGCTGCTGACAGCACGAGCAATGGCCGCACCTAAAATTGCCTTTAGGGGACATCCCATTTAGCCAATTAGTATTTGATTTAGTGACGCGGTTTCTTACCAATCTATCTCTTAACCTTGCACTTCTTCTATTGGCTATTAAGGGGCCTCTTGCTGCTACGTCGGCTAACTCCTTATCTCTCTCTAACAGGTGCCAGTTCTTTTTAATAGCTAACCTAATTTGCTGGTCCATGTTGCTATATTTAAAACAAAAAGTAAATCTTTTCCCAATCTCCTGTCTCTGGGAGGGCGGTTTTTTAACAACCCCTTCTATCCTCTCATTTTTTACTCTGTCCAAAGTAGATGTCAGCAACCTCTCTGGGTAACCCCTTTCTCTAAATCTGACTTTCATCTCTTCTGATTGACGGTGAAACCCCTCTTCAGTGTTGTTCACCCTACTCACTCTCAAGAATTGGGTGTACGGTACTGCTCGTTTCGTATGCATGGGGTGATAACTGTTGTAATGCATCAGGGTATTGGCCGCTACCGGTTTACGAAAAAGTGAAGTGCAGACCTTACCGTCTTTAATTTCCAAGGCAACATCTAAGAATTCAAGCCGTTCACCCCCGAACACTGACGTAAAAACCATATTTAGATCATTGATCCGATTCAGGTGCGCCACAAAATCACTAAATGCATCTTTTGTCCCGTCCCAAATTATTACTATATCATCGACGTACCTACGATAATATTTTATGTGTTGCAAGAAACTATTGTTATACGAATAGATGTATTTTCTCCTAGGGTGAACAACACTGAAGAGGGGTTTCACCGTCAATCAGAAGAGATGAAAGTCAGATTTAGAGAAAGGGGTTACCCAGAGAGGTTGCTGACATCTACTTTGGACAGAGTAAAAAATGAGAGGATAGAAGGGGTTGTTAAAAAACTGCCCTTCCAGAGACAGGAGATTGGGAAAAGATTTACTTCTTGTTTTAAATATAGCAACATGGACCAGCAAATTAGGTTAGCTATTAAAAAGAACTAGCACCTGTTAGAGAGAGATAAGGAGTTAGCCGACGTAGCAGCAAGAGGCCCCTTAATAGCCAATAGAAGAAGTGCAAGGTTAAGAGAGAGATTGGTAAGAAACCGCGTCACTAAATCAAATACTAATTGGCTAAATGGGATGTCCCCTAAAAGCAATTTTAGGTGCGGCCATTGCTCGTGCTGTCAGCAGCACCTTACAGAGCGGTTTCTCCGTATAGGTGCAGTGTCACACACGGTTAATGATTTCATCACGTGTAAAACTGATCATGTAGTGTATATTGTATTCTGTCCTTGCAAGCGATATTATATCGGCAAAACTATCCGCCCGATGTATGTCCGTTTTCGAGAGCATTGCAGGTCAGTAGCATCAGGAAAAGGTGTCCCGCGATTCATTTCCCATGTGAGGGAGAAACACGGTGGTAGGACTGAATGTCTTACCTTTGCTGGCATCGAAAAGGTGAATTTGCCTGCCCAAGGTGGTGATTTGGACAATCTGCTCTTGAGATGTGAAGCCAGGTGGATCCTGCGCTGTAATGCCATGGGTCCGCTTGGTTTCAATGACAGTCGATATGTCCATTTTTCTGTAGTTGTCTTATGAGCGCAGTGTCACGTATAGTGAACACAATTGACAGGTCATAGAGCGATAATTTGGTATAGCATTTGCTGACATCTCTTCAGTAGCGATTTGTATTCCATGTCATATATGTACTCCATAAGCCATGTATTGTTTTTAACTTTAGTTTTTAATATGTGCTTTTTGTATTTCTATGGTTTGTGGGAGGGATTTGGTGGCGGGGTGTGTCTGGCCGGTGCACTATATCCGCTGTCTGTCCTGAGCACAAATCGACCCGTAGAAGCGCAGGCATAGCGCGAAACGGCCGTCGTCCTCCCCTGCTCACACGAGCTTCGGCTCCCTCTCCCCCAGCCATGACTTTTATCTGGAGTTGTCGTTGTTAATAAAGAAGTCACTTTACCGAAGACTGGTGAGTGCCCTCATTTTACTTACAAGGAGCGCATATATATATATATATATATATATATATATATATATATAGCTCTGGAGAATTAATTCCAATCTTTTGGTATGATCAGCCCGATCTGATCCTATCTTTCCAGTGATCGGCCAACACTAATTGGAATCAGTAGGCCTCACTACATTATATTACCCTCAAAGTTTCCCTTGAAGGCAAAAATCACATAGTATTTTATATCAGCACCTTACAGTCTAGCATTTTTCACATTTGTGCAAAATAAACTTTGCAATAATTATGCATAATGGAATTGTTTTAATACAATGTTAAATGGTTAAGTAGCTTACCAGAGTCATGCAGAAGGAACTGCTGCTGGACACCATCAATACTGATCTCCTGGAACTCCAGGGGGATAACAAGTTGATCAAGGGTTTGAGGTAACCTTGGGATATTGCCAAGTTGCCTTGCTAATCGTATTGTCCTCTTCAGTGATGCTTTCCTTGGGAGAAGTGCTGCAACATTAGAATGGGCTCCTGAAACGACGTCTGTGAGAATCTGTTGTGGTGTCTCCTGTGTTGTCCTTGCCCTGGTGACTGCCTCATTAACAAGTCGGATTGCTTCAGGTCTTGCAGCTTGTGCTGTGTGACTGTGAAGATTGACTACTTTCACAACTTCGCCAGATTCTTCATTGGTCCAAACACGTCCCTTGCAAGTCGACCGTTTTTCACATACCCAGATGGAATGGACATCATCAGCGGTTCGTTTGGAAAATAAGTAAATGTGATTCTCATGGACCAACTTCCTCCTTCCACGTTTGGACAGAACTGAATTCATAGTTGTAGAAAGTGAATTGCTGTGGAAGCTGACTGATTTTTTGTGGCAGTACACTTCTCTCTTTGTGGAGATTTCAGACACTGCTATATTCTGATGTACAGGTGGAATAAAAGCTAGTCTAATGTAACTTGCAGGACATGTGACCTGCTACTTGTTACATCTGCAACAAAACTTGCAGCAAAGCAGGTCAGTGCTGGGTCAACTTGCAACAAAGCAGGTCAGTGCTGGGTCAGGTAAAAGTTCAAAATTGTTTAGATTTAAGGCCTCTTGCACACTGTAATTTTAGAGTGGTTTCACACTTGTGTTTGTGGCCGCCAGAGGTCAATCCGGTCTGGATCTGACATCCAGCTGACCCAAGGGCAATGCTGGCGGAATGCTGGCATTCCGCTCGCATTGCCCATAGAAGTGAACGGCTCGGTTCCGCGGTCTGCAGCCGCCCGTTCGCTTTCATAATGCCGCATTCCGCTATCAGTGTCAGAGTAAAAAGAAGAGCTTTTTCTTCTTTTCGTTCCACTGCAGGTTAGCGGAATGCGGCATCACAGAAGCGAACGGGCGGCCTGTAGTGCATATGTAGCGGAAGTGTAAAAGCACCCTTATGCTGCCACTGTTTTAGAACTCCAAAGCACGTGCTTTACTGGCATTTTTCAGAGCGCTTTTGTGAGCGCTCTCGGTAATGACCCATAAGATACAGGCTATTGATGAATGCTAAGTGCTCAAAAATAGCTCCTGTAATAAAATAAAAAGAGCTGGCCGAAACAACACCTCGCTTTTCCAGCCATTGACTTATATAACTGTCTAAGGGTCACTTTCGTCTTTCTCTCTGTAACGTTTTATTCGTATATTCATTTGTCGCGGCGTCTGTCTGTCTGTCAAGTCGCTGATTGGTCATGGCAAAACGTCCACGACCATTGCCACGACCAATCAGCGACGGTCACAGGCTGCCAGAAAAATGGCCGCTGCTTCACTGCCCTGCACTCACCGCTGACCGCTCACACAGGGTTAATGCCAGTGTTAATGGATCGCGGTGTACCGCACTCCGTTAATGCTGCTATTAACCCTGTGTGACCAACTTTTCACTATTGATCGTGCCTATGCAGCATCAATAGTGAAAAGATGTAATGTTAAAAATAAAAAAAATTTAAAAAAAGTTATTCTCACCCCCTCCGATGTCGCGCTGCCCTCCGTGCCTCTCTCCAGTGCACGCCGTGCCTTCCGGTCCGAACGATGCTATGCATCCAGGACCTGCGATGATGTCACGGTCATGTGACCACAACATCATCGCAGGTCCTATGCTCAGACCGGAAGCCACTGCCAGCACTGCAGAGAGGCGCGAGGACTTCAGGGCCCGTGGCTGAGGTGAGTATATCTTTATTTATTTATTTTTTTAACACGAATATAGTGCCCACATTCCTAGACTACGTGGGCAGTGCAATATACTACGTGACAAGTGCAATATACTATGTCGGCTGGCCAATATACTACATGTGCTGTGCAATTTACTACGTGGACTGTGCAATTTACATGCGCTGTCCAAAATACTACTTCGGCTGTCCAATATACTACATGGCCTGTGCAATGTACTACGTGGACTGTCCAATATACTACATAACCTGTGCAACATACCATGTGGCTGCGCCTTCTAGAATACCCAATACGTTAGAATCAGGCCACCATCTAGTATATTCAAAATTGGCAATCTTCTTAGCGATTTTCCAGTGCTTAGCACTTGGGAAAGTGGCTACTGTAAAAGAGGTCTTAGGGCTAAAACACAAGGCCAAAATTCCCTGCCTAATTTGGGGCCAAAAGATCTGGGGGGCAAAAAGCTGGGGGTGAAACATCCGGGGGCAAACTGCTGGGCGCGAAACATCCAGGGGCGAAACATCCGGGGGCAAAACATCCGGGGGCGAACTGCTGGGGGCGAAACATCCGGGGGCAAACTGCTGGGGGCGAAATATCCGGGGGCGAAACATCCGGGGGCGAACTGTTGGGGGCGAAACATCCGGGGGCGAACTGCTGGGGGCGAAACATCCGGGGGGGAAACATCCGGGCGCGAAACATCCGGGGGCGAACTGCTGGGGGCGAAATGTGCGGGGGCGAACTGCTGGGGGCGAAACATCCGGGGGCGAAACATCCGGGGGCGAACTGCTGGGGGCGAAATGTGCGGGGGCAAAATGCTGGGGGCGAAATGTTTGGGGGCGAAGTGTACCTGGGGGCGAACTGCTGGGGGCGAACTGCTGGGGGCGAAATGCTGGGGGCGAACTGCTGGGGGCGAAACTTCCTAAAACCAAGTATGGGCACCCCACCAGAAAAGTGACATTAATATTTAGTAGATCCTCCTTTTGCAAAAATAACAGCCTCTAGTCGCTTCCTATAGCTTTTAATGAGTTCCTGGATCCTGGATGAAGGTATTTTTGACCATTCCTCTTTACAAAACAATTCCAGTTCAGTTAATTTTGATGGTCGCCGAGCATGGACAGCCCTCTTCAAATGATCCCACAGATGTTCAATGTTATTCAGGTCTGGTGACTGGGATGGCCATTCCAGAACAGTGTAATTGTTCCTCTGCATGAATGCCTGAGTAGATTTGGAGCGGTGTTTTGGATCATTGTCTTGCTGAAAGATCATTTGCGAAACTTCAACTTTGTCACTGATTCATGAACATTATTGTCAAGAATCTGCGCATACTGAGAGGAATCCATGCGTCCCTCAACTTTAACAAGATTCCCGGTGCCGGCATTGGCCACACAGCCCCAAAGCATGATGGAACCTCCACCAAATTTTACTGTGGGTAGCAAGTGTTTTTCTTGGAATTGTTATGGACCTGGTGGTTAGGAGCACCCGGAACGACCTGATGGTTAAACTCACACAGGACAAGCTCTGGGAAGTGGGAGCTCTGCTGACCGCAACCCCTAATCCTATCACACAACTAGAAATAGCCGTGGAGCGTACCTAACACTGCCTAGACGCCTCTTCACAGCCTAAGAGCTAACTAGCCCTAGAAATAGAAAATAAAGCCTACCTTGCCTCTGAGAAATTCCCCAAAGAAAAAGGCACCCCCCCACATATATTGACTGTGAGTTAAGATGAAGTCACAAAAACAGAAATGAAACAGGTTTCAGCAAAGGGAGGCCAGACTTACTAAACAGACTGAGGATAGGAAAGGTATCTTTGCGGTCAGCACAAAAAACTACAAAAAGACCACGCAGAGTGTGCAAAAAGACCTCCGCACCGACTCACGGTGCGGAGGTGCCACTCTGCATCCCAGAGCTTCCAGCTAGCAAGGCAAAATCATGATAGCAAGCTGGACAAAAAAACAATGAACAAATAATTAACTAGCAGGGACTTAGCTTCTGCTGGAGTAGACAGGTCACCAGAAAGATCCAAGAGCGAACTGAACCAGTACAAGAACATTGACAGCTGGCATGGAGTAACGATCTGAGTGGAGTTAAATAGAGCAGCCAGCCAAAGAATAAACTCCGTCACCTGTGGAAGGAACCTCAGAAGCAGCAGCTCCACTCACAGCCACCAGAGGGAGTCCATGGACAGAACTCGCCGAAGTACCATTTATGATCACAGGAGGAAGTTCGATAACAGAATTCACAACAGTACCCCCCTTGAGGAGGGGTCACTGAACCCTCACCAGAGCCCCCAGGCCGATCAGGACGAGCCAAATGAAAGGCACGAACTAGATCGGCAGCATGAACATCAGAGGCAAAAACCCAGGAATTATCTTCCTGACCATAACCCTTCCACTTGACCAGGTACTGGAGTTTCCGTCTCGAAATACGAGAATCCAAAATCTTCACCACATACTCCAACTCCCCCTCGACCAACACCGGGGCAGGAGGATCAACGGAGGGAACCATAGGCGCCACGTATCTCCGCAATAACGACCTATGGAACACATTATGGATGGCAAAAGAAGCTGGAAGGGCCAAACGAAAAGACACAGGATTGAGAACTTCAGAAATCTTATACGGACCAATGAAACGAGGCTTAAACTTAGGAGAGGAAACCTTCTTAGGAACATGACGAGACGACAACCAAACCAAATCCCCAACACGAAGTCGGGGACCAACACAGCGCCGGCGGTTAGCGAAACGTTGAGCCTTCTCCTGGGACAATGTCAAATTGTCCACCACATGAGTCCAAATCTGCTGCAACCTGTCCACCACAGTATCCACACCAGGACAGTCCGAAGGCTCAACCTGCCCTGAAGAGAAACGAGGATGGAAACCAGAATTACAGAAAAAGTTAAAACCAAAGTAGCCGAGCTGGCCCGATTATTAAGGGCGAACTCAGCCAAAGGCAAGAAGGACACCCAATCATCCTGATCAGCAGAAACAAAGCATCTCAGATATGTTTCCAAAGTCTGATTAGTTCGTTCGGTTTGGCCATTTGTCTGAGGATGGAAAGCCGAAGAAAAAGACAAATCAATGCCCATCTTAGCACAAAAGGACCGCCAAAACCTCGAAACAAACTGGGAACCTCTGTCCGAGACGATGTTCTCCGGAATGCCATGCAAACGAACCACATGCTGGAAAAACAATGGCACCAAATCAGAGGAGGAAGGCAATTTAGACAAGGGTACCAAATGGACCATATTAGAGAAGCGATCACAAACCACCCAAATGACCGACATCCTTTGAGAGATAGGGAGATCTGAAATAAAATCCATGGAAATATGCGTCCAGGGCGTCTTCGGGACCGGCAAGGGCAAAAGCAACCCACTGGCACGAGAACAGCAGGGCTTAGCCCGAGCACAAGTCCCACAGGACTGCACAAAAGAACGCACATCCCGTGACAAAGAAGGCCACCAAAAGGATCTAGCCACCAAATCTCTGGTACCAAAGATTCCCGGATGACCCGCTAACACCGAACAATGAACCTCAGAGATAACTCTACTAGTCCATCTATCAGGGACAAACAGTTTCTCCGCTGGACAACGGTCAGGTCTATCAGCCTGAAACTTCTGCAGCACGCGCCGCAAATCAGGGGAGATGGCAGACAAAATTACCTCCTCTTTGAGAATACCCGCCGGCTCAGGAACACCCGGAGAGTCAGGCACAAAACTCCTTGACAGGGCATCAGCCTTCACATTCTTAGAGCCCAGAAGGTACGAAACCACAAAATCAAAACGGGAGAAAAACAGTGACCATTGAGCTTGTCTAGGATTCAACCGTTTGGCAGACTCGAGATAAGTCAAATTCTTGTGATCCGTCAAGACCACCACGCGATGCTTGGCTCCTTCAAGCCAATGTCGCCACTCCTCGAATGCCCACTTCATGGCCAACAACTCTCGATTGCCAACATCATAATTGCGCTCAGCAGGCAAAAATTTTCTAGAAAAGAAGGCACATGGTTTCATCACCGAGCCATCAGAACTTCTTTGCGACAAAACAGCCCCTGCTCCAATCTCAGAAGCATCAACCTCGACCTGAAACGGGAGTGAAACATCTGGCTGGCACAACACAGGGGCAGAAGAAAAACGACGCTTCAACTCCTGAATAGCCTCTACAGCCGCAGAGGACCAATTGACCACATCAGCACCTTTCTTGGTCAAATCAGTCAACGGTTTAGCAACACTAGAAAAATTAGCGATGAAGCGACGGTAAAAATTAGCAAAGCCCAGGAACTTCTGCAGGCTCTTCACAGATGTCGGCTAAGTCCAATCATAAATGGCCTGAACTTTAACAGGGTCCATCTCGATAGTAGAAGGGGAAAAAATGAAACCCAAAAATGAAACCTTCTGAACTCCAAAGAGACATTTCGACCCCTTCACAAACAAGGAATTCGCATGAAGGACCTGGAACACCATTCTGACCTGCTTCATATGAGACTCCCAATCATCCGAAAAGACCAAAATATCATCCAAATATACAATCATGAATCTATCCAGGTACTCTCAGAAGATGTCATGCATAAAGGACTGAAACACAGATGGAGCATTAGAAAGCCCAAATGGCATAACCAGGTACTCAAAATGGCCCTCGGGCATATTAAATGCTGTTTTCCATTCATCTCCCTGTTTAATTCGCACAAGATTATACGCCCCTCAAAGATCTATCTTGGTGAACCAACTAGCCCCCTTAATCCGAGCAAACAAATCAGACAGCAGCGGCAAAGGGTACTGAAATTTGACTGTGATCTTATTAAGAAGGCGGTAATCAATACAAGGTCTCAAAGAGCCATCCTTCTTGGCCACAAAAAAGAACCCTGCTCCCAACGGTGATGACGACGGGCGAATATGACCTTTCTCCAAGGATTCCTTTATATAACTCCGCAAAGCGGCGTGCTCTGGCACAGATAAATTAAACAGTCGGCCCTTAGGAAACTTACTACCAGGAATCAAATTAATAGCACAATCGCAATCCCTATGAGGAGGTAGGGCACCGGATTTGGGCTCTTCAAATACATCCCGGTAATCTGACAAAAACTCAGGGACTTCAGAAGGAGTGGAAGGCGAAATTGACAGCAATGGAACATCACCATGTACCCCCTGACAACCTTAGCCGGACACAGACATAGATTTCCAATCCAATACTGTATTATGGACCTGTAGCCATGGCAACCCCAAAACGACCACATCATGCAGATTATGCAACACCAAAAAGCGAATATCCTCCTGATGTGCAGGAGCCATGCACATGGTCAATTGAGTCCAGTACTGAGGCTTATTCTTGGCCAAAGGCGTAGCATCAATTCCTCTCAATGGAATAGGATACTGCAAGGGCTCCAAGAAAAAAACACAGTGCCTGGCAAACTCCAAGTCCATCAAATTCAGGGCAGCGCCTGAATCCACAAATGCCATAACAGAATAGGACGACAGAGAGCAAATCAGAGTAACGGACAAAAGAAATTTCGACTGTACCGTACCAATGGTGGCAGACCTAGCGAACCGCTTAGTGCACTTAGGACAATCGGAGATAGCATGAGTGGAATCACCACAGTAAAAACACAGCCCATTCCGACGTCTGTGTTTTTGCCGTTCAGCTCTGGTCAAAGTCCTATCACATTGCATAGGCTCAGGCCTATGCTCAGAGAATACCGCCAAATGGTGCACAGCTTTGCGCTCACGCAAGCGCTGATCGATCTGAATGGCCAAGGACATAGACTCATTCAGACCAGCAGGCGTGGGAAATCCCACCATGACATCCTTAAGGGCTTCAGAAAGACCCTTTCTGAAAATTGCCGCCAGGGCACACTCATTCCACTGAGTAAGCACAGACCACTTTCTAAACTTCTGACAGTACACCTCCGCTTCATCGTGACCCTGACACAAAGCCAGCAAGATTTTCTCTGCCTGATCCACTGAATTTGGTTCATCATAAAGCAATCCAAGCGCCAGAAAAAACGCATCTACATCACGCAATGCAGGATCTCCTGGCGCAAGGGAAAATGCCCAGTCTTGAGGGTCACCACGCAACAAAGAAATAATGATTTTTACTTGTTGAACAGGGTCACCAGAGGAGCGGGGTTTCAAAGCTAGAAACAGTTTACAATTATTTTTGAAATTCAGGAACTTAGATCTATCCCCAGAAAACAAATCAGGAATTGGAATTCTAGGCTCTAACATCGGATTCTGAACCACAAAATCTTGAATATTTTGTATCCTTGCTGTGAGATGATCCACACAAGGGGACAGACCTTGAATGTCCATATCTACTCCTGTGTCCTGAACCACCCAGAGGTTAAGGGGAAAAGAAAGACAAAACACACTGCAGAGAAAATAAAATGGTCTCAGAACTTCTCTTATCCCTCTATTGAGATGCATTAATACTTTGGGCTAGCTGTACTGTTATGAACCTGGTGGTTAGGAGAACCCGGAACGACCTGATGGTTAAACTCACACAGGACAAGCTCTGGGAAGTGGGAGCTCTGCTGACCGCAACCCCTAATCCTATCACACAACTAGAAATAGCCGTGGAGCGTACCTAACACTGCCTAGACGCCTCTTCACAGCCTAAGAGCTAACTAGCCCTAGAAATAGAAAATAAAGCCTACCTTGCCTCAGAGAAATTCCCCAAAGGAAAAGGCAGCCCCCCACATATATTGACTGTGAGTTAAGATGAAGTCACAAACACAGAAATGAAACAGGTTTCAGCAAAGGGAGGCCAGACTTACTAAACAGACTGAGGATAGGAAAGGTATCTTTGCGGTCAGCACAAAAAACTACAAAAAGACCACACAGAGTGTGCAAAAAGACCTCCGCACCGACTCACGGTGCGGAGGTGCCACTCTGCATCCCAGAGCTTCCAGCTAGCAAGGCAAAATCATGATAGCAAGCTGGACAAGAAAACAATGAACAAATAATTAACTAGCAGGGACTTAGCTTCTGCTGGAGTAGAAAGGTCACCAGAAAGATCCAAGAGCGAACTGAACCAGTACAAGAACATTGACAGCTGGCATGGAGTAACGATCTGAGTGGAGTTAAATAGAGCAGCCAGCCAAAGAATAAACTCCGTCACCTGTGGAAGGAACCTCAGAAGCAGCAGCTCCACTCACAGCCACCAGAGGGAGTCCATGGACAGAACTCGCCGAAGTACCATTCATGACCACAGGAGGAAGTTCGATAACAGAATTCACAACAGGAATGCTGTGTTTTTTGGCCGACATGCATAACGCCTTTTTGTATGACCAAACAACTCAATCTTGGTTTCTTCAGGCCACAGGACCTTCTTCCCAAAAGAAATTGGCTTCTCCAAATGTGCTTTTGTATACCTCAGCCGACTCTGTTTGTGGCGTGCTTGCAGAAACGGCTTCTTTCGCATCACTCTCCAATACAGCTTCTCCTTGTGCAAAGTGCGTTGTATAGTTGACCGATGCACAGTGACACCATCTGCAGCAAGTTGATGCTGCAGCTCTCTGGAGGTGGTCTGAGGATTGTCCTTGACTGATCTCACCATTCTTCTTCTCTGCCTTTCTGATGTTTTTCTTGGCCTGCCACTTCTGGCCTTAACAAGAACTGTACCTGTGTTCTTCCATTTCCTTACTATGTTCCTCACAGTGGAAATTGACAGGTTAAATCTCTGAGACAGCTTTTTGTATCCTTCCCCTGAACAACTATTTTGAATAATCTTTGTTTTCAGATCATTAGACATTTGTTTTGAGGAGCCCATGATGCCACTCTTCAGAGGAGATTCAAACAGGAGAACAACTTGCAAGTGGCCACTTTAGTAGCTTTTCTGATGATTGCATACACCTGACTATGAAGTTCAAAGCTCAATGAGGTTAGAAAACAAAAAAAATGCTTTAGTAAGTCAGTAAAAAGTAGGTAGGAGTATTTAAAACAAGAAAATGATAAGGGTGCCCAATGCACCTGTCAAATTTGTTTGAATGCAGATTGCACATTTTCTGTTAGTACAGTAAAACTCATTTCAAGGCAGAAACATTACTGTGTCCAACAGTTATTAGATATATGAAACTGAAATAGCTGTTGCAAAACATTTTTTTTTATAAAACATTAAGCTTAAGATTAATAGGGGTGCCCAAACTTTTTCATATAACTATATATGATAATTGTCACGCTACCCAATGTTGTAAATGAACAAACAGAAAAACAAATAAAGAAGCCATAAAAATTCAAGATCAATTAAATAAAGGATAAAAAAATATAATATGACTTTTAGGCTATTTTCACATCTGTGAAATCTTGATCCTACCACTGGATCTCCCAATCTGAGCTAAAGGCTTCACATGCATATATAGTCTAGGTCTTCCGATCCGAGTTACACGGTCAGTGTGAAACTGCCTAGAATTGATTTGTTAACCTCCTCTGTGTCAGATGCTGATATGGGTTTCAGTAGTTTATTTTTTAGCAAATTATGTATTTGGACTGTGGAAGAATCAATGGACAAAACAAAAATGACAAATCATGATCTATCAAGATTTTTTCTTTGATGAAGAGGCCTATGTAGTCTTGTGTTTGCTATTTGCTGTCATCTTTTTGGACAGCCAATAAATGGTAAATATAATATAACTTTAATTTAGGAAATATTGCCTTATGGGTGTTGATAACTAAGCACATGTAACAGCAAGTTACAGTCTGAAAGTGGGCTATCTCACAATATTGGAGTCACAAAATGAATATATTCAATCTCATTGAACATTGCTGAAATATTTATAAGTGACACCTCATGTTCTTTTTATTCACCATCCTTATGAACTTCTCTGAAAACTGTATTTAAACAGTTGAGATAGGGGTAAAAAAAAAACCCATATACAACATGTAAAAAAAGTAAGTCTTTATAAGGTCTCTTTAATTCGTTAGTGCTTGTCACGTTCGCAAAAAAAAAATACAGTGATATTGCTGTTTGGATCCGTGTGTCAACAGTGTTTGGTCAGTGTGTCATCAGTGTTTGGTCCGTGTATCATTAGTGTTTGGTCAGTGTGTCATTGGTGTTTGGTTAGTGTGTGATCAGTGTTTGGTCAATGTTTCATTGGTGTTTGGTCAGTGTGTCATCGGTGTTTGGTTACTGTCATCAATGTTTGGTCAGTGAGTCATCGGTGTTTGGTTAGTGTGTCATCGGTGTTTGGTTAGTGTGTCATCAGTGTTTAGTCAATGTGTCATCAGTGTTTGGTTAGTGTGTCATCAGTGTTTGGTTAGTGTGTCAGCAGTGTTTGGTCAATGTGTCACCTGTGTTTGGTTACTGTCATCGGTGTTTGGTCAGTGAGTCATCAGTGTTTGGTTAGTGTGTCATCGGTGTTTGGTTAGTGTGTCATCGGTGTTTGGTTAGTGTGTCATCGGTGTTTGGTTAGTGTGTCATCGGTGTTTGGTTAGTGTGTCATCGGTGTTTGGTTAGTGTGTCATCGGTGTTTGGCTAGTGTGTCAGCAGTGTTTGGTCAATGTGTCACCGGTTTTTGGTTATTGTCATTGGTGTTTGGTCAGTGAGTCATCGGTGTTTGGTCAGTGTGTCATCAGTGTTTGGTTAGTGTGTCATCGGTGTTTGGCTAGTGTGTCAGCAGTGTTTGGTCAATGTGTCACCGGTTTTTGGTTATTGTCATCGGTGTTTGGTCAGTGAGTCATCGGTGTTTGGTCAGTGAGTCATCGGTGTTTGGTCAGTGTGTCATCAGTGTTTGGTTAGTGTGTCATCAGTGTTTGGTTAGTGTGTCAGCAGTGTTTGGTCAATGTGTCACCTGTGTTTGGTTACTGTCATCGGTGTTTGGTCAGTGAGTCATCAGTGTTTGGTTAGTGTGTCATCGGTGTTTGGTTAGTGTGTCATCGGTGTTTGGTTAGTGTGTCATCGGTGTTTGGTTAGTGTGTCATCGGTGTTTGGTTAGTGTGTCATCGGTGTTTGGTTAGTGTGTCAGCAGTGTTTGGTCAATGTGTCACCGGTTTTTGGTTATTGTCATCGGTGTTTGGTCAGTGAGTCATCGGTGTTTGGTCAGTGAGTCATCGGTGTTTGGTTAGTGTGAAATTGGTGTTTGGTTAGTGTGTCATTAGTGTGTCATCGGTGTTTGGTTAGTGTGTCAGCAGTGTTTGGTGTTTGGTTAATGTGTCATCGGTCTTTGGTTACTGTCATCGGTGTTTGGTTAGTGTGTCATTGGTGTTTCGTTAGTGTGTCATCGGTGTTTGGTTAGTGTGTCATTGGTGTTTGGTTAGTTAGTCATCAGTGTTAGGTCAATGTGTCATCAGTGTTTGGTTATTGTGTCATCGGTGTTTGGTTAGTGTGTCAACAGTGCTTGGTGTTTGGTCAATGTGTCATTGGTGTTTGGTCAATGTGTCATTGGTGTTTTTCATGCAAGAATAAATAAATAAGCTACAAAGCTTCTCCTATCCTTTGCAATATTACATATGGACATCAAATGTTTTTAACTGACCCATAGGCTTGCATTGGCAAAAAACAGATATGTCTCTGTGAGTTTTGTTTGGACACATGGCTCATGAAAAAATGTGGACATTTGAATAGCAGCATAGATTAAAATGAGTATGTATTGTATCTTTTAAAAACATGAATGTCTGAATGATGGCTTACGGGGAACTCACTTCCTACTGTAAATTCACCCCCACCCCCACTACCCACAAAGTCAAAGGAGCCTCCGCAAATCACTTGAAGTAAATGGTACCTGATTTTATATGCAGTGCAGGGAATCTTAAATTATTAGTGCCTTGACATTATCTGCAGCAAAACACCACAAACATAGCCTAAAAAAATTCAAAACATTCTTTCTGTTCATTTCAATTTTATTCTTCGTTGCTGTACATTTATATAGTTTTTCTAGTGATTTTTCCACCTCAGGTTTTGAAAAACAGCTTTTAGAATAAAATAAAGGACAAGAATTCTGACAGAATGCAAAATGGACAATATGAAATCAAAAGGCTGCAAAAAATGCTTCAAGTAATCAACTCTTCCAAGACATTTCAAAAACTTTTTAAAACCTCTTCAGGAAATGCTTCAGGAAAACAGGAACTGCTCCAAAATTACCTAAAAAAAGAAGTGTTTCCTAATGTGGTTTCTGCTGGATAAACTCTTAGTTTTTGAACTTGTAAGGTCATATTCACACTGAGTTTTTCTTAGGAGTTTTTGAATAGTTTTTGAAGTGTAAACATCAAAAACTTGGATTTTCTGCAACAAAATTTCAGCAAAAAAAACAAATGTCCAACGGATATATTTCAACGATTAGTATTTGGTGCATTTCTGATGCTGCATATTGTTTCTGCCATAAAAAACAGAGCATCTTAGGGTATGTGTCCACGTTCAGGATTGCATCAGGATTTGATCAGGATTTGACACAGATAAAATCTGCACCAAATCTGCACCTGAGGTCACTGGCAGGTCACCTGCATTTTTCATGCTTTTTTGATGCGTTTTTCATGCAGTTTTTGATGCGTTTTTCATGCGTTTTTTTCATGCAGATTTGTGTGTTTTTGTAAGCTCAATAAAGATGTACAAAAAAAGAATTGTGATGTAATTTCTTGTCCAACCTCTTCATTTACATACTCCATTCAAGAATATACACACACAGCTAGATAGATAGATACGTTAGATGGATACAATAGATAGATAGATACAATAGATATCTATCGTATCTATCGTATCTATCTATCTATCTATCTGTCTATCTATCGTATCTATCTATCATATCTATCTATGGATCTATCTGTCGTATTTATCTATGATGTCTATCTGTTATCCACCAATATATCTATCTATAAATATGTGTATATATAGATATATCGATAGATAGATATATTAATAGATAGATAGATAATAGATAAATAGATAATAGATAGATACGATAGATAGATGGATAAGATAGATAGATACGATAGATGGATCACACAAGCGAGAAACTCGGACGAGTCTCGCATCTTAATACCCGCCACTGCCGCCCGCACTCGGGAGCGGAACGTGCAGCTTCATGTATTTCCATGCAGCTGCACGCTCCGCTCCCGAGTGCCGGCGCCAGTGTCGGGTATTAAGATGCGAGACTCGTCCTAGTTTCTTGCATGTGTTATCCCGGCCTTAAATACAGACACACACACACAAAATCTGCATTAGGCCGGGGTCATACTCACGAGAAACTCACACAAGTCTCTCACTTCAATACCCGGCACTGCCACTGGCACTCGGGAGCGGAGTGTGCGGCTGCATGTATTTCTATGCAGCTGAACGCTCCGGTCCCGAGTGCCCGTGGCAGTGCCGGGTATTGACCCCAGCCTTAAAGGCAATATGTTTAATTTAAAATTTTTTTTTTAAAAAAGGCGTGGGCTCTCGCGCAATTTTTTGTGCCAGAGAGGGAAAGCCAGCACCTGGGGGACTGATGTTTGTAGCCTGGGAAGGGGTTAATATCCATGGAGCTTCCCAGGCTATGAATATCAGCCCGCAGCTGTCTGCGTAGCCTTTACTGGCTATAAAAATAGGGGGACCCCCAAAAAATGATGTTGGGTCCCCCTATATTTTATAGCCAGAAAGGCTATGCAGACAACTGCGGGCTGATATTCATAGCCTAGAGAGGGGCATGGATATTGCCCCCCTCCCCGGCTACAAATAAAAGCCCACAGCCGCTCCCAGAAATGGCACATCTCTTTCCACTCCCCTGTAGCGGTGGGATATGGGGTAATAAGGGGTTAATGTCACCTTGCTAATATAGGGTGACATTAAGCCGGTTAATAATGGAGACGCCTATCCATTACTAATCCTATTGTAGTGAAAGTGTAAAAAAACAAATAAAGACACAGCCAGAAAAAAGTATATTATTATTCTTAATTTCACCATACTTACCATATTTGAGCGCCTGCAAAAAAAGTAAAAATAATAAACCAACCATATACTTACTTTCCGCCGTAGTCCAATTAATAACAAATGTCCCACTACGATCTCCCCTATAGAACAGTGACATAGGGTGATGTCACTGCTCTATAGGCCTCCAGTGACACACTGACAGGAGACAATGGCTCCTGCAGTGTATTACTGAGGTTACCTTAGTTCAGAGTCTCACTTTATGGCAAAGCTGTGTGGGAATTTTCCCACACAGCAGTGCCACAAGTGAGACTGGGGACTATTTTCTCACAGGGGTGGAGGAATACATTGTGGGGGAATGCATTGTGGAAGGATATCTTCCATCATTGTGTTCCTGGAGCCCCTAGAGAGCGGTCACATCAGCTGATGTGGCTGCTCTCCACGGGAGATCGGTCGTGGGACACTCATTTTAATTGGATATCTGCGGATCAGGGAGTATAGTGTTTGTTTATTATTTTATTATTTGTTACAGGTGACAATGGATTTGGGGATCAAGGTGACAAGATGATGGTGAATATGTACTCTATGTTTAATGTACTGTATGTCTATATGTATCTACAGTATTGTATGTACTGTATGTATGTGCTGTATGTATGTTATGAATGTTGCATGTTCTGTATGTATTTACAGTATGTTGCATGTTGTATGTGGTATGTTGCATGTCGCATGTGGTATGTCACATGTTGCATGCGGTATGTCGCATGTTGCACGTCGCATGCAGCATGTTGCATGATGCATTTGACATGTTGCATGTCGTATGTTGCACATCACATGTCGCACGTCACATGTTGTATGTTACATGTCGCATGTTGTATGTTGCTCGTCACATGTTGTATGTTGCATGTCGCATGCTGCATGTTGCATGTTGTATGTCGCATGTTGCATGTCACATGTTGTATGTTGCATGTTGTATGTCACATGTCATATGTTGTATATAGCATGTTGCATGTCACATGTTGCATGGTGCATGTTGTATGTCACATGTTACATGTCGCGTGGTACATGTTGCATGGTGCATGTTGCATGGTCCATGTTGTATATAGCATGGTTCATGTTGTATGTCGCATGTTGCATGTCGAATGGTGCATGTTGTATGTCGCATGTTGCATGTTGTATGTCACATGGTGAATGTTGCATGTCACATGCTGCATGGTGTATGTTGCATGTCGCATGGTGCATGTTGCATGGTGCATGTTGTATGTCGCATGGAGCATGTCGTATGTTGCATGGTGTATGTTGTATGGTTTATGCTGTATGTTGTGTGTTGTATGTGCACACAGTCTAGACGAGTCCGGCTCTGCTACATCTGGATGCCTGACATCCAGATGTAGCAAAGCCTGTAGATGATCGCAGGAGATAACTCTCCAGCGATCACCTACACTGCAGCGTTCTCACAATCAGCTGATCAGCTGACAGTGAGAACTAGACTAGTGACCGAAGATAACTCCCGGTCACGTGCACGGCAGTTCTCGCGATAAGATAAGTTATCGCGAGAACTGCAGTGGATGAGGGACTTCCGGCGGCGGGACTGGTGAGCCGGCATGGACATGCACAGTAAGCTGCGGTTACACAGTTACTACGCATGTGACTAATCATTAGATGTGGTTTTACTGCATCTAATGATAGTCTATGGTAAATTTACGGCGCGGTGATGGAGCGTTGCTGCATTGTAAACAGACATGCTGCGTTCTGAAATCCGTTTACGCGGGTCTGCTGCCTGCGTGTTTTACCGCAAAATGGAGACGGGATTTCATGAAATCCCCTCCACTATGCTGTAACATCTGGACACTGCGTGTTTGACGCTGTGGCTCTACGCAGAGTCAAACACCCAGCATTTCCTGAACATGGAAACATACCCTTAAAGTTCCAGCTAAGTGAATGGGATTTATAGAAGTCTCCTGCCCACCTTGCTTTTTTACACATTGTAAACTAACCTGAAGTGAGTTTTTAAAATTCTAAATATGTAAATTTCTCTGTTACTAAATATGCATTTTATTATGGATTTTACATATAGATTTGAATGAAATTAGGAAAAGCAGAAAAATGGAAATGTACTAAAACTGCATGCAATATACAGTCATGGCCAAAATTTTTGAGAATGACACCAAAATTATATTTTCACATGATCTGCTGCCCTCTGGTTTTTATTAGTGTTTGTCTGATGTTTATATCACATACAGAAATATAATTGCAATCATATTATGAGTACCAATAGGTTATATTGACAGTTAGAATGAGTTAATGCAGCAAGTCAATATTTGCAGTGTTGACCCTTCTTCTTCAAGACCTCTGCAATTCTCCCTGGCAGGCTCTCAATCAACTTCTGGACCAAATCCTGACTGATAGCAGTCCATTCTTGCATAATCAATGCTTGCATTTTGCCAGAATTTGTTGGTTTTTGTTTGTCCACCCGTCTCTTGATGATTGACCACAAGTTCTCAATGGGATTAAGATCTGGGGAGTTTCCAGGCCATGGACCCAAAATCTCTATGTTTTATTCCATGAGCCATTTAGTTATAACATTTGCTTTATGGCAAGGTGCTCCATCATGCTGGAAAAGGCATTGTTGGGCGCCAAACTGCTCTTGGACGGTTGGGAGAAGTTGCTCTTGGAGGACATTCTGGTACCATTCTTTATTCATGGCTGTGTTTTTAGGCAAGACTGTGAGTGAGCCGATTACCTTGGCTGAGAAGCAACCCCACACATGAATGGTTTCAGGATGCTTTACAGTTGGCATGAGACAAGACTGGTGGTATCATTCACCTCTTCTTCTCCGAATAAGCTGTTTTCCAGATGTCCCAAACAATCGAAAAGGGGATTCATCAGAGAAAATGACTTTGCCCCTGTCCTCAGCAGTCCACTCCCTGTACCTTTTGCAGAATATCAGTCGGTCCCTGATGTTTTTTTTCTGGAGAGAAGTGGCTTCTTTGCTGCCCTCCTTGAAACCAGGCCTTGCTCAAAGAGTCTCCGCCTCACAGTGCGTGCAGAAGCACTCACACCAGCCTGCTGCCATTCCTGAGCAAGCTCGGCACTGCTGGTAGTCCGATCCCGCAGCTGAAACAGTTTTAAGATACGGTCCTGGCGCTTGCTGGTCTTTCTTGGGCGCCCTGGAGCCTTTTTGACAACAATGGAAGCTCTCCTTAAAGTTCTTGATGATGCGATAGATTGTTGACTGAGATGCAATCTTTGTAGCTGCGATACTCTTCCCTGTTAGGCCATTTTTGTGCAGTACAATGATGGCTGCACGTGTTTCTTTAGAGATAACCATGGTTAACTGAAGAGAAACAATGATACCAAGCACCAGCCTCCTTTTAAAGTGTCCAGTGATGTCATTCTTACTTAATCATGACTGATTGATCGCCAACCCTGTCCTCATCAACACCCATACCTGTGTTAATGGATCAATCACTAAAACGATGTTAGCTGTTCCTTTTAAGGCAGGACTGCAATGATGTTGAAATGTGTTTTGGGGGTTAAAGTTCATTTTCTGGGCAAATATTGACTTTGCAAGTACAGTAATTGCTGTTAAGCTGATCACTCTGACATTCAGGAGTATATGCAAATTGCCATTAGAAAAAATTAAGCAGTAGACTTTGGAAAAATTAATATTTGTCTCATTCTCAAAACTTTTGGCCATGACTGTACAGTAAACATGACTGTATGAGTAAAGTTTTACCAACGCAAGTACCAGAAAGTATCCAAAACATGCAATTTTATGTAAAACATGACAGATTAAAGAGAGACAAAAATGACAGCATAAAAAAAATAACGTGTTAAAAACACATGTAAAAACACACTCAAAAACACATTAAAAATACGCAAGTAACATGATTTAGCTAATTGGTGTGGAAATAATTCAGAAATCTGCAACATCAAAAAAGCAACAACTACTCAAACTGCACATAGCCTTACAGAGTTATAATTAGACTAATTAGTAATTGTTAAACTCATATATAGAGTCGTTACAAGCAGAGTGATCTCTTTCAAGTTTTTATTTCTGTTAATGTTGATGATTATGGCTTACAGCCATTGAAAACCTAAAAGTCATTATCTCAGCAAATTAGAATACTTTATAACACCAGCTTGAAAAGTGAATATAAAATCCGAAATGTTGGCCTACTGAAATGTATGAACAGTAAATGCACTCAATACTTGGTCCGGGCTCCTTTTGCATCGATTACTTTTTGATGATATTCTAATTGAGAAAGAAGCACTTTTATATATATACTATAGAGATCTATGCTTGATCCCCCAGCTGGTTTGTTACAAACTAAGAAATTTCCTGCTTATCCCATCAATATGTCTTTTCTCTAGTGACACATTCATCCTCAAGATATTCTCCACAAGTGACATGCACTCTTCATTATAAAAGGGAATTGAATAATTAATTTTTTGTATTGAAGAACTGAAATACAGGGTGGGCCATTTATATGGATACACCTGAATAAAATGGGAATGGTTGTTGATATCAACTTCCTGTTTGTGGCACATTAGTATATGGGAGGGGGAAAACTTTTCAAGATGGGTGGTGACCCTGGCGGCCATTTTGAAGTCGGCCATTTTGGATTCAACTTTATTTTTTCCAATGGAAAGAAGGTCATGTGACTAGTGTTGAGCATTCCGATACTGCAAGTATCGGGTATCGGCCGATATTTGCGGTATCGGAATTCCGATACTGAGTTCCGATATTTTTGTGATATCAGGAATCGGTATCGGGATTAAGATTCATGTTTAAAATAAAAAATAAAAATAAAAAATATTGATATACTTACACTCGGACGCGCCCTGGTTGTCACCTGTTGTGAATTCTGTGGCTGAATTCACTCCTGTGGTCACAAGTGGTACTGCAGCTTCTGAGCTTCCTCCCTCAGGTGTTCTGGTGAGCTCGTTAACTGCTTCATTACTTAACTCCGCCTGATGCTGCTATCCTTGCTCCTTGTCAATGTTTCAGTGTTGGATCTGAGCTTCTCCTGATTGTTCCTGTGACCTGCTGCTCTGTATAGCTAAGTGCTTTTTGCTTTTTTGTTGCTTTTTTTCTGTCCAGCTTGTCTTTTGTTTTGCTGGAAGCTCTGAGACACAAAGGGTGTACCGCCGTGCCGTTAGTTCGGCACGGTGGGTTTTTTTTGCCCCCTTTGCGTGGTTTTGCTTTAGGGTTTTTTGTAGACTGCAAAGTTCGCTTTACTGTCCTCGCTCTGTCCTAGAATATCGGGCCCCACTTTGCTGAATCTATTTCATCCCTACGTTTTGTCTTTTCATCTTACTCACAGTCATTATATGTGGGGGGCTGCCTTTTCCTTTGGGGAATTTCTCTGGGGCAAGTCAGGCCTATTTTTCTATCTTCAGGCTAGCTAGTTTCTTAGGCTGTGCCGAGTTGCCTAGGTAGTTGTTAGGCGCAATCCACAGCCGCTTTTAGTTGTGTTTAGGATAGGAACAGGTGTGCAGTCTACAGAGTTTCCACGTCTCAGAGCTCGTTCTTGTATTTTTGGGTATTTGTCAGATCACTGTGTGCGCTCTGATCGCTAAGCACACTGTGTTTCTGGATTGCCTTCATAACACCTGTCATCAGCAAACATAACATTACAAGGAGCCACCCTAATGATTCTCAATAGAGGGAAAGAAAAAGTTCTGACATCATTTTTTTTTTTTTTTCTGCTCTGTGTTCACTTTTTTTTTTTTTCCCCCTAGACATTTGGGTGATTCTGGACACAGGTGTGGACATGGATATTCAGGGTCTGTGCTCTTCAATGGATAATCTCGTTATAAATGTACAAAAAATTCAAGATACTATTGATCAGAAATCTATGTTAGAACCAAGAATTCCTATTCCTGATTTGTTTTTTGGAGATAGAACTAAGTTTCTAAGTTTCAAAAATAATTGTAAGCTATTTCTGGCCTTGAAACCTCATTCTTCTGGTAATCCTATTCAACAGGTTTTGATTATTATTTCTTTTTTGCGCGGCGACCCTCAAGACTGGGCATTTTCTCTTGCACCAGGAGACCCTGCATTGAGTAGTGTCGATGCGTTTTTCCTGGCGCTCGGATTGCTGTACGATGAGCCTAATTCAGTGGATCAGGCTGAGAAAAATTTGCTGGCTTTGTGTCAGGGTCAGGATGAGATAGAAGTATATTGTCAGAAATTTAGGAAATGGTCAGTACTCACTCAGTGGAATGAATCTGCGCTGGCAGCTTTGTTCAGAAAGGGTCTCTCTGAGGCTCTTAAGGATGTCATGGTGGGATTTCCTATGCCTGCTGGTTTGAATGAGTCTTTGTCTTTGGCCATTCAGATCGGTCGACGCTTGCGCGAGCGTAAATCTGTGCACCATTTGGCGGTACTGCCTGAGGTTAAACCTGAGCCTATGCAGTGCGATAGGACTATGACTAGAGTTGAACGGCAGGAATACAGACGTCTGAATGGTCTGTGTTTCTACTGTGGTGATTCCACTCATGCTATTTCTGATTGTCCTAAGCGCACTAAGCGGTCCGCTAGGTCTGCCGTCATTGGTACTGTACAGTCCAAATTCCTTCTGTCCATTACCTTGATATGCTCTTTGTCGTCGTTTTCTGTCATGGCGTTTGTGGATTCGGGCGCTGCCCTGAATCTGATGGATTTGGATTATGCTAAACGTTGTGGGTTTTTCTTGGAGCCTTTGCGGTGTCCTATTCCATTGAGAGGAATTGATGCTACACCTTTGGCCAAGAATAAACCTCAATACTGGGCCCAGCTGACCATGTGCATGGCTCCTGCACATCAGGAAGTTATTCGCTTTCTGGTGTTGCATAATCTGCATGATGTGGTCGTGTTGGGGTTGCCATGGCTACAAACCCATAATCCAGTATTGGATTGGAATTCCATGTCGGTATCCAGCTGGGGTTGTCAGGGGGTACATGGTGATGTTCCATTTTTGTCGATTTCGTCATCCACCCCTTCTGAGGTCCCAGAGTTCTTGTCTGATTATCAGGATGTATTTGAAGAGCCCAAGTCCGATGCTCTACCTCCGCATAGGGATTGTGATTGTGCTATCAATTTGATTCCTGGTAGTAAATTCCCTGAAGGTCGATTATTTAATTTATCCGTGCCCGAACACGCCGCTATGCGCAGTTATGTGAAGGAATCCCTGGAGAAGGGACATATTCGCCCATCGTCATCACCACTGGGAGCAGGGTTCTTCTTTGTAGCCAAGAAGGATGGTTCGCTGAGACCGTGTATTGATTACCGCCTTCTTAATAAGATCACTGTTAAATTTCAGTATCCCTTGCCATTGTTATCTGACTTGTTTGCTCGGATTAAGGGGGCTAGTTGGTTCACTAAGATAGATCTTCGTGGTGCGTATAATCTGGTGAGAATCAGGCAAGGAGATGAATGGAAAACTGCATTCAATACGCCCAAGGGTCATTTTGAGTATCTAGTGATGCCGTTCGGACTTGCCAATGCTCCATCTGTGTTTCAGTCTTTAATGCATGACATCTTCCGTGAGTATCTGGATAAATTCCTGATTGTTTACTTGGATGACATTTTGATCTTCTCAGATGATTGGGAGTCTCATGTGAAGCAGGTCAGAATGGTTTTTCAGGTCCTGCGTGCTAACTCTTTGTTTGTGAAGGGATCAAAGTGTCTCTTCGGTGTGCAGAAAGTTTCATTTTTGGGGTTCATCTTTACCCCTTCTACTATCGAGATGGATCCAGTTAAGGTCCAAGCCATCCAGGATTGGATTCAGCCGACATCTCTGAAAAGTCTGCAAAAGTTCCTGGGCTTTGCTAATTTTTATCGTCGTGTTAAGTCCTTCTCAGTCCCTGGCTTACTAGAGGTAGGGATCCAGAGTAAATGACACGCAAACAAGGTATTGTGTGATCATATACAAGGGAAGCCCAGGAGCACATCTCTCTCTCTGGGCTTTGCCCTCCCTTTATATAGAAAAGAATTATTCTTTTACAGACATGCGCACAAGCGCTCATATTTCACTATCTCTTACATAAACAATCTATACCAGTCTTTATCAGTAGAAAGTTACATCATCTGGAAGGTGAATGAAAGGCTGCTATTGAAAGAAGGAATGCACACATGATTACTTCCATAAAAGGAAATGTCAAGTCAGCAGAAATGTATCTTGTTGTAAGCGAGATTTCTCAGGAAGAAGACAAGACGGATTCCTTTAGTTCAGTCTGATCTCCACAATTCCCCCCTTTGACATTTTCTTTTATTTATTTTATTACCACAGGGCCAAAGACAAAGCCTTTATTTGGTATTACACATGTACATGCTTGTATTCAATAAGAGAATCAAATCTAGTATTAATTCTCCCGTTTAACTCTCGCAACCTTTTCTTTGTTTTTCAATAAGTACAGATATTACAAAGGGATAGCAAAATAAGCGCAATAATCAGTATTAGCAAAGGATAACATAAGAGAAGAAGGAAAAAAAACTTTATACTCTTGCATCTATTACACAAAGTTTATCTGTGCATACTGAGATACTCTTGAGCACAATCTGGAATAGTACGTATATGACTACAATAATCATAACTATATGTATTATGCTCTGCATAATCCCAGCAACCCACCCACCGATTCCTCTGAACCAGTTGGCTGGGTTAAGAAAAGAAAAGGTATCTGACCACCAGCTATCCTTATTCTGGTCATTGTCTTTGTCATACTGATCTCTGAGTCGTTGTACGTCCTTTAATTTAAATGTCATACTCATAGTACTATTCGGGTCTATATAATGACAGCAGGTGGGTCCGATGATTTGACACATACCCCCTTGTGAGGCAGTTAGGTAATCCAATACCAGGGTATGTTGGTTGACGACTATTATAAGCTGATTCTGTACAGCTATACTAGTGTTTAGTATATCCAATATATCCCAGATCTGATCATCTAGATAATCCGTGGCTCTAACTAATTTATCCCACATCTGTGTTAACATAGGATAAATAAAAATGGTACTAGCAATTTTGTTAGGAATTCCCATTTGTACTATATGTGGCCTCCCCGAGGGACGTGGTGAGTTATCTGCAGCTCTTTTATACAGTGTGTGCTTGGGCACGGCTTGCATATTCACTTGTTTATTTGAAATTATGAATGTAGCCGGGGTTAGGCGTCCTAATGTACAAGTACCCTTTATACCTACGGGAAGCCATTTATATGCTCCTTCTCCGCATATCCAAAATGTACCTTCAGGCAGATCCCATAGAGCTGAGTGCTGCAATACCAATCTGTGAGCCAAGTCCACAAATCTAGATACATTCTGAAGCATACACCAACAGGGTTTTTGTCCCAAGGGGCTACAGTACCCGGCTGCGGGATTCCCACATACAGGCATTCCTTTGATATACTCATTGGATTCATTACAAACCAGGTTCCCCAGCTTACTTGTACAACTGTTTGCATCACCTTGGGGGAACAATTTAGAATGTTTCCATTTTCTATTATGTATGTATCTTTCCAATACTACAGGTTTGAAAGCATCAGAGGGGGGGACGGTTGTACTGAAACTAAGCTGTAGATTTTCTGTGGGGACCTGTCCTAAATTAGTTAATCCAGTCTTATTTCTAGGTACCCATTTTCCTCCCCTAAATGCTAAATATTGTAGATGTGTGTTACTCCCTGAGAGATTACCCTGCCACCAAGGAAATTCTACCCATCCCACAATTGGTATGGCGATTGTAGTATTCCACAGCCTAGCATTACCAATTTGGTTGTTGGCCAGGGTGTCTGAACAATTAGGCCAAGCGAATATTTCTTCTGCTAATACGGGAACTGCTAGAAAAGGTATACTTGTGGCTGATACCGGCGAATGGGTACAGATCCAACAATCTGTCAGGGTTTGTGTATTGTTTAACAAGTCATGCACTAATTTTCTATGATGTTGTACGAATCTATTGTTCAAAGGGGCTAGAGAATTCAGTCTATCCCACGCCTCCGTTGAGGTTATCATTATTAACATCAATATCATGAGCTTATACTGCTTTTCTTGCAATGGCTTGCATGTATCCATGATGCCTTTCCTTCAAGCTTGACTGATGTAGGTGTTGTCAACAGGACTTGGAAGGGTCCGTCAAACCTTGGTTCTAGAGCCTTTCTGGTGTGTCTTTTTACATAGACTTGATCACCTGGTTCCAACTTGTGACTTCCTTCTGTGTTGTCAGGATCTGGAAGGGAAGCAAAAACTTGTGCATGCACCTTAGTTAATTGTTTCTGAAGATTTTGCACATAAGAAGTCAATGACTCAATATTTAACACAAGTTGCTGTGGAAAATAACATCCTAAATTGGCAGTCCTGCCAAACAAAATTTCATATGGAGACAGTTTAGTCTTACCCCTTGGGGTATTGCGTATTGAGTAAAGGGCCAGTGGAAGGCATTCTGTCCAAGGCTTTCCTGTTTCAGCCATGGCTTTCTGTATTTTTAATTTTAAAGTTCCATTCATGCGTTCCACCTTACCAGAACTTTGAGGATGGTACGGAGTGTGTAACTGACTTTCAACACCCAACATTTTCAGTACATTTTGAAATATTTCTCCAGTGAAATGAGTACCCCTATCTGACTCGATCACTTCAGGGAGACCGTAACGGGGTATCAGTTCGGCAACTAGCTTTACAGCAGTGTTTTTAGCTGAAGCCTTCCGAACTGGATAGGCCTCTGGCCACCCCGAGAACATGTCCACACATACCAACACATACTCATACCCATTACTTTTTGGCAGCTGGATAAAGTCTATTTGTAATCGCTGAAACGGGTAGAGAGGTCGGACGTGGTGCTTCATAGGGGTCTTTGCTGTCTGTCCGGGATTATGTGTCAGGCATATAGCGCATGCAGCACAATAGTCTCTTGCATAGTTGCCAAAACCTGGAGCCAACCAGACTTGCTTTGCCAGTAGTGTCATTGCATTTGCAGACACATGCGTAGGGTGATGTAATCCACCAACTACAATCGGATACCAGGCTCTAGGTAGACATATTAGTCCATCTTTCTTCTAAATTCCCTCTTGTTCTTCTGCCCCTTCCTTTTTCCACCTGTCCCTCTCCTCTTCTCCTGCATCTTCCTGTGCTTGTCTCAGTCTATCTTCAGTATTTTCTGTGAGGTTTACAGTATGGACCTGTTGTAAGGGTTTGACTGCTGCTGCTTTGGCTGCTTTATCAGCCCTATCATTTCCCCTAGATTCCCTAGTGTCGAGTCTCACATGTGCAGCTACCTTGATTACTGCTACTTCTTTTGTTTCTTGTGCAGCCTCTAAGATCTGTTTGATCAGAGAAGCATGTTTTACAGGTTGTCCTGACGCTGTCATGTAACCTCTAGCTCTCCAGATTACTCCAAAATCAAACACAATACCATGTGCATACCTAGAATCAGTGTATATATTAGCTGTCTGGTTCTCAGCTATTTTAAGAGCTTCAATCAATGCTGTTAGTTCTGCTTCTTGTGCAGACTGTTTCGGTGGAAGTGGTTCTGCTTTGAGAGTTTCAGATTCTGACACAACTGCATACCCTGTATGGAAGTTACCTGTGTCATCTGCAAACCTACTACCATCTATAAACAGCTCTAAATCTGGATTTTGAAGTGGTGTTTCGGATACATTGGGTAAGCCTACCGTTTCTTGTAAAATGAGCTCTGTACAATCATGTGTGTCTGTAGGGAAAAAATTTGCGTGTGGATCAGTGTCCTTATTCCCCCCTTCAGACTCGAGAGGTAGCAGTGTAGCTATATTGAGAGTCTGAAGCCTAGCAAATGTGATAGTAGAGGGGAGCAACAAAGAACACTGTAGCCGCAAATGTCTGGCCATGGAAATGTGTTTTGGTTGGACCTGGTTTAATATCCCATAAACATCATGTGTAGTTTGAACTGTGAGTGGATACTCTAGAACAATTTCTGATGCTTTGTCCAACAATAGTGAGACAGCAACAACTACACGTACACAGGTTGGCGCTGCTCTAGCTACGGGATCTAACCTTGCTGAAAGATATGCAATTGGTCTTTGTTTCCCTGCATGCTTCTGGGTAAGAACTCCTGTAGCATGGGAATCAACTTCTGCAGCCATAAGCTGAAACGGTTTGGTGTAGTCTGGTAGCCCTAACGCTGGAGCTGAAACAAGGGCATCTTTTAATTGTTGGAACGAAATCTGACCTTCTTTTGTCAACAAATAAGGTTCACTTTTTACACAGTCATACAGTGGTTGCATTAGTTGACTGGCATGTATAATCCATTGTCTACAATGAGACACTATTCCTAAAAATGCTCGTAGCTGTTTATGATTTCTAGGCTCATTCATCTGTCTTATTGCTTCAGTTCTTTGTGGTGTAAGATGCTTTTTACCTTGAGAAATGCAATGACCTAGAAAGACCACTTTGGTCTGACAAACTTGTAGCTTTTGTCTATTCACTTTACACCCTTCTTTTTCTAAAAAACATAGTAAACTCACAGTGGACCTTTCTGCAGTTTCTAGATCTGGGCAGCAAAGTAGTAGGTCATCCACATACTGCAAAATTACTACCTGTGGTTCGGGTTCAAACCTCTGAAGGACTGTTTGTAGGGCATTTGAATAAAGAGTAGGGGAGTGTATCATTCCCTGTGGAAGGCGTGTCCACGCCAACTGTTTGCCCTTAAATGTAAATGCAAACAAATGCCAACTATCTTGGTGTAAAGGAACCGAGAAAAATGCATTTGAAAGATCTATTACAGTAAATACTTGAGAACTGGCTGGTATCTGTGATAGTAACGTATGAGGATTGGGTACAACTGGGGTGATTGGATCTAGAACTTTGTTTATTTCTCTTAAATCATGTACCATACGATATTTGGGCATAGAACTCTTATCAAGAGTTCTCTTTTTGACTGGATACAGAGGAGTGTTAGCAGGTGATTGTATCTCTACCAAAACTCCTTTCTCTTTATATCCCTCTATCTGTTTTGTAATCGCTAGTTCCTGCTGGGCACTCACAGGGTATTGTCTGAGCTGTGGGAGAACAGTTCCTGGTTGCACAGATAGTTTTACAGGAGAGATATGCAATAGTCCCACATCGGTGTCACCCTGTGCCCACAGTGTTTCTGGGACCATTGAGAGGTCTAGATCTGTGGTGTACTCTTTTTCTTCAGCATAATCCTCAAAAGCCTGAATTCTAACATATTGTTCTAATGTTTCTGCATCATCAGGGATAGTCAGTATAACTGTGCCATCTTCCCTAAAATTGATGTTAGCTTCTAATTTCTTTAGGACATCAGTTCCTAACAAACATGTTGGGGCACCTCTGGCATACAAAAATCTGGATGCAAAACATTTAGGTCCTAATGAGACCTCTAGGGGCACAGTATATGGCAGTGTTCGAATTACCCCATCATAACCCTCAGCAAAAGTTGTTTGTTCTGAAATATCTTCCGGATTCGGAAGAAAATCTTGATTCAAAATTGAGGAAGTTGCACCTGTATCTATCAAAAATGGAATCTCTCTCCCCCCCACATTCACCTGTATCATAGGTCTTCTAGCTGGTAGGGAAGTTTGTAACACATCGAGTCAATCTGAATCTGGTATGGGACCATCTATGATGGTAGATTTCTGCTGGTTGTCCGTTTGGGGAGGGTTATTTCTGGGAACAAATTTGCCTGACTTTATATCTGCCAACTTCTTCCTGCACTCTCTTTGGAAATGACCTGGCTTTTTACAGTAGTGGCAAGGAAAGTTGTGTCTCACTCTTCCTCCTGTATTAGCTTGTGCTATTCTAACAGGCTTACGATTCTCTCTCATATCCATGACTATTCCTAAACATCGTTGTTTCACAATATTTGGTTGTTCAATTGTTCTCCAATCTGGAGTAGAGGATTTAAATTTTTCTCTGATTTTCGGATCTAGCCCCTCTATTAATTGTTTTGTAAAAAGTCTCCTTACTGAAGCATCAGTCAAATCCAATCCTTCATCCCTAAAGCTATTTTCTAATTCTTGACTATATTCTTCAATACTTTGCCCAAATTTCTGCATAATCACACCCGTAGATCCCCTTTCCCTCTGTTTTTCTCTCATGAAAATTATTAATGCCTCTGTGAACTGGGTACCTGATGCTTCTGTCTGTAAGGCACCCCCTTCTGCCACTGGTCTATTGGGCTGTAGGTGTGTCAATAATTCCTGAAAAAGTCCGGGGGACATTTTCATTCTACATAATTCTTCCCCGTCCGCCCAGACCCCAGCATGAGTCTGCATGATTTGTTGTATGTATTGTGCAAATCGGATGGGATATTGAGTGGGATCAGGCGCATTATGCAGGAGGGACATACCTTCAGCAGGGGACCAAGGAAAATACTGTCGGGTCTGGTGATATCTAGTTCCCATTACCCCGTCAGCACCAGGTTCCCTAAAGGGTCTTGGTACTACCCTAACAGGGGCAAGTACAGCGCCATGTCTAGGTGTACCACAGACTAGGCAATCATTTCTCCAATCTGGATTTTGTTGTCCACAGTGTGAACATACCCATCCTCCTACCCCACCAAGATTGGGATACAAGGCTGGAAATTGTTTTCCTCCTTCTGCTCCTCCAGATGGTACAAATGATTGGGCTTTTGGATCTAGGTAAGGTGGTGGGATTATGTCACAACTTTTTCCCTTCCCCATAATCCATTTGGAAGTGTCTGGATCATACTTCCAATTCTCCTCTTTAGCTGTTTTTGAGACCTCTATCATACAGTGTATGATTTCTTCCCACCCATTGTCTTTGATAATTCCACCTCGTTCTTTACTCAGTCTTTCCCATTCAGTGCTAAACATAAGTGCTTCTGAAATTCCCAATTTTTCTCTTACCCTTCTAATCTGACTTCTGACTGTCTTCCCACATCTTTCCTGTATGATATCTGCTGCTTCCACTTGTCCTAAGACGGTTTTTGTCTGTTTATTTCCCATTTTTCTTTTTTTTTCAATATTAGCTATTTCTACCCCAGGTGACGTTTGGACAATCACTTATCCTAGGTGATGTCTCGTTGCCTTCTCTCCTAGGGAGCTAAAATATTGAAGGGCTGATCTGCTCCATTCTTTCTAATGTGCAGAATGTACTTAAGTGCTATTATGCACGCAAACAGACCCAGCAACACCATACAGATCACAAAACTTTCTGTGTCAGTTAGCATACTTGTCCCAGGCTCATGGACCCGCGTCCTGGGCTCATTCTATCAAACCTTATCCAGAAATGAAGGAGGTTAAGCACTTAAATGAGAGTCAAGCATGGGCGGAGGTCTCCCCGAAAGGACGCAACCACATGACCCAGTTAGGCTGACTTCCGTGTATAAGGCTTATACCCCAACTATTTCGGCTTATTTTTCTACGCACTTTTGCTCTTCTTTCACAACATACCACAACCTTCACTCTGTTCACACACTGCCAGGGACAGGACTCATAAATCTATACAATATAGTAACCCGAGTTTTATAGGTATCTACTCACTACTAGACTAACCCAGCGTGACACGGCTCATAGAGATCTTTCGGATAATACAAGGCAGATAAAAGAGAACTAATAATGTCTCTTACCTGGCCAGGTTTTTCAGTTCATTTGCCGTCCATTATCCCAGATCTCCATTGTCCGTATCTGCAGGTGAATCTCGAGCAAATACTCTCATCTCGGGTCCCTGTTCGGTGCGCCAAAGAAATGTTAAGTCCTTCTCAGTCCCTGGCTTACTAGAGGTAGGGATCCAGAGTAAATGACACGCAAACAAGGTATTGTGTGATCATATACAAGGGAAGCCCAGGAGCACATCTCTCTCTCTGGGCTTTGCCCTCCCTTTATATAGAAAAGAATTATTCTTTTACAGACATGCGCACAAGCGCTCATATTTCACTATCTCTTACATAAACAATCTATACCAGTCTTTATCAGTAGAAAGTTACATCATCTGGAAGGTGAATGAAAGGCTGCTATTGAAAGAAGGAATGCACACATGATTACTTCCATAAAAGGAAATGTCAAGTCAGCAGAAATGTATCTTGTTGTAAGCGAGATTTCTCAGGAAGAAGACAAGACGGATTCCTTTAGTTCAGTCTGATCTCCACAGTCGCTTCATCTGTAATTTTTCTAGCATTGCCAAACCATTGACCGATTTGACCAAGAAGGGTGCTGATTTGGTTAATTGGTCTTCTGCTGCTGTGGAAGCTTTTCAGGAGTTGAAGCGTCGTTTTTGTTCTGCCCCTGTGTTGTGTCAGCCAGATGTTTCTCTTCCGTTCCAGGTCGAGGTTGATGCTTCTGAGATTGGAGCAGGGGCGGTTTTGTCACAGAGAGGTTCTGATTGCTCAGTGATGAAACCATGTGCTTTCTTTTCCAGGAAGTTTTCGCCCGCTGAGCGTAATTATGATGTGGGCAATCGAGAGTTGCTGGCCATGAAGTGGGCATTCGAGGAGTGGCGTCATTGGCTTGAAGGAGCTAAGCATCGCGTGGTGGTATTGACTGATCATAAGAACTTGACTTATCTCGAGTCTGCCAAGCGCTTGAATCCTAGACAGGCCCGTTGGTCGTTATTTTTTGCCCGCTTCGACTTTGTGATTTCGTACCTTCCGGGCTCTAAAAATGTGAAGGCGGATGCTCTGTCTAGGAGTTTTGTGCCCGACTCTCCGGGTTTATCTGAGCCAGCGGGTATCCTCAAGGAAGGAGTCATTGTGTCTGCCATCTCCCCTGATTTGCGGCGGGTGCTGCAAAAATTTCAGGCGAATAAACCTGATCGTTGTCCAGCAGAGAAACTGTTCGTCCCTGATAGGTGGACTAATAAACTTATCTCTGAACTTCATTGTTCGGTGTTGGCTGGTCATCCTGGAATCTTTGGTACCAGAGAGTTAGTGGCTAGATCCTTCTGGTGGCCATCTCTGTCACGGGATGTACGTACTTTTGTGCAGTCCTGTGGGATTTGTGCTAGGGCTAAGCCCTGCTGTTCTCGTGCCAGTGGGTTGCTTTTGCCCTTGCCGGTCCCAAAGAGGCCTTGGACACATATTTCGATGGATTTCATTTCTGACCTTCCCGTTTCTCAAAAGATGTCAGTCATTTGGGTGGTCTGTGATCGCTTTTCTAAAATGGTCCATCTGGTGCCCTTGGCTAAATTGCCTTCCTCCTCTGATTTGGTACCTTTGTTCTTTCAGCATGTGGTTCGGTTGCATGGCATTCCTGAGAATATTGTTTCTGACAGAGGTTCCCAGTTTGTTTCAAGGTTTTGGCGAGCCTTTTGTGGTAGGATGGGCATTGACCTATCCTTTTCCTCGGCTTTCCATCCTCAGACTAATGGCCAGACCGAACGAACCAATCAGACCTTGGAAACATATCTGAGATGTTTTGTTTCTGCAGACCAGGATGATTGGGTGTCCTTTTTGCCGTTGGCTGAGTTCGCCCTTAATAATCGGGCCAGCTCGGCTACCTTGGTTTCTCCATTTTTTTGCAATTCTGGGTTCCATCCTCGTTTCTCTTCAGGACAGGTTGAGTCTTCGGACTGTCCTGGTGTGGATTCTGTGGTGGATAGGTTGCAGCAGATCTGGACTCAGGTAGTGGACAATTTGATCTTGTCCCAGGAGAAAGCTCAACTTTTCGCTAATCGCAGACGCCGTGTGGGTCCCCGACTTCGTGTTGGGGATCTGGTTTGGTTATCTTCTCGTCATATTCCTATGAAGGTTTCCTCTCCTAAATTTAAACCTCGTTTTATTGGTCCGTATAGGATTTCTGAGGTTCTCAATCCTGTGTCTTTTCGTTTGACCCTCCCAGACTCCTTTTCCATACATAATGTATTCCATAGGTCGTTGTTGCGGAGATACGTGGCACCTATGGTTCCATCTGTTGAGCCTCCTGCCCCGGTTTTGGTGGAGGGGGAATTGGAGTATATTGTGGAGAAGATTTTGGATTCTCGTGTTTCTAGACGGAAACTCCAGTATCTGGTTAAATGGAAGGGTTATGCTCAGGAAGATAATTCCTGGGTTTTTGCCTCTGATGTTCATGCTTCCGATCTTGTTCGTGCCTTTCATGCGGCTCATCCTGGTCGGCCTGGGGGCTCTGGTGAGGGTTCGGTGACCCCTCCTCAAGGGGGGGGTACTGTCGTGAATTCTGTTTCTGAATTCACTCCTGTGGTCACAAGTGGTACTGCAGCTTCTGAGCTTCCTCCCTCAGGTGTTCTGGTGAGCTCGTTAACTGCTTCATTACTTAACTCCGCCTGATGCTGCTATCCTTGCTCCTTGTCAATGTTTCAGTGTTGGATCTGAGCTTCTCCTGATTGTTCCTGTGACCTGCTGCTCTGTATAGCTAAGTGCTTTTTGCTTTTTTGTTGCTTTTTTTCTGTCCAGCTTGTCTTTTGTTTTGCTGGAAGCTCTGAGACGCAAAGGGTGTACCGCCGTGCCGTTAGTTCGGCACGGTGGTTTTTTTTTGCCCCCTTTGCGTGGTTTTGCTTTAGGGTTTTTTGTAGACTGCAAAGTTCGCTTTACTGTCCTCGCTCTGTCCTAGAATATCGGGCCCCACTTTGCTGAATCTATTTCATCCCTACGTTTTGTCTTTTCATCTTACTCACAGTCATTGTATGTGGGGGGCTGCCTTTTCCTTTGGGGAATTTCTCTGGGGCAAGTCAGGCCTATTTTTCTATCTTCAGGCTAGCTAGTTTCTTAGGCTGTGCCGAGTTGCCTAGGTAGTTGTTAGGCGCAATCCACAGCCGCTTTTAGTTGTGTTTAGGATAGGATCAGGTGTGCAGTCTACAGAGTTTCCACGTCTCAGAGCTCGTTCTTGTATTTTTGGGTATTTGTCAGATCACTGTGTGCGCTCTGATCGCTAAGCACACTGTGTTTCTGGATTGCCTTCATAACACCTGTCATTAGCAAACATAACAGTCACCGCTGCAACGGCCATGCTTCCCTTCCTAAGAATGAGCGCGTTAATGACCTTCGATGACGTCGCGGCTTGTGATTGGTCGCGTGAGCGGTCACATGACGCTACCGCGACCAATCACAAGCCGCGACATCATCGAAGGTCCTTAATGCGCTCATTCTTAGGAAGGGAATCATGGCGGTTGCAGCGGTGATAACCAGGGCGCGTCCGAGGGTAAGTATTTCAATATTTTTTTTTTTTATTCTTTATTTTACACATGAATATGGATCCCAGGGCCTGAAGGAGAGTTTCCTCTCCTTCAGACCCTGGGAACCATAGAGGAATACCTTCCGATATTTGTGTCCCATTGACTTGTATTGGTATCGGATATCGGTATCGGCGATATCGGATATTTTTCGGATATCGGCCGATACCATCCGAAACCGATACTTTCAAATATCGGACGGTATCGCTCAACACTACATGTGACACATCAAACTTATTGAGAATTTCACAAGAAAAACAATGGTGTGCTTGGTTTTAACATAACTTTATTATTTCATGAGTTATTTACAAGTTTATGACCATTTATAAAATGTGTTCAAAGTGCTGCCCATTGTGTTGGATTGGCAATGCAACCCTCTTCTCACACTCTTGACAAACTGATAGCAACAACGCAAAAGAAATCCTAGCACAGGCTTCCAGTATCCGTTGTTTCAGAAGCTGCACATCTTGTATCTTCACAGCATAGAAAATTGCCTTCAGTTGACCCCAGCATCTGAAACAACAGATACTGACAGCCCTTGCTAGCATTTCTTCTGCGGTGTTGCTATCAGTGAATTCTCAATAAGTTTGATGTGTCACATGACACTCTTTCCATTGGAAAAAATAAACTTGGATCCAAAATGGCCAACTTCAAAATGGCCGCCATGGTCACCACCCATCTTGAAAAGTTTTCCCCCTCCCAGATACTAATGTGCCACAAACAGGAAGTTGATATCACTAACCATTCCCATTTTATTTAGGTGTATCCTTATAAATGGCCCACCCTGTAAATTAATGTTTTGATGATATATTCTAATTTAGTGAAAAGCACTTGTAGATCACGTTTCAACACATGGAATATATATATATATATATACTTTGGTACAGTCATGTTAAGCTCCGCAATAACCCCCCAAAATAGCTGACATCACCAATCTTTTATACAGGCCAATTGGACACCTGTTTCTGATAACATATGGCCTCATGAGGCATCAAACATGCGGTTTATAGAGCAGTAGAAACAAAACTATTCAATTTTACATGTTTAATCCTAAAAGTAGGTAGTGTTTATAAAAATATACAAAATATACAGTATTACAAGGGGATAAAACAATAAAGTATATATAATCACATAAATTAAAAGGGATACACAAAAGAAAAGTAGTATACCTGATATCACAGTAATGGTGTTGATCTTTGTAAAGGGGAGCTCTTAATTTTGGAATTAGTACAGAACTACAGAGAGCAGCACTGAATAATAATGTAAAATCTGCTTTTATCAGATAACAGTCCCTCTTGGATACCTCCCCTTGTAACCTCAATTGGGGCTGGTCGATGGGATGTGGCAAAGTTCTAAAAAAATTAGGAGATCCCGTCTTCATGATAACTACCCCTGGGGGCCCCAGGCGGAAGATAGCAATGCCATATTTCCTGTCATGATTTTAGCTTTTGGGAGACAGTGACCAGCATTGTTGTGAATGGCCGGTACGCATCGCAGAGGAGGAGGTCCTCTGCGCTGTAAGCCTGAAATGTTGCTCTGGGACCTGTAGTTCTATGAGCTTTGTTTAGCTTGTAAGGGGCTGGGCTTACAGGGTTGGCCGGAGAGCTGGGTGGGTCTGGCCAACCACCTACCTCCCATCAAAGGTGTGTCTCATGCAATATAATGAGACTGTGGTGTAGTCACATGGTCTTTGTGTTGGAAGGTCCTGCGAGTGGAGACTTCCTGAAGAGCACATGGAGAGACCATGTACCTGAATGGTCTGTGTTGGAAGGTCCTGTGAGTGGAGACTTCCTGAATAGCATGTGGTGAGACCATGTATCTTCAGAGTCTGTGACAGCTAACTGTGTTGGGGAAGCTACCGTCCTTCTAAAGGTATGAAACTGTCGGGTGGGAAGTTGCGAAGCAAGTCATCATACGGGACAGTGATCCTAGTAAGGCAGCTTCCCTGGAAGCCAGGACTGACAGTGAGTCAGTGTGTGGAGTGGAGCTCCTGAAAGGTAACCTCAGACAAGAGGATTGTAAGAAACGGCAAAGAGGTATATATGCTACATGAACAGACTGGTGGTCATGTTATGTTTGTGGATGTAATGAATGACTTTATGTTATGCGGTTCATATTGAGTAAATAAACCAAATAGACTTTTTTTGTAAGAATCCTTTTCTGTGTGCCTTAATCCTGTTGCCAAGCAAGTGTCCCCCAACACACTCAGGGAGTGCTATTTCACACATTCTATAGATAGGAAAAATGACATATATAATGTTAACCATTGGGCCAATATTAATTCGGGACTGATGTACAAACTACACAGTGATGTAAGTAAATGCATTACGTTCACCACAACACTGAAAATATGTCTCCCATAACTATAGGACTGTCACAAAAAAAAAACAATATTCATAACAGGTAACCAGAGCCAGAGCATCTGACATCCTTCGCTCAATGTTGCTTTGAAGAGAGAAAACTTATTTCTGCAGGGACAAAAGTATCACCTCCCTGCCTCTGTGTCCAGACTTCATGTCCGTTCTCCATCAGATAACTTAGTTCAATTACCTGTTCACAGCAGGGGTCATAACTGAACAGGTATCACATTGATGGGGCATCAAAATGAATGGGGGACTGTTAGGCCATCAGATTAAGTATGGGGCTATGGGAGACATCATACTGAGAGAGGGGCTGTAGGGGCCATCACAATGAGTAGGTGCTTTGGGAGCCATCATACTAAATGAGGGGTTGTGGGGGCCATAACACTAAGTGGGGGATGTGAGAGCTATCATACTGAGTGAGTGGATGTAGGGACCCCATACTGTGCAAGAGTATGTGGGAACCCTCACACAGATTGGGGAATTGCCCCACAAATCTTTTATGAAATCCCAGAAAGACTTGATGACATTGAGTTCAGGGCTCTGTGACCATACCATCAATTCTAGGACTTTAGTCTTCTTTACACTGAAATCAGTTCTAAATTACATTGACTATATTTTTGAGGTTGTTGTCCTGCAGCAAATTAAATTTGGAGCCAATTAGATGTCTTCCTGTTAGTGTTGCATGGTGGGCATTGCCTATACTTCTCAGTAATGAGGACATGATTAATCGTGACTAGTGTTGAGCATTCCGATACCGCAAGTATCGGGTATCGGCCGATACTTGCGGTATCGGAATTCCGATACCGAGATCCGATACTTTTGTGGTATCGGGTATCGGTATCGGATACATAGAGATGTGTAAAATAAAGAATTAAAATAAAAAATATTGATATATTTACCTCTCCGGCGGCCCCTGGACTCAGCGCGGGTAACCGGCAGGCTTCGTTGTTCAAAATCAGCGCTTTTAGGACCTGAGAATCACGTCCCGGCTTCTGATTGGTCGCGGGCCGCCCATGTGACCGCCACGCGACCAATCACAAGCCGCGACGTCACCACAAGCTATTAGCGCGCTCATTTTTGAAAAATGAGCGCGTTAATGACTTTCAAAGACGTAGCGGATTGTGATTGGTCGCGTGGCCGCGACCAATCACAAGCCGCGACGTCACCGCAAGCTATTAACGCGCTCATTTTTAAAAATGAGCGCGTTAATGACTTTCAAAGACGTAGCGGCTTGTGATTGGTCGCGTGGCCGCGACCAATCACAAGCCGCGACGTCACCGCAAGCTATTAACGCGCTCATTTTTAAAAATGAGCGCGTTAATGACTTTCAAAGACGTAGCGGCTTGTGATTGGTCGCGTGGCCGCGACCAATCACAAGCCGCGACGTCACCGCAAGCTATTAACGCGCTCATTTTTAAAAATGAGCGCGTTAATGGCTTTCAAAGACGTCGCGGCTTGTGATTGGTCGCGGCCACGCGACCAATCACAAGCCGCTACGTCTTTGAAAGCCATTAACGCGCTCATTTTTAAAAATGAGCACGTTAATAGCTTGCGGTGACGTCGCGGCTTGTGATTGGTCGCGGCCACGCGACCAATCACAAGCCGCTACGTCTTTGAAAGTCATTAACGCGCTCATTTTTCAAAAATGAGCGCGGTAATAGCTTGCGGTGACGTCGCGGCTTGTGATTGGTCGCGTGGCGGTCACATGGGCGGCCCGCGACCAATCAGAAGCCGGGACGTGATTCTCAGGTCCTAAAAGCGCTGATTTTGAACAAAGAAGCCTGCCGGTTACCCGCGCTGAGTTCAGGGGCCGCCGGAGAGGTAAATATATCAATATTTTTTATTTTAATTCTTTATTTTACACATCCCTATGGATCCCAGGGCCTGAAGGAGAGTTTCCTCTCCTTCAGACCCTGGGAACCATGAGAATACCTTCCGATACTTGATGTCCCATTGACTTGTATTGGTATCGGATATCGGTATCGGCGATATCCGATATTTTTCGGGTATCGGCCGATACTATCCGATACCGATACTTTCAAGTATCGGACGGTATCGCTCAACACTAATCGTGACCACATTCCCAACTGCATTTGCTGAAATGCAGTCTCAAACTTGAAAGGAACTGCCACCATCATTCACTGTTGCTTGTAGACATTCATTATTGTAGTGCTCTACAGTGGCATATATAAAAACCATGGGGCCCCATAGCAAAATATTTTGGGTGGTGTAGGCGGGATCATACCTCTCAACTTTTAAAATCAGGGAGAGGGACATGTATTGTGGTAGGTACACAGTAATTATGCAAATATAGAAACCCCTTAGTGTTCTCATCCAGTACCTGGCGACTATCTAGAGGGGGGGCAAGCGGGTATTTGCCGCATGCACAGCCAGGCCGTTATCGACCTGATACAGCAGTCCAAGGTGTCTCTAAGGCAACTGCATTTTGCCCTCCACCAGAATGGGATTCACGAGTTCTCTGAGACAGATGTCAATCTGACAGCTGGTTCAAAGAGCTTGTAATGCGCCGACTCCCAACATTCAATTGTACTTGCATCTTTAAGGCTCGAGTATAATTAAAGCCATGACTGCTGGAACCTCTGGGTCGTGGTGACATTAGCAGCGTGATCAGGTAATTTGATCACACTCCTAACGTCACTCTCCTGCACCATATAGGCGAGGTGAATGTCAGTATAGTAAGTGCTCCAATAGAACTAAAGAAACCAAAAATTTATTGTAATTTCAGTGATTTATTGTGAGTGGCCAGTATGGGGGAAGATAAGTTTGACGAGACAGCAATATGTGGAGGGGGATGTGTGAGGAAATAATAAGGAGAGCGGTGTGGTGAGAGGAAGTGAGGAAGTGTGTAGGGAGACAGTATAGGGAGCGGGGGGCAATGTGTGAGGAGACAGAATGAGCAGGAGGAATGTCTTCAGAGACAGTTTTGGGGAGTGGGGAGTACAAAGAATAGAAATTTGTGAGGAGACAATATGTAGACTGTGGTGGTTGGGAAAATGTGTGAAGAGAAATTATGGAGAGAGGGGGAAATGTGTGATTAGACAGTAGGGGGAAAATGTGTACTGGGAGAAAAGTGTGAGGGGACAGTATTGAGAGGAATAGTGTGAATAAGACAGTATATAGGGAAAGTATGAGGGAGCATAGTATAGGGACTAGGTAGTCGGGGTCTATATAGAGAAGGCACAGCATGTGGGACAGTGTGAGGGCACAGCAAGGAAGAATATAGATTGCAATATAGAGGGATGCAATGTAATGGCACAGCAAGGTAGGCACAATATGTTGAGGAGGAAGAGTGTGAGGAGAGGGCAAAATATAGAGACTGCAAAGTACAGGGGGACAAAATGTGAGAGAACAGTTTGAAGAGGAGACCCTGCATGGCAAGGAGAAGACAGTGTGGAGGTCATATACCATAAGAGGGACAGTGTAGGGATTATATATTATACATTGAGAACAGCGAGCTGCAATTATTTAATGGCTCAGTGCAGGACAGATATTTTTATTCAGGAGCATTATAATCATGCTCTTATTTTTAAGAACACCAGGTCGGGTTGTGTGGCAGAAAACCAGAGAAGAGAGAAATCATTTTTACCAGATAGAGAAGAAAGGAAGGAGTTTCACGTTGAAGCTGTATTGTCAGCAAGGAGAAGGAGTTGGGAGGAAGGGGGGGGGGGCAAAAGCCCACAGCGTGTGTCTATACCCAGACCTAATGGATGTAGCAGAGCTCAGTGTGCGTGATAATAGAGAATCAAATACATCATATTCCTGACAGGTATGCTATCTGATAATTACCGATCATAAACCTACATCTCCTTACCATTATTAAGGACATACTGGGAAGCCCAATCGATAAAATTGAATATGGGGCTGACCTAACATTACAATTGATTGCTGTAGTAATCTTGGTGCTGTATTTATGTACTGATGGTGGTTCTGATGATGTATTCATACACTGATGGTTGTTCTGGTGTTGTAGTTCCATACTGATGGTTGTTCTGCTGTATTTCTGTTATTATCTTGGTTTTGGTGCTGTATTCCAGTATTGATAGTGGTTTTAGTGATGCATTTAAATACTCTTGATGGTTCTAGTGATGTATTTCTGTAGTACTGGGGGTTGGGATGCTGTATTTCTATACTGATGGGTTTCTAGTGATGTATCTCTGTACTGAGGGTGGTTCTGGTGATGTATTCATGTACTGTTAATGGTTCTGGTGCTGTATTCCTCTTTTGATGGTGGTTCTGGTAATATATTTCTGTTCTAATGGGGGTTGTGACGCTATATTTCTGTACTGATGGGGGCTACATAGTTATATACTGTAGGTTTAAAAAAGGCCTTGGTCCATAAAGTTCAACCTTTCTTTACCAATTATGCATTTTTAGTAGTAGTAGTATGCATATCACACATACTTCCGGTCACATGACCACCCGCTACTGGCATGGGAAAATCCTGACAGCATACAGTGCTATAATTAAGCATGATGGCCCCACAGCCCCTACACACAGTATGTTGGTCTCTTCAAGCAGTATGAGGGCCCTCACAGGCAGAATGAAGGACCCACCTTACAACACATACTGTAGTATAATGTCTTCAATAGGCACTATGAGGGCCACCATAGTATCACACACTGGTGATGTTTCTTACAGGCAGTTTGAGGGCTCCCACAAACAATATAATGTCCCTCACAGATCCTACAGGCAGTGTGAGCACCATGCACACCCGGTAAAATGTCAGCCATTGCTCCTCATAAAGTAAGAGGGCTCTCACACAATATAATGTACACTACAGCCCCAACATGCAGTATTAGAGCCTGTGCAGCTCTCTACAAAGTATGAAAGCACCTCCAGCCCCCACTTAGTATGAGGGCGCCCACTTAAGTTTGTTGGTATGACGAGAAAAAAATGTGGAAAGGTTCAAGACCTATGAATCCTTTCTCAAGGCACTGTAGCTGGTGTCTATTCAAATAATCTTTCTGACAGCTTGTGATGGTGCAACTGTTGTAGGTGAAGGAAGCGCAACAGCACCTGAAAACTCTGCTTGTTACGAGTTCTATATGTGGTCATCTTGTGTGTGGGAATTCTTTTCCACATTATTGGCCAATAAATATTTTATATTTTACAGACTCTGCATAAGAAGAGTCGTGCCCAATTTTACCATTCTGCTCCTGATTGACAAAATTCTTATTATTATTATTGTGCACACGTTGTCAGCACTGGGTGGGCAGGGGAGATATGATTACGGAATACTTATGAATCTGGTCACATCATTGAAAGGACATCTGAACTTGGCTATAGGTATTTAAAGGAAAGGTTTCAACACAGGCAATCTGAAAGAAGGGGTGCACACTGCACACCTTAAAGGACGTGACTCAACAATCACCAATAGTCAAAAAATACAGAGAGAGAGTCAGCACATCCAGAAATGAAGCTTTTATTCACCCACGTCTGGGTGATAAAAATTTTATTTAACAAGATATGCTGCTCACTCTCCTTTTTTTTTTTTACTTGGCTCATGATGCAACTAATAAACAGTGATTTTATGAAAACGACACCATATTGACAAGTACATGAGTCAGTGTTAAAATCAGGGTGTCTGCCATTATATTATGCTGCCCTCGTATAATAATAATCAGCAACATTAATAACTTTAACTGAGTTTATCTTAAATTTAAACCAAACTGCTCCAAGAGGGTGTTGCTCTAGATAATCCCTTATGATTCCCAGTTTCCGTTCCATAAAACTGCCCAACAAATAATGATTTCGGTAGAAATAATGCTGGTAATTATATTATTACATGTGACCAAGATGTGAAACAGTAGTTCCTCAACATTGTTTATTCAGAAAAAATACATGAATGAATATTTGGCATTGATGCTGTATGACAGGAAACTTACAGAAGAAAAAAACACTGTGAACTTCCGACACTGCTTTATTTATAAGTGTGTGCAGTGTGACTCATCGGAACCCTGTGGTCTGTGTATCCTGACCGGAGAACACTCTTTAAGTCATTCTTTATCATTTATGCTGCCAACATCACAAATAAAGCCTATTTTCATCAGGAAGATGGAAACGCTTTGCGTTTCCATTTTAAAATATATATATACTGTATATCTATATATTTCAGTTGTCTTTCTTTAATTTATTAACTCTTTAGTTTCCCACTAAATACACAGGGTACATGCTAATACCACCACCAATCCTAAGAATTCGAGTGACAATTAGTGCACTTTTGCAACCATAGTTTTACTAACTTACATGAGACTGAAGTTAGTTCAATAGAAGTGAATGCAGCAGGGGTCACACATGCTCCATTCACAAAGAGAACTTTTAGACTCCTGTTCTCAAAAAACAGTTGGAATCGCAGCAGTTATTATTGTACATCGTGGAGAAACCTTTTTAAGGGCAAAGATTTTTTCAATCTTTTGTCTTCCACAGGGAAGCAACGGCTGCCAACCACTTGGAATAGACGTAGAGGTCTGAGGGCCTCCTAAAAACAATGTTCCCATTATTATGAAGTGGGTCTCCAATAGTGTTTTCCTATGCAGTGAATGCAAGGGCTGCCAAAAATTTGGAGGCCCTCCAATGCCCCTTGGAAGAGACGTGGAGAAGGGCCTCATAAAAAAATGTTACCATTAGAAAGGGGGTATACCCTTGGGGGTATACATGGACATACACATTATTTTTACGGGCACCATAAACACCCTTTAAAAAAATGATGTGGGTGTTGCATCACGGACCACGGTCACCCTGGTGATATGGTGGTGGAGGATGAGGAGAAGGAGGAGGACAACAGCAAATAGCCAAAATCAGGACGCGTATACCCATGTGTGAGTGTGAAGAGGTGCATGGGAATAGACCTCCCAACAAAAGACACTGGATTAGAGTTTATGTTACACTGCTATCATTCGGTGGTGTTGAGATGTCTGGCTCAATCCAGCCCTTGTTCATTTTATAAGAGGCAGCCTGTCAGCATTCTAAGTTGACAGGCGAATGCGCATATCAGTTATAATTCCACCAGCAGCACTAAAAACCCACTCTGACAAAACGCTAGTGACAGGGCAGGCCAGGACCTCCAAGGCGTAGAAAGCTCATGCCACGTGTCCAGCTTGGATACCCAATAATTATAAGACACAAAGGAATCACGGAGGATGTTGGTACGGTCATCAAGGTACTCCCTCAGCATCTTCCCAAATTTTGCACTCCTTGCAAGATTACTCCGCGCCTCAGGTCCTGTGCTATGGGAGGGTCAAAGAAAACTCTCCCAGAACTTTGACAGTGTTCCCCTGCCTCTGCTGGATTGGAGTTGTATCTCTCTCGCCTGTACTCCATGGTTGTCCAACGAACTATGACCTCTGCCGCCAATGTTTTCAGATGGAAATTTTTTTAATAATTCCGCAACAAGGGAATTCTGGCATTGCCCCATTTAGTAGACCTGTTCGCCTTACGAATAAGAGATAGAAAGTTCTCATAGAAGCGTGGGTCTAGAAGTGTCATCAACCAGTAATGACTGTCATGAGAGTCAAGTGCAGGTAGTACTGTCTATAGCTCATGAAACTATCTCCTGTACTTTATCCTCCTCTGCTTCCTCATTGTAACCCAATCCACATTGGGATGAGATGAGGCTGGGCTGTTATGTAGGTAATCCAGTGACACAGTGTGCCAGCAATCAGAGCACATACAGTGATCTGACAATAACCAAAAACAATAGAACGAGCTCTGAGACATGGAATCTCTGTAGACCGCAATACCTGAACCTATCCTAAACACAACTAAAGGCAGCTGTGGATTGCGCCTGTCACTACCTATGCAACTCGGCACAGCCTGAGGAGCTGACTAGCCTGAAGATAGAAAAACAAGCCTGACTTCCCTCAGAGAAATACCCCAAAGGAAAAGGCAGCCCCCCACATATAATGACTGTTAGCAAGATGAAAAGACAAACGTAGGGATGAAATAGATTCAGCAAAGTGAGGCCCGATATTCTAGATAGAGCGAGGATAGCAAAGAGAACTTTGCAGTCTACAAAAAACCTAAAGCAAAAAACCACGCAAAGGGGGCAACAAGACCCACCGTGCCGAACTAACGGCACGGCGGTACACCCTTTGCGTCTCAGAGCTTCCAGCAAAACGAATAGACAAGCTGGACAGAAAAAGTAGCAACAAAAGCAAAGAAGCACTTATCTAAGCAGAGCAGCAGGCCACAGGAAAGATCCAGAAGCTCAGGTCCAACACTGGAACATTGACAAGGAGCAAGGAAGACAGAATCAGGTGGAGTTAAATAACAAAGCAGCCAACGAGCTCACCAGAACACCTGAGGGAGGAAGCTCAGAAGCTGCAGTACCACTTGTGACCACAGGAGTGAATTCAGCCACAGAATTCACAACAGTACCCCCCCCTTGAGGAGGGGTCACCGAACCCTCACCAGAGCCCCCAGGCCGACCAGGATGAGCCACATGAAAGGCACGAACAAGATATGGAGCATGGACATCAGAGGCAAAAACCCAGGAATTATCTTCCTGAGCATAACCCTTCCATTTAACCAGATACTGGAGTTTCCGTCTAGAAACACGAGATGGCCACCAGAAGGATCTAGCCACTAACTCTCTGGTACCAAAGATTCCAGGATGACCAGCCAACACCGAACAATGAAGTTCAGAGATAACTTTAGTAGTCCACCTATCAGGGACGAACAGTTTCTCCGCCGGACAACGATCAGGTTTATTCGCCTGAAATTTTTGCAACACTCGCCGCAAATCAGGGGAGATGGCAGACACAATGACTCCTTCCTTGAGGATACTCGCCGGCTCAGATGAACCCGGAGAGTCGGGCACAAAACTCCTAGACAGAGCATCCGCCTTCACATTTTTAGAGCCCGGAAGGTACGAAATCTCAAAATTGAAGCGGGCAAAAAATAACGACCAACGGGCCTGTCTAGGATTCAAGCGCTTGGCAGACTCGAGATAAGTAAGGTTCTTATGATCAGTCAATACCACCACGCGATGCTTAGCTCCTTCAAGCCAATGACGCCATTCCTCGAATGCCCACTTCATGGCCAGCAACTCTCGGTTGCCCACATCATAATTACGCTCAGCAGCCGAAAACTTTGCAGTCTACAATAAACCTAAAGCAAAAAACCACGCAAAGGGGGCAACAAGACCCACCGTGCCGAACTAACGGCACGGCGGTACACCCTTTGCGTCTCAGAGCTTCCAGCAAAACGAATAGACAAGCTGGACAGAAAAAGTAGCAACAAAAGCAAAGAAGCACTTATCTAAGCAGAGCAGCAGGCCACAGGAAAGATCCAGAAGCTCAGGTCCAACACTGGAACATTGACAAGGAGCAAGGAAGACAGAATCAGGTGGAGTTAAATAACAAAGCAGCCAACGAGCTCACCAGAACACCTGAGGGAGGAAGCTCAGAAGCTGCAGTACCACTTGTGACCACAGGAGTGAATTCAGCCACAGAATTCACAACAGTACCCCCCCCTTGAGGAGGGGTCACCGAACCCTCACCAGAGCCCCCAGGCCGACCAGGATGAGCCACATGAAAGGCACGAACAAGATCTGGAGCATGGACATCAGAGGCAAAAACCCAGGAATTATCTTCCTGAGCATAACCCTTCCATTTAAGCAGATACTGGAGTTTCCGTCTAGAAACACGAGAATCCAAAATTTTCTCCACAATATACTCCAATTCCCCCTCCACCAAAACTGGGGCAGGAGGCTCAACAGATGGAACCATAGGTGCCACGTATCTCCGCAACAACGACCTATGGAATACATTATGTATGGAAAAGGAGTCTGGGAGGGTCAGACGAAAAGACCCAGGATTGAGAATCTCAGAAATCCTATACGGACCAATAAAACGAGGTTTAAATTTAGGAGAGGAAACCTTCATAGGAATATGACGAGAAGATAACCAAACCAGATCCCCAACACGAAGTCGGGGACCCACACGGCATCTGCGATTAGCGAAAAGTTGAGCCTTCTCCTGGGACAAGGTCAAATTGTCCACTACCTGAGTCCAGATTTGCTGCAACCTGTCCACCACAGAATCCACACCAGGACAGTCCGAAGACTCAACCTGTCCTGAAGAGAAACGAGGATGGAACCAAGAATTGCAGAAAAATGGAGAGACCAAGGTAGCCGAGCTGGCCCGATTATTAAGGGCGAACTCAGTCAACGGCAAAAAGGACACCCAATCATCCTGGTCTGCAGAAACAAAACATCTCAGATATGTCTCCAAGGTCTGATTGGTTCGTTCGGTCTGGCCATTAGTCTGAGGATGGAAAGCTGAGGAAAAAGACAGGTCAATGCCCATCCTACCACAAAAGGCTCGCCAAAACCTCGAAACAAACTGGGAACCTCTGTTAGAAACAATATTCTCAGGAATGCCATGCAAACGAACCACATGCTGGAAGAACAAAGGCACCAAATCAGAGGAGGAAGGCAATTTAACCAAGGGCATCAGATGGACCATTTTAGAAAAGCGATCACAGACCACCCAAATGACTGACATCTTTTGAGAAACGGGAAGGTCAGAAATGAAATCCATCGAAATATGTGTCCAAGGCCTCTTTGGGACCGGCAAGGGCAAAAGCAACCCACTGGCACGTGAACAGCAGGGCTTAGCCCTAGCACAAATCCCACAGGACTGCACAAAAGTACGTACATCCCGTGACAGAGATGGCCACCAGAAGGATCTAGCCACTAACTCTCTGGTACCAAAGATTCCAGGATGACCAGCCAACACCGAACAATGAAGTTCAGAGATAACTTTAGTAGTCCACCTATCAGGGACGAACAGTTTCTCCGCCGGACAACGATCAGGTTTATTCGCCTGAAATTTTTGCAACACTCGCCGCAAATCAGGGGAGATGGCAGACACAATGACTCCTTCCTTGAGGATACTCGCCGGCTCAGATGAACCCGGAGAGTCGGGCACAAAACTCCTAGACAGAGCATCCGCCTTCACATTTTTAGAGCCCGGAAGGTACGAAATCTCAAAATTGAAGCGGGCAAAAAATAACGACCAACGGGCCTGTCTAGGATTCAAGCGCTTGGCAGACTCGAGATAAGTAAGGTTCTTTTGATCAGTCAATACCACCACGCGATGCTTAGCTCCTTCAAGCCAATGACGCCATTCCTCGAATGCCCACTTCATGGCCAGCAACTCTCGGTTGCCCACATCATAATTACACTCAGCAGCCGAAAACTTCCTGGAAAAGAAAGCACATGGTTTCAACACTGAGCAACCAGAACCTCTCTGTGACAAAACCGCCCCTGCTCCAATCTCAGAAGCATCAACCTCGACCTGGAACGGAAGAGAAACATCTGGTTGACACAACACAGGGGCAGAACAAAAACGATGCTTCAACTCCTGAAAAGCTTCCACAGCAGCAGAAGACCAATTAACCAAATCAGCACCCTTCTTGGTCAAATCAGTCAATGGTTTGGCAATGCTAGAAAAATTACAGATGAAGCGACGATAAAAATTAGCAAAGCCCAGGAATTTTTGCAGACTTTTCAGAGATGTCGGCCGAGTCCAATCCTGGATGGCTTGGACCTTAACCAGATCCATCTCGATAGTAGAAGGGGAAAAGATGAACCCCAAAAATGAAACTTTCTGCACACCGAAGAGACACTTTGATCCCTTCACAAACAAAGAATTAGCACGCAGGACCTGGAAAACCATTCTGACCTGCTTCACATGAGAGTCCCAATCATCCGAGAAGATCAAAATGTCATCCAAGTAAACAATCAGGAATTTATCCAGATACTCACGGAAAATGTCATGCATAAAAGACTGAAACACAGATGGAGCATTGGCAAGTCCGAACGGCATCACTAGATACTCAAAATGACCCTCGGGCGTATTAAATGCAGTTTTCCATTCATCTCCTTGCCTGATTCTCACCAGATTATACGCACCACGAAGATCTATCTTAGTGAACCAACTAGCCCTCTTAATCCGAGCAAACAAGTCAGATAACAATTGCAAGGGATACTGAAATTTAACAGTGATCTTATTAAGAAGGCGGTAATCAATACATGGTCTCAGCGAACCATCCTTCTTGGCCACAAAAAAGAACCCTGCTCCCAGTGGTGACGACGATGGGCGAATATGTCCCTTCTCCAGGGATTCCTTCACATAACTGCGCATAGCGGCGTGTTCAGGCACGGATAAATTAAATAATCGACCTTTAGGGAACTTACTACCAGGAATCAAATTGATAGCACAATCACAATCCCTATGCGGAGGTAGGGCATCGGACTTGGGCTCTTCAAATACATCCTGATAATCAGACAAGAACTCTGGGACCTCAGAAGGAGTGGATGACGAAATAGACAAAAATGGAACATCACCATGTACCCCCTGACAACCCCAGCTGGATACCGACATAGAGTTCCAATCCAATACAGGATTATGGGTTTGCAGCCATGGCAACCCCAACACGACCACATCATGCAGATTATGTAGCACCAGAAAGCGAGTAACTTCCTGATGTGCAGGAACCATGCACATGGTCAGCTGGGTCCAGTACTGAGGTTTATTCTTGGCCAAAGGTGTAGCATCAATTCCTCTCAACGGAATAGGACACCGCAAAGGCTCCAAGAAAAACCCACAACGTTTAGCATAATCCAAATCCATCAGATTCAGGGCAGCGCCTGAATCCACAAACGCCATGACAGAATACGATGACAAAGAGCATATCAAGGTAATGGACAGAAGGAATTTGGATTGTACAGTACCAATGACGGCAGACCTATCGAACCGCTTAGTGCGCTTAGGACAATCAGAAATAGCATGAGTGGAATCACCACAGTAGAAACACAGACCATTCAGACGTCTGTGTTCTTGCCGTTCAACTCTGGTCATAGTCCTATCGCACTGCATAGGCTCAGGTTTAATCTTAGACAATACCGCCAAATGGTGCACAGATTTACGCTCGCGCAAGCGTCGACCGATCTGAATGGCCAAAGACATAGACTCATTCAAACCAGCAGGCATAGGAAAACCCACCATGACATCCTTAAGAGCCTCAGAGAGACCCTTTCTGAACAAAGCTGCCAGCGCAGATTCATTCCACAGAGTGAGTACTGACCACTTCCTAAATTTCTGACAATATACTTCTATATCATCCTGACCCTGGCACAAAGCCAGCAAATTTTTCTCAGCCTGATCCACTGAATCAGGCTCATCGTAAAGCAATCCGAGCGCCAGGAAAAACGCATTGACATTACTCAATGCAGGGTCTCCTGGCGCAAGAGAAAATGCCCAGTCCTGAGGGTCGCCGCGCAAAAAAGAAATAATAATCAAAACCTGTTGAATAGGATTACCAGAAGAATGAGGTTTCAAGGCCAGAAATAGCTTACAATTAATTTTGAAATTAAGAAACTTAGTTCTATCACCAAAAAACAAATCAGGAATAGGAATTCTTGGTTCTAACATAGATTTCTGATCAATAGTATCTTGAATCCTTTGTACATTTGTAACGAGATTATCCATTGAAGAGCACAGACCCTGAATATCCATGTCCACACCTGTGTCCTGAAACACCCAAATGTCTAGGGGAAAAAAAAGACTGAACACAGAGCTGAGAAAAAAAAATGATGTCAGAACTTCTTTTTTCCCTCTATTGAGAATCATTAGGTTGGCTCCTTGTACTGTTATGTAGGTAATCCAGTGACACAGTGTGCCAGCAATCAGAGCACATACAGTGATCTGACAATAACCAAAAACAATAGAACGAGCTCTGAGACATGGAATCTCTGTAGACCGCAATACCTGAACCTATCCTAAACACAACTAAAGGCAGCTGTGGATTGCGCCTGTCACTACCTATGCAACTCGGCACAGCCTGAGGAGCTGACTAGACTGAAGATAGAAAAACAAGCCTGACTTGCCTCAGAGAAATACCCCAAAGGAAAAGGCAGCCCCCCACATATAATGACTGTTAGCAAGATGAAAAGACAAACGTAGGGATGAAATAGATTCAGCAAAGTGAGGCCCGATATTCTAGATAGAGCGAGGATAGCAAAGAGAACTTTGCAGTCTACAAAAAACCCTAAAGCAAAAAACCACGCAAAGGGGGCAAAAAGACCCACCGTGCCGAACTAACGGCATGGCGGTACACCCGTTGCGTCTCAGAGCTTCCAGCAAAACGAATAGACAAGCTGGACAGAAAAAGTAGCAACAAAAGCAAAGAAGCACTTATCTAAGCAGAGCAGCAGGCCACAGGAAAGATCCAGAAGCTCAGGTCCAACACTGGAACATTGACAAGGAGCAAGGAAGACAGAATCAGGTGGAGTTAAATAACAAAGCAGCCAACGAGCTCACCAGAACACCTGAGGGAGGAAGCTCAGAAGCTGCAGTACCACTTGTGACCACAGGAGTGAATTCAGCCACAGAATTCACAACACTTGGCTGTCTGTAATCACCCTATATGGTTCTTTGCTCCATCTCATCATGCTCCGCCTGCAATGCATCCTCTTTGATTGTGAGCAGAGAGCGTTTCAGAACACAGAGAAGCGGGATGGTGATGCTAATTATGGCGTCATCACCGCTCACCATCTCAAAGTTTTGGAAGATGGTACATATGTCTGACATCCATGTCCACTCCTGAGGTCTTATGTGTGGAGTCTGAACTGAATACCAACGGCCTTGTTGATGCTGGTAGTCAACAACTGCCCTCTTCTGCTCACAAATCTTTCCCAACATCTGCAGTGTAGAGTTCCAACTCCTGAGGTCATATGTGTGAAGTCTTAACTGAATACCACTACCCTTGTTGATGTTGGTAATCAACAACTGCCCTCTTTTGTTTACAAATCTTTTCCAACTTATGCAGTGTAGAGTTACAATGTGTGGGGACATCACACACGAGTCGGTGAGCCTGAAGCTGGAAACGCTGCTGAAGCATGGCAAGGGCGGCGGAAACTGTAGCTGACTTTCTAAAATAGTCACACAGGTGGCGTACTTTGACAAGCAGATCCAGCAGCTCCGGGTAGGTTTTAAGAAACTGCTGAACCATGAGGTTAAGCACATGGGCCAGGCATGGTACATGTGTGAGCTCACCTTGCCTCAGGGCCGCCACCAGGTTCTAGACCATTGTCACACACGACCATGCCTGGCTGTAGGCTCGGTGTTGTCAGCCACAGATCTGCCTGATCTTTCAGAGCTGCCCACAACACTCCAGCATTGTGCGGTTTGTCACCTAAGCATATTAGCTTCAGCACAGCATGTTAATGCTTAGCTGAAGCAGTGCTGCAATGCTTCCAGCTTGTGACTGATGTGGTCATTTTGGAGATGGAGGCTGAAGAGGAGAAGGATGAGGTACAGGAGCTGTAGTCTGTGGAGACAACCCTGATTGACCTAGGGTCCGCAATCCTTGGTGTCTAGATGATGTGTTCCATCCAAAAGTCCGACTGGGTCCCGGCATCCACTATGTTATCCCAGTGTGCCATCAGTGAGGTGTACCTTCCCTGCCCAAAACCACTTGTCCACGTGTCAGTGGTTAGGTGGACTTTTCCAGAAACTGCATTGTTGAGGGCACGGCTAATGTTGTGGGACACGTGCTTGTGTAATGTGGTGGCTGGGGGCTGAGTACGGAAGGATGGCCGCTGCCATCAGGTTGCGGAAAGCTTCCGTCTCCATGAGACTAAAAGGCAACATTTAGAGTGCAAGCAGTCGTGAAATGTGGGAATTTAGAAGTGTGGCTTGTGGGGCATTGGCTGACGTATTTGCACTTGCGTTCCAAGGAGTGAGGTATGGACAGCTGAACACTGCACTGAGACAGGGACGTGGACGTGCTTACTGATGGTGCTAGCTGAGTGTGTGCAGTGGCAGGTGTAGGGCAGAGGCACCTTCACATGCACTATGGACAGGGGATTGGCTTGCACGCACAACAACAAAAGAAGCAGTGATGTCACCTGCAGACAATGTTCCTGGACCCTGGGGTTCAGCCCACAAAGTCGGGTGCTTTGCTGTCATATGCCGGACATTATGGGTTGAAGGAGTATCAGGGTGAGGAATAAGCAGTCCAGACTCTTGGCTAATGAGACTTGACCGTTTGGAAGACAGCGTGGTGGTGGTGGAAAAGTGACTGGAAGCATTATCTGCTATCCAACCAACAACCTTCTGACACTTCTCTGGGTTCAATAGTGGTGTGATGCGGTCCCCTTGCAATTGGCAGAGGAAAGTCAGGCGAGAAGATGTGGGTGTTTGTTGTGGCACAATTTCATCTTGCCCACGGCCCCGGCCTCGGCCTCTGCATGCACCATCACCATCAGACTCAATTCCCTGTCCCTTGCCACGCTTCTTGCCTATTTTAAATGGAGGACAATATTTTTCACGTTCACTACAAATGGCTAAATTTGGAGCGCACTTTTATGTGATCTGTGTGATGGACAAAGTACTGTTTTAAATAACTGGCCTGTAGATAACTATTTTTTAACAGCACATTGGTGTCAATAACTTCGCTAACACACTGCAACAACATTTAAATGAAGGCCAGAAATGGCAGAAGTTTGAGCACACTTATATGTGATCCATGTGACGGACAAACCACGGTTTTAAATAGCTGCCCGTAGGTAACTATTTTTAACAGCAAACTAGTGTCAATAACTTTGCTAACGCACTGCAATAAAATTTAAATGTAGTCCAGAAATGGCAGAATTTTGAGCACACTATGTGATCCATGTGACGGACAAACCATAATTTTAAATAACTGGCCTGTAGGTACCTATTTTTAACAGCAAACTGGTGTCAAAAACTTAGCTTACACCCTGCAAGAAAATTTAAATGGAGGCCAGAAATGGCAGAATTTTGAGCACACTATGTGATCTGTGTGATGGACAAACCACAGTTTTAAATAGATGAATTTTTAGTGCTGTATTATGGAAAGGATCTGGTATCTGGTATACCTACACTAACTAAGAAACAAGCGAATCTCTCCCTAGCTCAGCAGCAGCTCTCCCTACACTGCCTGATTCTGGAATAGACTGTGACAAGCATGGTGGTGCCAGGTCTGATATAGACCTGATGAGGCTCTGCGGCCAGCCAATCACTGTAATGCCGCAACCAACATGGCTGCGGCATTACAGTGTGTGACAAACAATCGATGCATGTTCATTTGCTCTCTAAAGAGTGCCAAAAATGCAGGGAAGGGACCCAAGCTCCCGCCGAGCAACCCTGGAAACACTCGGCGAGCTCTAAGCATATCAAGCAGTGAGATGCTCAGGCGAGTAACAAGTAGTGGTGAGCATGCTCGCTCATCACTAGTAGGCACCTTAAAACTGAGATCTACAGAAAACCAGAAAACAGCAAACAATAATCTGATGCAATGGGGAAGTTACAGTCACAGGTGAGTCAGATGTTACAGATGGTCGCTCTGCATCTGGCTGCAGAAAATCTCTGCATTTGGCATTGCCAATGCTTTCTTAATCCTTCTGACTTTTGGACCCAGTGGCAGCCTCCCTCTGGCTCTAATTGATACACCTGCATCTGGGTGTTTATAGACTCTCAGTCTGCTTAAAGGAGTCACCTATCATACTCACATTTTCCCTTGTGAAGGCTTGGAGTGATAGCAGTTGGCTGACTTCCTCTCTGGTGCTGTTGGACGTTTGGTGTTACCTCTCTGAGTTTGCTCAAGCTAAGCTGCTTCCCCCTTGTTTGTCTCCCTTATTCTCTTTAGTGTACAGTGGGAACTGACCAGTGCTTATCCCGCTCTTCCCTTTTCAGGGCCTAGCTCTAGGGATATACAGGGCTTAGGTTCCTGCTTGGCAATTGGAGTGGAACCAATTTAAGGACGGTAGGGGAGGCAGGGTGCTATTAGATCTGCCTAGGGGTCTTCACTCCCGCTTTCCCTAGCCTTTGGGCATCCTTCCCTTTTCCCATTGTGTTGCACTTAGTCTTCCCACACTGTGCGTAAAATTATCACAGGCTATGTACATTTAGGAAAAAAAAAACTGACACATGGTTTTATTTGTGTATGTTTTTTTTCCTTGGGTGTGTTTTTTTTCTCCTTTTCTCCCTTGTTTATGGATCTGGCTACAGGGCTGGAGAGCAGCTATGCTGTCTGGCTCTGGAGATGAATGCCCTCCGCTATGAGGCTCAGCAGCATCAACAGCGGCTGCAGGTCACTAATGTTGGGGTCTCTGCAGGTAGGCCGGTCCAGTTGGAACCCAAGGTTACCCGCCGGACAGGTTTTCCAGAGGTAGAGACAAGTTTTTTGTGTTCAAGGAAGCTTGTAAACTGCATTTTAAACTTCGTCCTTACTTCTCCAGAAATTAGGAGAAACAAGTTTGTATTGTGATCTCTCTGCTGCAAGGAGAGCCTCAATTCTGGGCTTTCTCTTTGCCTCAGGATACAGTGTGTCTCCAGTCTGTGGAGGGATTTTTCTGTGGTTCTAGCCCTTACCTATGATGAGACACCTACTCTAAGTATATATCCTAAATGTAAGCTATAGAGCATAAGATGATAGAGAATCACCTAAGAAAAGAAGGTTCAATTTAATGGCAAATAAAAAACAAGTTTTTCTCAATATATAATAAAAACAAACCATCAACGTTAGTATAAAAGATATAGACTGATGAGAACAGTACAAAATGATTAAATAAGGTGGTACAACCTGGGCCAATACAGTGAAAAAGCATATAAATGCAAGTGTATTTAGCTAATGAACATAAAACATATACACAAGGTAGTTAATCATAACACATATATCCCATGTAGGTTTACATAAGATTATGGATAGCAGGAAAACTATTTACCCAAAGCAAATTATATTGCTGATATACTAGGCATAGGGCTGAGTGTTAATGAATATATATAAACTAGCTATTGAACCCGTTCTACGCCCGGGTGGCGAGCATTTATATTGGTATATGGTCTCCATCATGTGCTGCTGTCATCCTGCGCCCGTTCTGTCATGTGCTGCTCCCATCCTGCGCCCCCGTTCTGTCATGCGCTGCTGCCATCCTGCCCCCGTTCTGTCATGTGCTGCTCCCATCCTGCTGCCATCCTGCGCCCGTTATGTCATGCGCTGCTGCCATCCTGCGCCCGTTCTGTCATCTGCTGCTGCCATCCTGCGCCCGTTCTGTCATGTGCTGCTCCCATCCTGCGCCCCGTTCTGTCATGCGCTGCTGCCATCCTGCGCCCGTTCTGTCATGTGCTGCTCCCATCCTGCGCCCCCGTTCTGTCATGCGCTGCTGCCATCCTGCGCCCGTTCTGTCATGTGCTGCTCCCAACCTGCTGCCATCCTGCGCCCGTTATGTCATGCGCTGCTGCCATCCTGCGCCCGTTGTCATGTGCTGCTCCCATCCTGCGCCCGTTCTGTCATGTGCTGCTGCCATCCTGCGCCCGTTCTGTCATGTGCTGCTGCCATCCTGCGCCCGTTCTGTCATGCGCTGCTGCCATCCTGCGCCCGTTCTGTCATGTGCTGCTCCCATCCTGCGCCCATTCTGTCATGTGCTGCTCCCATCCTGCGCCCCCGTTCTGTCATGCGCTGCTGCCATCCTGCGCCCGTTCTGTCATGTGCTGCTCCCATCCTGCTGCCATCCTGCGCCCGTTATGTCATGCGCAGCTGCCATCCTGCGCCCGTTCTGTCATGTGCTGCTGCCATCCTGCACCCATTCTGTCATGTGCTGCTGCCATCCTGTGCCCGTTCTGTCATGTGCTGCTGCCATCCTGTGCCCGTTCTGTCATGTGCTGCTGCCATCCTGCGCCCGTTCTGTCATGTGCTGCTCCCATCCTGCGCCCCCGTTCTGTCATGCGCTGCTGCCATCCTGCGCCCATTCTGTCATGTGCTGCTCCCATCCTGCTGCCATCCTGCGCCCGTTATGTCATGCGCTGCTGCCATCCTGCGCCCGTTCTGTCATGTGCTGCTGCCATCCTGCGCCCGTTCTGCCATGTGCTGCTGCCATCCTGCGCCCGTTCTGTCATGTGCTGCTCCCATCCTGCTGCCATCCTGCGCCCGTTATGTCATGCACTGCTGCCATCCTGCGCCCATTCTGTCATGTGCTGCTGCCATCCTGCGCCCGTTCTGTCATGTGCTGCTGCCATCCTGCGCCTGTTCTGTCATGTGCTGCTGCCATCCTGCGCCCGTTCTGTCATGTGCTGCTGCCATCCTGCGCCCGTTATGTCATGCGCTGCTGCCATCCTGTGCCCGTTCTGTCATGTGCTGCTGCCATCCTGCGCCCGTTCTGTCATGCGCTGCTGCCATCCTGCGCCCGTTCTGTCATGTGCTGCTGCCATCCTGCGCCCGTTCTGTCATGTGCTGCTCCCATCCTGCGCCACTATTGTATTATATGCCCCCGTATGCTGCTGCCATATAAAAAAAAAAATACCATACTCACCTATCGTCCGGCTCCACTGCAGGTGTGTGTTCAAGAAAATGGCGCCGAAAAGCGCGGACTGCGCAGGTGCCGATTCCGGCAGCAGGAATCGGCGCCTGCGCAGTCCGCGCTCTCCGGCGCCATTTTCTTGAACACACACCTGCAGTGGAGCCGGAGTGTGTCTTCAAGAAAATGGCGCCAGAAAGCGCGGACTGCGCAGGCGCCGATTCCGGCAGCAGGAATCGGCGCCTGCGCAGTCCGCGCTTTCCAGCGCCATTTTCTTGAACACACACTCCGGCTCCTCTGCCTGTGACTGGACTCTGTCACAGCAGAGGAGCCGGAGACGGAGCCACACGCAGCGCTGGAACGGAGGACAGGTGACTATACTTACCCTACCTCCTGGCGCGTCCACGGTCCCTGACTCTCCGGTGGAGATCGCGGTATGCGTTCAGTGCTTACGCATACCGCAATCTCCTGGGAGCGTCACTCTGTGGGGGCCAGACTGCGCCGGCGCTTGCGCCTGCGCAGTCTATAAAGGCTTCGGACAGAGTGACGCTCCCAGCGTTATATTATAGATACCATATCCAAAAGGTTAACGTTTTTACTGCCACAACGGATAAAGCCATCAAAAGTGTACTAGTTAATAGGGAATGCTCATAGTAGAGCATAATTGATAACCAAATCCTGCATATCACATACGCATTCTTAATAAATACAAATAAATAACATTCATTACCAATTAATTGAGCAGGGGTCCAGGTGTCCACCACACCTGACGTGCGTTTTGCAATGAAATGCTTCTATGATGACCCTGGCTGAGTCTCCTTGGCCGAGTCCAGGTTGCGTCGCCTTCAGCAGGGGAATCAGTCAGTGGAGATGTATAGCTCCGTATTCCACAGACTCCGCAACTGAGACAAAATGGAATAACCCGGTCCCTCAGAAGCCAATTTCTTTAGGGCCTTACTGAAAGATTTAAGGATGTTTTGGCAGTGTATAAAACCCCTGAGTCCCTGGAAGCTGCTATGTCGTTGGCAATACGTGTTGATTGACACCTGCAGGATAGGTGGAACTACCTTCTCCGGAGCCTCTTTATCGGGGTATTGCCCCTTTGCCAGGGGAGCAGTCTATCCGTGAATTAGTTCTTGGGAAGGTGGAGGAACCCATGCAGTTAGGGGGTGCCTTTGCATCATACATTTCCCTGGAGGTTCACAAAAAGAAGGGAGTGTGTTTTTATTTGTGGAAAAAAGGACATTTTATTTGGGCCTGTCCTTTGATGCCTAAGCAAAAGGAGACTCGTTTAACCCTTAGTATTCTGGAGTTGAATAAGCAAGGGGTGCATTTATCATCAACCTGCAGTGGTCCTAACAGTAGAGGTGGTGCTGGAGAGCAAAACTGAGATCTCTGTGTTTGCTGTCAGTGGAGCTGGAGTCAGCATGAATGATGCTGAGTTTGCTAGAACTCATGGGCTGGCTTGCTGTATTTTAATTAAACCCATTCCCAACTTCGCCATCGACTCAGCGCCGCTAGCACAGAAAGCTTTGACTCAGATGGTACATAATGAAAGCCTGAGGGTGGGGTTGATTCATTGTGAGATAATTCCCTGCTATGTGTTGGACGATCATCCCACCTCAATTGTACTGGGTTTTCCCAGGTTGGTGAAATATAGTCTGTTGGCAGATTGGCAAGCCAGGGAGATCATTGAGTCACCATGAGAACATGCCATGAGAACTGTTTAAGGATTTCATAGGGGAAAGTCTGGAGAAGGGACATATCCAAGCCTCATCTTTGCCCGTGGGTTCTTTTTTGTGAAGAAAGAAGATGGTAGTCTATGTCCATGTTTAGATTTCTGGGAATTAAATCAGATTATTATCCGAGATCCATATCCTCTTCCTCTGATTCCGTATTTGTTCAGCCAGGTAGTGGGAGCTAAGGTGTTCTCCAAGTTGGATTTGAGGGGGTAGTAAACCTATAGAGAGGGCACCGGAGGTAAATGCTCCGCCATCACAAATATCATAGAAACCCAAAAGGAGAATGGACACTCGAGCTAAAAAAATAACAATTTTATTGAGAGAACTATATAAAAAGTGCATAAATAATACAAATAGAAACTAAAATAATTAGATGCAATAGAAAAACAGAAAGGAGACACTAGTGCCACACACGGACGTAATACCAAACTGAAGAGCAAGAAAATCAATTGTACTCCTACCACTGGTGTATATATATCTGCATATAAGTAGCATACATCATAAATTAGAGCAGTGCAAAAATGCGTATAAAGAATAATTATTATGATTGTATTTAATAACCGGGCAGATGGTAACAAAGATCACAAAATGGAAGCTCTCAGATACTAACCAAGTGCAGGGAGATACTAAGTACAAGTCAAAGTACAAATAAAGTGCCTAGTGCAGACTTAGTATGGCAAGGTACCCCATATAGCTATGCTACCATCAACACATGAGTGCAAATGTTAAGGGAAAATCCCATATACATGGGTGGGTAGAACCTGACTTATGCCTACATAGCAATGAAGAGAGGCACACAAGAAAAGTACCAACCTGCCGCCGTGCGTAGAAAGAGGGGCCCCGAGGGGGCCTACAACCTGGTTAAAATCAGAGAAGGGGATGAGTGGAAAATGGCATTCAATACCCCTGAGGGTCATTTCCAGAGTCTGGTCATGCTTTTCGGTTTGACCAACACACCGAGGGTTTTCCAACATTTTATTAATGATATTTTCCATCATTTAGTGGGCAGCTTTGTGGTGGCCTATATGGACAATGTTTTGGTTTACTCACCGGATTTTCAGACACATTGGAGGCATGTTAAACAGGTGTTGCAAATATTAAGGGATAACAAACTATATGCCAAACTAGAAAAATGTGTTTTCACCATCCAGGAGGTACAGTTTTTGGGGTACATGTTGTCGTCTTTAGGTTTTCGTTTGGATGCAGAGAAGGACCGTGCTGTCCTTGATTGGGGCCTGAAGGCTCTACAATGTTTTCTGGGCTTTACTAATTTTTATCAGAAATTCATCCAAAATTATTCTGTAGTTGTGAAACCCCTTACTGACATGACAAGGAAAGGGTCTGATCTTTCCAAACGGTCAGATGCCATACTGCAGGCTTTTTCCTCCCCAAAGAGTTGTTCTGCCATGGCCCGTATACTCAGTCAGCCCAATGTTTCCCAACCCTTTGTTGTGGAGGTTGATGCATCGGAGGTGGGGGTTCTCGCTGTTTTGTCTCAAGGTCCATCTCCTAGTAGATGCCGTCCATGCGCTTTCCTTTCTAAGAAATTGTCCTCGGCTGAGAGAAATTATAATGTTGGCAATAGGGAACTTTGGTGACTAAATGGTCATTTGAAAAATGGCGACATTGGTTTGAGGGGGCTGTCCATCCCATTGCTGTTATTACTGACCATAAGAAAGTCTCATATCTTCAATCGGCTAAACGTCTCAATCCTAGTCAAGCTAGGTGGTCCCTGTTTTTACTAGGTTCAATTTTGTTATCACTTTCCGTTCAGGGATCAAAAATGTCAAGGTTGATGCCCTGTCCCGGAGTTTCCCTGATGGTGGTGACAATGAGAACCCTGCCCCGATTTTGCAGAAGGGGTCAGTCTTTTCGGCATTGTGCCCTGAGCTGGAGGGTGAGGTGTTGGAGGCCCAGGGGGATGCCCCAGCCTCCTGCCCTTCAGGAAGTTTATTTGTACTATTTAATCTGTGCCGCAAAGTAATTAAGGAAAATCACTACTGTGCTTGCTGGCCATCCAGGTAGTAAGGCAACTGTGAACTTCATTTCTCGTCTTTTTTGGTGGCAGTGGTTGCATCAGGATGTTGTTGAACACGTATTTGCTTGTAGTATCTACTCGCATTCTAAGATATTGCATACCCATTCATCTGGTACTCTTCTTCCGCTACCTATTCCTAGCAGGCCATGGATGCACTTGTCCATGGATTTTATTACTCACCTACCGTTATCTGCAGGCAAGACTGTGGTTTTAATGGTTGTAGATAGGTTCAGTAAGATGGTTCATTTCATCGCCTTACTGGCACTTCCGAATGCCAAGACTTTTGCTCAGGTGTTTATAAATGAGATTGTGAAGCTTCACGAGTTTCTCTTCAATGTGGTGTCAGATCGGGGGACCCAATTTTTTCCAAGCACTGGAGGGTGTTCTTTTCTCAACTGGGGGTGCAGCTGTGCTTTTCTTTTGCCTTAGATCCCCAGTCTGTTTAAACAGACTGGGCGTGATAACCAGAATTTGGAGACCTACCTCTGGCCTTTTGGCTCCAAAAATCAGTAGGATATGGCATCCTACTCAGGGGTGGACACAGACAGATTGGGGCCCCTGTGCAGGAAATGCATCTGAGCCCCCTCCTTTTAACCCCTTTCTGACATCGGACGTACTATCCCGTCGAGGTGGGGTGGGCCCCTATGACCACGGACGGGATAGTACGTCCAGCGCGATCGGCGGCGCTCACGGGGGGAGCGCGGCCGATCGCGGCCGGGTGTCAGCTGCCTATCGCAGCTGACATCCGGCACTATGTGCCAGGAGCGATCACGGACCGCCCCCGGCACATTAACCCCTGGCACACCGCGATCAAAGATGATCGCGATGTGCCGGCGGTGCAGGGAAGCATCGCGCAGGGAGGGGGCTCCCTGCGGGCTTCCCTGAACCCCCCGCAGCAACGCGATGTGATCGCGTTGCTGCGAGGGTCTTACCTCCCTCCCTGCCTGCTCCAGACCCGGATCCAAGATGGCCGCGGATCCGGGTCCTGCAGGGAGGGAGGTGGCTTCACAGAGCCTGCTCAGAGCAGGCACTGTGAAGCAGCCTGCACTGCTATCAGATCGGTGATCTGACAGAGTGCTGTGCAAACTGTCAGATCATCGATCTGTGATGTTCCCCCCTGGGACAAAGTAAAAAAGTAAAAACATTTTTTTCCAAATGTGTAAAAAAAAAAAAAAAAAATTCCTAAATAATGAAAAAAAAAAAAAAATTATTATTCCCATAAATACATTTCTTTATCTAAATAAATAAAAAAAACAATAAAAGTGCACATATTTAGTATCACCGCATCTGTAACGGCCCGACCTATAAAACTGGCCCACTAGTTAACCCCTTCAGTAAACACCGTAAGAAAAAAAAAAAAAAACGAGGCAAAAAACAACGCTTTATTATCATACTGCCAAACAAAAAGTGGAATAACACGCGATCAAAAGGACAGATATAAAAATCCATGGTACCGCTGAAAGCGTCATCTTGTCCCGCAAAAAACGAGCCGCCATACAGCATCATCAGCAAAAAAATAAAAAAGTTATAGTCCTGAAAATAAAGTGATGCCAAAATAATTATTTTTTCTATAAAATAGTTTTTATCGTATAAAAGCACCAAAACATAAAAAATGATATAAATGAGGTGTCGCTGTAATCGTACTGACCCGACGAATAAAACTGCTTTATCAATTTTACCAAACGCGGAACGGTATAAACGCCTCCCCCAAAAGAAATTCATGAATAGCTGGTTTTTGGTCATTCTGCCTCACAAAAATCGGAATAAAAAGCGATCAAAAAATGTTACATGCCTGAAAATGTTACCAATATAAATGTCAACTCGTCCCGCAAAAAACAAGACCTCACATGACTCTGTGGACCAAAATATGGAAAAATTATAGCTCTCAAAATGTGGTAACGCAAAAAATATTTTTTGCAATAAAAAGCGTCTTTCAGTGTGTGACGGCTGCCAATCATAAAAATCCGCTAAAAAACCCACTATAAAAGTAAATCAAACCCCCCTTCATCACCCCCTTAGTTAGGGAAGAATTAAAAAAATGTATTTATTTCCATTTTCCCATTAGGGCTAGGGCTAGGGTTAGGGCTAGGGTTAGGGCTAGGGTTAGGGTTAGGGCTAGGGTTAGGGCTATGGTTAGGGTTAGGGCTAGGGTTAGGGCTAGGGTTAGGGCTAGGGTTAGGGTTAGGGCTAGGGTTAGGGCTAGGGTTAGGGTTAGGGCTAGGGTTAGGGCGAGGGTTAGGGTTAGGGCTAGGGCTAGGGTTAGGGCTAGGGTTAGGGTTAGGGTTAGGGCTAGGGTTATTGCTAGGGCTACAGTTTGGGTTGGGGCTAAAGTTACAGTTAGGGTTTAGAATACATTTACAGTTGGAAATAGGGTTGGGATTAGGGTTAGGGGTGTGTCAGGGTTAGAGGTGTGGTTAGGGTTACCATTGGAATTAGGGTTAGGGGAGTGTTTGGATTAGGGTTTCAGTTATAATTGGGGGGTTTCCACTGTTTAGGCACATCAGGGGCTCTCCAAAAGCGACATGGCATCCGATCTCAATTCCAGCCAATTCTGCGTTGAAAAAGTAAAACAGTGCTTCTTCCCTTCCGAGCTCAGCGTACTCAGGACAAATAGGACAACAACTGTTGGGGTCCAATTTCTCCTGTTACCCTTGGGAAAATACAAAACTGGGGGCTAAAAAATAATTTTTGTGGGAAAAAAAAGATTTTTTATTATTACGGCTCTGCGTTATAAACTGTAGTGAAACACTTTGGGGTTCAAAGTTCTCACAACACATCTAGATAAGTTCCCTGGGGGGTCTAGTTTCCAATATGGGGTCACTTGTGGGGGGTTTCTACTGTTTAGGTACATTAGGGGTTCTGCAAACGCAATGTGACGCCTGCAGACCATTCCATCTAAGTCTGCATTCCAAATGGCACTCCTTCCCTTCCGAGCCCTCCCATGCGCCCAAACGGTGGTTCCCCCCAAAATATGGGGTATCAGCGTACTCAGGACAAATTGGACAACAACTTTTGGGGTCGAATTTCTCCTCTTACCCTCGGGAAAATACAAAACTGGGGGTATAAAAAATAATTTTGGGGGGAAAGATTTTTTTTTAATTTTCACGGCTCTGCGTTACAAACTGTAGTGAAACACTTGGGGGTTCAAAGCTCTCACAACACATCTAGATAAGTTCCCTGGGGGGTCTAGTTTCCAATATGGGGTCACTTGTGGGGGGTTTCTACTGTTTAGGTACATTAGAGGCTCTGCAAATGCAATGTGACACATGCAGACCATTCCATCTAAGTCTGCATTCCAAATGGAGCTCCTTCCCTTCCGAGCCCTCCCATGCGCCCAAACAGTGGTTCCCCCCCACATATGGGGTATCAGCGCACTCAGGACAAATTGGACAACAAATTTTGGGGTCCAATTTCTCCTGTTACCCTCGGGAAAATTCAAAACTGGGGGCTAAAAAATAATTTTTGTGGGAAAAAATTTTTGTTTTATTTTTATGGCTCTCCATTATAAACTTCTGTGAAGCCGTTGGTGGGTCAAAGCGCTCACCACACATCTAGATAAGTTCCTTAGGGGATCTACTTTCCAAAATGGTGTCACTTGTGGGGGGTTTCTACTGTTTAGGTACATTAGGGGCTCTGCAAACGCAACATGGCGTCTCATCTCAATTCCTGTCAATTTTGCATTGAAAAGTCAAACGGCGCTCCTTCTTTCCGAGCTCTCCCATCCGCCCAAACAGTGGTTTACCCCCACATATGGGGTATCAGCGTACTCAGGACAAATTGTACAACAACTTTTGCGGTCCAATTTCTTCTCTTACCCTTGGAAAAATAAAAAATTGGGGGCGAAAAGATAATTTTTGTGAAAAAATATGATTTTTTATTTTTACGGTTCTGCATTATAAACTTCTGTGAAGCACTGGGTGGGTCAAAGTGCTCACCACACCTCTAGATAAGTTCCTTAGGGGGTTTACTTTCTAAAATGGTGTCACTTGTGGGGGGTTTCAATGTTTAGGCACATCAGGGGCTCTCCAAACGAAACATGGCGTCCCATTTCAATTCCAGTCAATTTTGCATTGAAAAGTCAAATGGCGCTCCTTCGCTTCCGATCTGTGCCATGCGCCCAAACAGAGGTTTACCCCCACATGTGGGGTATTGGCTTACTCAGGGCAAATTGTACAACAATGTTTGGGGTCCATTTTCTCCTGTTACCCTTGGTAAAATAAAACAAATTGGAGCTGAATTAAATTTTTTGTGAAAAAAACTTAAATGTTCATTTTTATTTAAACATTCAAAAAATTCCTGTGAAGCACCAGAAGGGTTAATAAACTTCTTGAATTTGGTTTTGAGCACCTTGAGGGGTGTAGTTTTTAGAATGGTGTCGCACTTGGGTATTTCCTATCATATAGACCCCTCAAAATGACTTCAAATGAGATGTGGTCCCTAAAAAAAAATAGTGTTGTAGAAATGAGAAATTGCTGGTCAACTTTTCACCCTTATAACTCCCTAACAAAAAAAAATTTTGGTTCCAAAATTGTTCTGATGTAAAGTAGACATGTGGGAAATGTTACTTTTTAAGTATTTTGTGTGACATATCTCTGTGATTTAATTGCATAAAAATTCAAAGTTGGAAAATTGCAAAATTTTCATAATTTTCGCCAAATTTCTGTTTTTTTCACAAATAAACGCAGGTACTATCAAAGAATTTTTACCATTGTCATGAAGTACAATATGTCACGAGAAAACCTTGTCAGATTCACTGGGATCCGTTGAAGCGTTCCAGAGTTATAACCTCATAAAGGGACAGTGGTCAGAATTGTAAAAATTGGCCCAGTCATTAAAGTGCAAACCACCCTTGGGGGTAAAGGGGTTAAGGCAACAAATTATATATATATATATATATATATATATATATATATATATATACTAGCCACACACACACACACACACATACACGTATATATTAAATAGTCTCCTTTATTATGTATATTGCCGTCCCTAATTGTACAGTGCCCTCTCCTGTTATGTGCAGTGCCGTCCCTTACATATCGGAGTTTATACAGCCGTTTTTTATTACATACCGTCCTGTCTTGTTAGCTATATAATGCAATGATGGCTGATGGAGTATGGGAAAGTTTCTTTTCTTTTCGTATTATTATTTCTAATAAAGATATATATATATATATATATATATATATATATATATATCTATATATATATATATATATATAGATATATATATATATATATATATATATATCTAATATATAATTGCCTAGAATACTACTTCCTGCAATTTGTGCCAACTTCCGTGGCTTTGTCCGGAGCTAATGTCCGGAGCTAATGTCCGGAGCTAATGTGCGGAGATAATGTCCGGAGCTAATGTCCGGAGCTAATGTCCGGAGATAAGTGACGTCAACAGTGTCCAGTGTCTGATTGGTTGCCGCCTACTGCGAGCGACCAATCAGAAACGTGCCGTACTGTGACACACTCCGCCCGCCATTTTGGTGTGATTTTTGAATTTTTACCTCACAGCAAGTTTCTACTGCGTGGAGGCGGGCCCATTGACGTTGCTCTTCAAGCTCCTGCCGAATTTCGTCAAAAAAATGATAATACCATTTACCAAAACTATATATATTTAGTTGTGAAGTGGTTCAGTGACATTTTCACACCAATTTTGAACTTTTGTTTGGTGTTTTCTCCATATACTGCCTATTATTCACTGACTGTTATACTGAGAGACTGCCGTTTATTAACCTCTTCTTTGCCACATTGGGTATATTGCTCTATTATTTGCCACATAAGGACATTGTCCATTATTGCCCAGCAATTTCTCTGCAATATAAACTGCCTATTTATTAATATCTGCATTCCTGCAAAGAACTATTGCCTATTATTGACTGGCTATTTTCCTACTACCTGACACTGCCCACAACACGCAAAGTTGTCGTCTGATGTCTTTCATCCCTCCCTTCATAAGCATGTTCATGGATCCTGTGTAACTGTACCTTAAATAACAAGAATTGTCAAGAGCTGGTGAGTGCAGCCATTTTTTGTTCTTTCTTACTATTATTTATTAATTATATTATTCTTACATTTGAATAAATAAAGTATATATGGATTCTAGACTCCCGATTCTTTAGAATCGGGCTGCCATCTAGTATATATATATATATATATATATATATATATATATATATTTTACACATTCCCTGCTATGGTGGTTCTGGTTCTTTTCATGGTTGGAGCATGGATTATTTTTTCTAAAGGAGGAGCTGATGGACTGGTAGTCTGGTCACTCCTGCATCAGTTGTCATTTTATATCTAACAAGAGAAGGGACTATGTAATAAAAGAGGGCACTGTGAATAACAAAACTAATAAGAATACACTATGTAAGAGACAGCACTGTACATAGCAGCAGAGGAAGCTATATAATAAGGGAGGGCATCATATATAACTAGAGAGGATGGTACGTAATAAGGGACGGTGTTATACATAGCAAAAAAGGAAACTATGTAGCTAAGGATGGTGTTATACATAATAAATGAGTACACTATACACTAAGGAACTGTACTATACATAAGTGAGTACACTTTATACTAAGCAACTGTGTTAGACATAATAATCGATTATAACTTCTTCCTCCACAACCCCCTGTTCCTAAATCCATTATAAATCCCCCACACCCCTCATTGACCTTCTCCCCCGCATCCCATTATTGCCCATTCCCCCACCCCCATGATTGCCCTCTTCACCACCTCATCATTGCTTTCTCCCCACCACCTCATTATTGCCTATTCCACCACCTCCATAATTGCCTCCTCCTCCCCACCACCCCATCATTGTCCTTTCCACTGCCACCATCATTGCCTTCTCTCCCACCACCCCATCATTACTGATTCCACCACATCCATCATTTCCTCCTTCCCCACCACCCCATCATTGTCCTTTCCACCACCATCATCGTTGTCTTTTCCCCCACCACCCCATCATTACCCATTCCACGACCTCCATCATTTCCTCCTCCCCCACCATCCCCCATCAATGCACTTTCTACCACCACCATCATTGTCTTTTCCCCCACACCCCATCATTACCCATTCCACCACCTCCATCATTGCCTCCTCCCCACCACCCCATCATTGTGCTTTCCACTGCCACCATCATTGCCTTCTCCCCCACCACCCAATCATTACCGAGTCCACCACCTCCATCATTTCCTTCTTCCCCACCACCCCCATCATTGTCCTTTCCACCACCACCATCATTGTCTTTTCCCCACCACCCCATCATTGCCCATTACTCTGCCTCTGTCATTTCCTCCTCACCACCACCCCATTATTGCCCATTCACCACCTCCATCATTTCCTTTTTCCCACACCACCCCAATCATTGCCCTCTCCATCAACTCAATCATTGCCTTTTGCCCCATCACCCCCATCATTGCCCTTTCTGTCAACCCAACCATTGCCTTCTGCCCCATCACCCCCATCATTGCCCTCTCCGTCAACCCAATCATTACCTTCTGCCCTATCACCCCATCATTGCCCTCTCCTCTATCTACACACACAGACACACACAGCACCATTCACCTCTCTGCATACACACGCACACACACATCACCCACCTCTGCGCATGGTATTCTGAAGCCACACCATCGCCGGCAGCTTCCGGTCTCGCACAACTGCAGTGCTGAATGATGATGTCATTCAGCCACTGCTGTGTGAGACAGGAAGCGTGGGCAGGAAGCAGGATGGATCCCTGCAGCTCTGCTGCCATTTTCTCTTGCAGGCAGCTGAGCTGCTGGGATTGTTCCCTGTCCGCCGCACATGAGGGCAATCTGGCCAGGGGCCCCCCGGAGCCTCAGGGCCGGATAAACTGGCCAGATTGCCCTCATTATTAGCTGTCCTGCAGCCGCACCAGTTGAACAGGCGGTATGTCTGCCCATGATCCTACTTACTGCTGGCAGAATTTGCTATTAATAATAACGGTCGGGCACATCACCGTTATTTGGTGCAAATGGTTACATCCACAGTTTGGTACATTTAGCGAGGGAGGGGCTTCGGTAGTTCCTGAGCAGAAATGTTTTACTTCAGAGCTCCCTTTGGTGTGGCAGGGGGTTCTGAGTAATTTGAAGATCATGGGAGACAAGTACAAACCCTTAAGATCCGCAATGTCTTTCACAGGTCTCTGCTCAAGAAATATGTGGAACCTGTTGTGTCCTTTCCCCTACCGCTGCCCCAATAATGTTTGATGGAAATCTAGAGTTTCAGATTTTGAGGATTGTAGATTATCGCCTCCAACGCCTACAAAACTTAATGCACTGGAAGGATTATGGCCCAGAGGAAAGGATGAGGGTTTCAGCATGCTCCCAGGCTGGTTCATTCATTCCACACTTCTTATCCTGGGAAACCTGGTCCTGAGTGTCCGGAGGCCACTCGTAGTATGGGGGTACTGTCATGAATGTGTCAGATGCTTCAGACAGTCGCTCTGCATCTGGCTACAGAAGGTCTCTGCATTTGGCATTGCAGATGCTTTCTTAATCCTTCTGAGTTTTGGACCCAGTTGCAACCTCCCTCAGGGTCTAATTGACACACCTGCACCTGGGTGTTTATAGACTCTCAGTCTGCTTCATGGAGTCGCCGGTGTTATTCACGGACCAGTGCTCACCCCCCCTTCGCTATTCAAGGCCTAGCTGTAGGGATATTTGGGGGGCGTAGGCTCCTGCTTGGCGATTGGAGTGGAATCAATATAGGGATATTAGGGGAGACAGGGAGCTATTAGATCTGCCTAGGGGTCTCCACTCCCCCTTTCCCTAGCATTTGGGCTTCATTCCCACCTTCGCCATCTTTGCCTTGTTGCATGTATTCTTCCCACACTGCGCGAGACATTTACCATCCAGTACTCCTGGAGAAAGGAATAAACAAGGGGCAGTTTCTAAGGCTCAGAAGAAATTGCTCCTGTATGGCAACATTCAGGGCACAAGTGTATAACCAACTCAACATATTTATACAGAGGGGATACCCTTAAGTGACTCTTGATGCAGCATACAAACATGCCTTAAGTATGAACAGACAGACCTTGCACTGTCCCAAACCGAGGGAAAATGATGAGAGGTTATGCGAATAATTGGAACGTTCAATAATCGGGCTAACCAAATACATGGGATTAACATGCGACCTTAAGGAGATAATCCTTGGACAACCAAGGATGACATACAGAAACGGTTGCTCAATGCGTGACCAATTAGTCATAGCCACTATTCTGATCCCATGAGAGGGAGAACCTGGCTTGAAAGAAATCCCCAAGCCACATTTAGATGCAGGAATTGCAGTTTTGCAAATGGGTTACACCAAGCCAAAGATTTCATAATGCCTCTATGGGGGCACAGTTTACATTGAGGGACTTTGCGAACTGCAAGACCGTGGTTGTAATCTATATGGCCACTTGTTATTGCACCCTAAATTATGTAGGAAAAACCAGGAGGGAGTTTAGTAGACGGAACGGTGAATACTTATGAGCACTTAGGAGATGTTAAGCATAAAAGGGGCACACCGAGTGCGCGGCATATTATGGAACATCATGGAGTTGACCCTAGGACTCTAATGTTCTGTGTGTCACAAGTGATTAGGCAACATGTGAAGAAGAGAGATTGGGATAAACTAATCCTAAAGAAAGAAACACAGTGGATCTTCAGGATGGAAACAATGTTCCCAAAGGGATTAATTGAAAAGTTGATATTTGGGTGCTTTATTTAAAATGATTTACATAAGAAATTTTATCCTGAAGATAAAAATCTGGGACCCTGTCCTATGTGAATATGCTCATAAGAGGTTGAGCATATCTTTTTTTCTCACTGATTTAGTTACTGGTTGAGATATCTGTGATTATAATTTATAGAAATTCCATAGGATTTAGGACTGCACTTTATTATTTCTGTATTTATATTTTGTTATATGTGTCCCATGAGGACACTGCATGCATAACAATATTAAAACATCTGAAGAAAGCTCAAGGACATGGTTTTCATATACATCTTAAAGCATTTCAAAATAGCTGAATAGTGATTAATACCTGCCTGATACTTACCTGATTTCTATTATGAATAGCTGGAGAAGTCATGGGCTTGTTGGTTTATTGTCCATAGGACATATGTGTTTTTTTTGTACAGTGCACCTTAAAAAATATCCTTCAATGTCCTAAATACAGTGTGTTTAATAAGCTATTATGGATAATGCAGAAGGGAAAATCCCCACGCATCTGCTGTGCCATCTTCTAAATGTCTATCTCACGAGGCAGTTAGGATCTATGCTAATGTGACTATGGACATTGGTGAATAGGACCTAAAAGTAGTGAGCGTATGTAACCATGAAAATATCTATACCTGTTTAAAGTGTATAGCGAAGATATACCATGATGATCTGTGTGACAAGAGATCATCTGACGGTGAAGTCATACACCCCATCATCCTGTAGAATGTAAACCGGCAAGGGCAAGGTCCACGCCCCTCTGTATCAGTCTGTCATTGTTAGTTTGCTTATGGATCGCCCCCACGTAAGGGCAATGGGGTACTCGGTACCGGGTCCTTCAGTTCCCTCAGCGAGGATGTCACAGTGGCCCGACCCGGACCGTGGCCCTATGAGGGGCGCCCAATAAAAGGCAGAGTTCGTAGATAACGGTAGTGTTCGTGATGCCACCTGTGGTATTCGGTCAGGGTGACCGACGCTGCTTAGGGGTCCGCTGGGGTGATGGAATGGCAGCTAGATAGTATACCTTCCCACAGGTGAAGTATATCCCCAGGGCTTCCCAGAAGTGTAGATGTTGATGATGGATGGTGCAAGGTGTGGTAAATAACGAGAACACAATGGGTGCAGTCTCTTTACCTTTACTGAAGGCTTCCACAGTTCAGAGTGCCGGATGACAGGGTAGGCAGGGTCCGGCCGGTCTGATGGCAATTCCAGAGTCCCCTTATCCAGGTGGAAATCAGTAGCCTTCCCCTTGCGCACAGTAACGTAGTAGGTCCCTACTTGCATTAGCTACCATAAGGTCCTCACTGTTGTTACCTCTCTCTCTCTCTGTCCCCCAGATGGATAGGACATAACCCGTATGACGGTGGTGGCCTGAGGCTATTTTATAGGGACCCTAGAGACGCCCCTCCTCCGCGTTGCCACCTTGTCTGCTTAGGTGTTTAGGTCGGACAGCCAACTTGGAATCAACTGCCCTGCCGGTCTCTGAAGTAAAGCGTAGAGTCTATTACTCCCTCGGCGTTCCGGACACCGTATCTGCGCTCAGATGGAGGCAGCCTGCTTCTATCTGGTCTCCCACTGTTGTTTCACTCCTGTTGCTATGACTTCTGTGCTCACTCACTACGGCATACTTCCTTTCTTGTCTTTTCTTAGGAGGCTGCCGCATGGGTTGCAGGCGCAGCTCCGTGTCCTTCTTTCACACTGAGCCACTGATGTTCTTCCTTTTCCCCCTGTCTGCCTGACAGGAATTCCCTGGGCCGAGCCCAGTGTGCTTCTCTCCCTCTCCTCCTCCTGGCTCCAACTGATTGACTTCCTAACCAACCCACCAGTTTTACCCTTTGTGAGGAGTGGCCTAGTACATAGAACCCTTAGCTCCCCCTGGTGGACCGGCGTGTGAAGTGTGTGTGTGGCTGTGATACCTGGCAGGGTGAACTCCTTCAGTGTCATCAGATGTAACATCGCTCCCCCTGGTGGAAGAACGACATTACTGCAATGACCAGGACTCTGGGGCGCTGCACTACCCCCGTTAAATCCAGCACCCCCGGGCAGAACAGAATAATTACAGGTTAGCAAAGGACATGCAAAATTTTGAAATGCTATTAAACAAATTAATTTAACAGTGCTTCCCTTTATGGGATGTGAGAACACTTGAACGTTGCAAACAAGAACATATTTACATTGTGCATTTTACCCTTTAAGGCAAAAGTAGAAAAGGAACAATTACTAACTTACTATGGCATACAATTACCCATACAGGTATTCCATCTACTAAGTGCAAGTACCCTCTAAGGGTATACTATCATTAACCCTTAAGGTGCTATTCAACATTTTCTTTTATTCTTCTTCTTCACATGCAGGACTATCTGTCTACCCCACGGGCCTACTGCATCATTCCCTCCTAAAACCTCATTTTTATTTAGAGTACATCATGAAGATTTCTTTCATCAAGGGGTGCTGCACTTACTGTAAGTGATATCTGTAATGTGTATGTAACTCCTTCTCATGTATAGCACCCTGGAATCAATGGTCCTATATAAATAAATAATAATAATAATACGCAATGTAATGTACACTTGATGCGGACATTTACGCAAACTCATAATATAGTAAAAGTACCTGTATGACAAGCGATCGGGTGACGATGATATTGCAAGCATGCATAGTGCAGTCTCCACACGGCTTCAACAGGAGAGGTGGTGGGCAGTAATTAATTGTTCCTGACATCATGTACATGCGTAGTAGAAATGACAGGCAACATGAAAATGGAGTATACATGCAGCCAGGTAGTTTACATCATGGGCATGGGCATAATAGGAGACAAGTGAAGCCCATGGATGGAAGATTCGATTCTCTTCTCTAGAAGCTGTGATTGGTAGAAGAGAACAGGAAGTACTATTTAAAGCGAAGCAAACAGAGCAGTGAGAGGAACATCATCGCAGAATAACTGAAATCTGGAAATACATCAGGGAGTTCAAGTGGGATCATCTGGAAGCCTCCTAAGGAACCTCTGAAATGAGGGGAAATGCTTAGAGCAGTGTTTCTCAACTCCAGTCCTCAAGACCCCACAACAGGTCATGTTTTCAGGATTTCCTTAGTATTGCATAGGTGATAATTTCATCACCTGCTCAAGCATTAATTCCATCGCCTATGCAATACTAAGGAAATCCTGAAAACATGACCTGTTGTGGGGTCTTAAGGACTGGAGTTGAGAAACACTGGCTTAGAGGCAGGAGCATCTATTCTATCAATGCTTGAGATAAGTGATAACACTAAATTAAGGCTGTTCATATCATTCCTTTTTTTCTGTGCATGAATTATCAGTCAATTTATTATTATATATTAACTAGATGGTGGCCCGATTCTAACGCATCGAGTATTCTTGAATATGCATGTCCATGTAGTATATTGCCCAGCCATGTAGTATATTGCCCAGTCACGTAGTATATTGCCCAGTAACATAGTATATTGTCAGCTACGTAGTATATTGCCCAGTCACGTAGTATATTGCCCAGCCATGTAGTATATTTAACAGCCACGTAGTATGTAATATATTGGTCCGCCACATAGTATATTGCCCAGTAATGTAGTACATTGGCTAGTGACATAAAATACAAAATAAACATATACTCACCTTAGTCCTGGCTCCTGTGTATGGTGCACGCGGCAGCTTCCGGTGCCAGGGTTGGTATGACTATGAGCGCAGGACCTGTGATGATGTCGTGGTCACATGACCGTGACGTCATGGCAGGTCCTTCTCGCGCAGGCGCGCATGACCTGTGATGACGTCGCGGGCACATGACCGTGACGTCATGGCAGGTCCTTCTCCCATAGCATCCTTAGCACCGGAACCTGCCGGCGGACAGGACGCGACGTCGGAGAGTGAGAATAACGTGTTTTTTTTAATTATTATTATTTGTAACATTAGATCGTTTTACTATTGATACTGCATATGTAGCATCAATAGTAAAAACTTGGTCACACAGGGTTAATAGATGCATAACCGGAGTGTGTTACACCGCGCTCCGGTAACGCTGGCATTAACCCTGTGTGAGAGCTGACTCGATGACTGGAGGGGAGTATGGAGCGGGCACTGACTGCGGGGAGGAAAGAGCGGCCATATTGCTGCCGGACTGTGGCCGTCGCTGATTTGTTGTGGCAATGGTCGTGGGCGTTTTGCCATGACCGATCAGCGACTTGGATTCCATGACAGACAGAGGCCGCGACCAATGAATATCCGTGACAGAAAGACAGACGGAAGTGACCCTTAGACAATTATATAGTAGGATTTGAAAACGAAATTGTGATATTAAGGCTGTGATACAAATCTGTCCTCCCTCTCCTTTTTGTCTTATAAACGCGTGCTCTCCTCTCCGTTTGTTCTCATTATTACTATTGAGGATCTACATATATATGATGGGATCTCTTTAATCCAAGGTTAAGTGTATTGAAACATACTTATATCATCCCACATGTTAAAGGCTGAACCAGAGATAGTGAGGGTGATCCACTGTGGAGCCGGGGCACCAATTTGTGTCTCCTAGGGTGCCAACCTCCGCTGGAAGGTAGGGGAAGGATTTTGAGATATCAACAGGGAGAGTATGCCCCTGAGTATGAATAGATATTGAATTAATTACAGTGAGGTTATAATAATTAGAAATAAGCAAACATGTTTGGAAAACGATCGCCAATCATAAATTCGGCACAAATATGACACATTCGGATTCGTGATTGGAAACACGAGCATTTCATCTTAAAATTGGAAAAAATTGGTACCTTTCGGTAAAAAGTGCAGGAAAATAATTGCATTGCCACTACGGTATTTTTTAGCACTTTGGCTAGGATAGTGGTGCTGTATGATAAGCGGGGGCCATGTGTTTGATGAGGGGAGGGGGTGGAAAGAGCTCAGAGAAGTCACGTGCTTTTTTTTCTAACTTTATGCACGCAAATTGCGACTAGCCAATCAGGGCACAAGAACCGTCTACAATGTTCAGACAGAAGGGCTTGTGATGTTGGCTGCTGAAATCACATGTCCCTCTCTATATAAAGAGTGAACATCTTGTTTTAGTGTCACTTTGTCAGTATAACAGTGCAGAGAGGCTACCCCTGACACTGCTTGTGGTCCTGGATGCTGAGAGATTTTAGCTAGTTAGCTAGGCAGTTGTTTCTAAGTCAGATAGTTTAAATAGCTAGTGTCCTGTGTGGCTGTGAAATTGACTTTCCAGCAAATTTTTTTTCTTGTGCCATTAGTGAGGTCCATAGATAAAGACAGAAAGGCACATTTCATAGAATTGTGTTGTGCACTGCTTCTATTATGCTCCATGAACGAGTAGACGTTTAAAAAACATTTTTTTCAGTTGCTAACGTGATTCAGCAAGGCATATGTCACCTTGTAATTTAGTGCCGCTGAATTTCATCTTTGTGCGGAGCTGTTGCAGAGTAAAAATCCTATTTTTTTCAGTTGCCATTGTGATTTAGCAAGGCATATGTCACCTTGTCATTTAGTGACGGTGAAATTCATCTGTGTGCATAACTGTTGCAGAGTAGAAAAAAGTATTTTTTTCTGTTACAAACGTAGTACAGCATGACATATTCCACCTTTTTATTTTTTAGCGGTGAAATTCATCTGTGTGCAGAGTAAAAAAAAAACATTTTTTCTGTTACAAACATGATACAGCATGCCATATCCCACCTTGATTTTTTTTTGTGATGGTGAAATTCAGCTGTGTGCAGAGCTCATGCAGAGTAAAAAAAATGTTTTCTGTGACAAACTTTGATACACCAGGCTAGATCTGAGTTTAAAATTGTTTGGAGCATATATTATATTGTATACAGGCCTCATCCACAGTAAAAAAAATACTTTCTTCTGTTACTAATGTTATACAGTAGGGGAGATCTCAGTTTGAAATTGTTTTGAGCATATCTTCTATGTTATACAGGTCTCAGGAAGAGGTGAAGGAGGCAAAAGCACTGAACGAAGTGTTACACACAGAGGTTTGTCCCGCAAGCCCTGGTGATTCAAAGACTTGTTGTCTAGTGACACCTTGGTGTCTAGTGCTTTAGTTCTCCATCCTCTAGTGTATAGTAGTTTAGTTCTCCAACACAAGCTGTTTAGGAGTTTAGTTCTCCAAACCCTGTTGTCTAGTAATTTAATTCTCCATCTTACGCTGTGAAGTAGTTTAGTTAGCCAACCTTTCGTATGTAGTATTTTATTTCACTAAGTCCTGTTGTCAATAGTTTAGTTCTCCTTCTTATGGTGTATAGTGGTTTAATTCTCCATTCCAAAGTGCCCTGCAAGCCTTGGGGATTCCAAGACTTGTGGAGCAGCCCCTTCCCTGCCTGCCCCACAGTCACCAGTGTCACCCAGTGGCCAGTTAGCGAGATGTAACATCCCTATCCATGCTTGCTCGTTCAGGTGTCAGTGTTGAAATGCACCCTGTCACACATAGATTGTTTCATGGAATGGATGATGTTGTCTGCGACATGCTTGTGTAGTGCAGGCACATCTTTCTTAGAGAAGTAGTGGCAACTCGGCAACAGGTATTGGGGGACTGTGACAGCCATTAGCTTTCAGAATATATAGCTCCAATGGAAATATGTCTATATACCACCCTACGATCATTACTAACTCCATGATAACTCCACACTCCTCGTTGCAGCACAATATTTTTAAAAAATAAATGCAGGCTGATTGGACGCCATTCTTCTTTTGAGGTTCACACCATCAGAGTCTTCCATCCCCTCTCCCTTAAAGTAGCGGTCATATATCAGCCTCCAGGCTCACCCAACCACTTCCTTGACCACTTTTCTGCCTTGCTACTATACTTCATGTCCTCAGAATTGCCAACCCTTATCCTGGGAGACTTCAACAGCCCCACCTCCCCAACTGCATCCCACCTTCTATCTCTGAACAACACACACATGAGATCCTCACATCTCCAGACCCAGATACTGATTGAGACACTTGGTCTTCATTTTATCTGCCAAGCCATGCCCTCGGGGTAAGGATATGTGAGCAGTCATTGCCACCCATCTCTTTTGACAGCTCACAAAACCTGGCCCTGATATGCCCGATTAACTCTCTCAGCACTATACGTGCTGGAGCATACTTTCCTTATCTTACGTCACCGAAGCTACCAATGTCGATGATGCATATCTCACCTCAAGGATCTGTCCGGCGGCAATCTTACAATGTATATTGTTAGTTTATCGTTATTTGGAATATTTGTATTGTTGACAGAGATTACATGGTTTTTATGATTTCATCCCATAATGAACTAGGAAACCATAAGCTAGAAAAACGGTTGTGCCCCTAAACCTCATAACAGCTGAGGTAATTTATACTCACTTCAGCATCTCCGCAAACTCTGCAAATTCTTGTAGAATATGAAAAATTCCTTGGAAATACACGTGGGTGATTATTTGTCTGCACTATATGATGTCATTCTGTTGTAATGGACATTATTGAATACTTTATTAAGAAGAATTTGAATATAATCCATGTGCGCATCAGTTATTTAAATGAAGATTGGTGATTTTTAGACTGATGGAGAGAGCCTGATTGGAGCAACTTTTGCAAGATGAAACTGTTGAAATGTATATGGGGACCATCATACTGTGTAGGCGGCTTTAAAGGAAGTCTGATGGTCACCATCATACTCTTTGGGAGTGCTGTAGTGGGACCATCATACTGTGTGTGTGTGGAAGAGCTGTAAGAGAATCATCATAATGTGCAGATGGGGCTATGGGAGGGCCTTCATACTAAGTGGCATGGAATGTGGGGGGACCTTCAAACTTTGTGGAGGTGACCATTATACTGTGTGTGGGGTAGGTACTGTGGGGGACCATCATACTATGTGTGGGACCTGTGGGGAAACATCATACTGTATGAGGGGCTATGTAAGGGACTATCTAACTGTGTGAGGTGCTGTGGGGGACCGTCACTATGTATGGGGATTGGGTGCATCCTACTGTATGAGGTGCTATGGTGGACATCATATTGTGGGGGGGCTGTGGTGGCCATCATACTCTGTGGGGGCTATGGATTTCATTGAACTGTGGGGGGCTGTGGAGTCATCAAACTGTGTGGGATTTGTGGGGCCATTCTGAATGGGGGCCAAATTCTATCTGAGAGAATAGGGCCAATTGTGCAATTGACACTCTGATCAGAGTTTGATCAGCGTAGAAGCATAGTGTACTCCAATTATCTTGGATAAGGACAAGATGGAGAAAAAAAATTCTCTTCATTCTCCATTATGCGAGTGTGCGGAAATGGGACTGAAGTCAGATGTCATCCAAGTACAGTCTGATATTTGCTAAGCACTCATGGACTTGCATGGCTGAGTGTGATTCAAATATCGGATCAAATTTGGGCATGCATTTTTTTTCCTCGGAAGTATCTTTCCGAGGAAATAAATTGTATATGTCCACAGCCCCATAAGACTAAGGCCGGCGTCACACTCGGCGTAGGGAAATACGGTCCATTTTTTACAGGCGTAATACGCAGAAATTAACCCAAAACAGTGATCCATATGTCATCCGTAGGCAGGGTGTGGCTGCATATTTTACGCATGTCATCCTCCGTATGTAATCCGTATGGCATCCGTACTGCGTTTTTTTCTCGCAACCTTGGAAAATGGACATAGAATGGAACCATGGGCTCCAATATTCCTGAAAATATACAGTATATACAGTCTATATATATGTCAGTGAGACATATATATATATATATATATATATATATTTATAATTCATACAGTGCTAGATAGCATAAAAGCCGATAATTAAATTACCGGCTTTTGCTATCTCCTTATCAAACCCGACAGGATATGAGACTTGGTTTACGTACAGTAAATCATTTCATATCCCTTTTTTTTTGCATATTCCTCATATTCCTCACTAATAATGTTAGTAACATAGTAACATAGTTAGTAAGGCCGAAAAAAGACATTTGTCCATCCAGTTCAGCCTATATTCCATCATAATAAATCCCCAGATCTACGTCCTTCTACAGAACCTAATTGTATGATACAATATTGTTCTGCTCCAGGAAGACATCCAGGCCTCTCTTGAACCCCCCGACTGAGTTCGCCATCACCACCTCCTCAGGCAAGCAATTCCAGATTCTCACTGCCCTAATAGTAAAGAATCCTCTTCTATGTTGGTGGAAAAACCTTCTCTCCTCCAGACGCAAAGAATGCCCCCTTGTGCCCGTCACCTTCCTTGGTATAAACAGATCCTCAGCGAGATATTTGTATTGTCCCCTTATATACTTATACATGGTTATTAGATCGCCCCTCAGTCGTCTTTTTTCTAGACTAAATAATCCTAATTTCGCTAATCTATCTGGGTATTGTAGTTCTCCCATCCCCTTTATTAATTTTGTTGCCCTCCTTTGTACTCTCTCTAGTTCCATTATATCCTTCCTGAGCACCGGTGCCCAAAACTGGACACAGTACTCCATGTGCGGTCTAACTAGGGATTTGTACAGAGGCAGTATAATGCTCTCATCATGTGTATCCAGACCTCTCTTAATGCACCCCATGATCCTGTTTGCCTTGGCAGCTGCTGCCTGGCACTGGCTGCTCCAGGTAAGTTTATCATTAACTAGGATCCCCAAGTCCTTCTCCCTGTCAGATTTACCCAGTGGTTTCCCATTCAGTGTGTAATGGTGACATTGATTCCTTCTTCCCATGTGTATAACCTTACATTTATCATTGTTAAACCTCATCTGCCACCTTTCAGCCCAAGTTTCCAACTTATCCAGATCCATCTGTAGCAGAATACTATCTTCTCTTGTATTAACTGCTTTACATAGTTTTGTATCATCTGCAAATATCGATATTTTACTGTGTAAACCTTCTACCAGATCATTAATGAATATGTTGAAGAGAACAGGTCCCAATACCGACCCCTGCGGTACCCCACTGGTCACAGCGACCCAGTTAGAGACTATACCATTTATAACCACCCTCTGCTAGTAGAGTGTGTGTGCAAAATTTGGGGGCTCTAACCGTTAAAATAAAGGGTTAAATCGCGGAAAAAACTGGCGTGGGCTCCCGCGCAATTTTCTCCACCAGAGTGGGAAAGCCAGTGACTGAGGGCAGATATTAATAGCCTAGAGAGGGACCATGGTTATTGCCCCCCCCCGGCTAAAATCATCTGCCCCCAGCCACCCCAGAAAAGGCACATCTGTAAGATGCGCCTATTCTGGCACTTAGCCTTTCTCTTCCCACTCGCGAGTTGCAGTGGGATACGGGGTAATAAAGGGTTAATGTCACCTTGCTATTGTAAGGTGACATTAAGCCTGGTTAATAATGGAGAGGTGTCAATGAGACACCTATCCATTATTAATCCAATAATATTAAAGGGTTAATAATACACACACATTAAGAATAAAGTATTTTATTGAAATAAATACACACATAGAGTTGTAAAATCTTTATTATACACTTAATCCACCTGAAGACCCTCGTTCTGTAAAAGAAAAAAGCAACATTATCCCATACCTTTCCAGCGCTCAGTCACGTCCCACATTGTAAATCCATCTGAAGGGGTTAAATATTTTTACAACCAGGAGCCTGCTAATGCAGCTATGCCCCTGGCTGTAAAATCTGGGGAATGAATGGAAAACAGAGGAACGTAGCATCGTAGACTTGCGGTGCTGCCCCCCCTGCTAGCATATACTCATATGAACTCGAGCGTGAGAAAATATTCATAAAAATTCCCACGCTCGAGTTCATATGACTTTATGAACCAGTATATATGAGCCAGTTTTTTCCGTGATTTAACCCTTTATTTTAACAGCTAGAGCCCCCAAATTTTGCACACACACTCTACTAACATTATTAGTGAGGAATATGCAAAAAAAAAGGGTATGAAATGGTTTACTGTATGTAAACCATGTCTCATATCCTGTCGGGTTTGATAAGGAGATAGGAAAAGCCGGCAATTGAATTACCGTTCTGTACAAAGAATGTTCTTCCAGAACTGTGCTGGCTTTTTTAGATGTTTTTTTATCAAAGTCCAGTCTAGCCTTTTTATTCTTGATGCTTATGAGTGGCTTGCACCGTGCAGTGAACCCTCTGTATTTATTTTCATGCAGTTTTCTCTTTATGATAGATTTGGATATTGATACGCCTACCTCCTGGAGAGTGTTGTTCACTTGGTTGGCTGATGTGAAGGGGTTTCTCTTCACCATGGAGATTATTCTGCGATCATCCACCACTGTTGTCTTCCGTGGGCGCCCAAGGTCTTTTTGCATTGATGAGTTCACCAGTGCTTTCTTTCTTTCTCGGGATGTACCAAACTGTAGATTTTGCCACTCCTAATATTGTAGCAATTTCTCAGATGGGTTTTTTCTGTTTTCGCAGCTTAAGGATGACTTGTTTCACCTGCATGGAGAGCTCCTCTGACTGCATGTTTACTTCACAGCAAAACCTTCCAAATGCAAGAACCACACATCAAATCAACTCCAGACCTTTTATCTGCTTAATTGAAAATGACATAACGAGGGGATTGCCCACACCTGTCCATGAAATAGCTTTGGAGTCAATTGTCCAATTACTTTTGGTCCCTTTAAAAACAGGGTGGCACATGTTAAGGAGCTGAAACTCCTAATCCCTTCATCCAATTTTAATGTGGATACCCTCAAATGAAAGCTGAAAGTCTGAACTTCAACTGCATCTGAATTGTTTTGTTTAAAATTCATTATGGTAATGTCTATAACCAAAATTAGAAAAATGTTGTCTCTGTCCAAATATATATGGACCTAACTGTATTTATATTTGGTGCATTCCGCCAGTCCTAACAGTGTTTTTGATGCATTTTTTCAAGAGCCATTCAAGTCAGTGGGTGAAAAAAACTGAAAAAACACAGCAAAAATGCTTCTGGGTTACAAATACTGAGGTAAAATATTGACCAAATACTGCTAGTGTGAACGTGGTCTAAAGATCACAGTTTATTGGTGCCACATTGATTAGCATATCATTTGAAATGCAAAAAAAACTGCAGACTTATACTGTTTTGACTATATTCCTCCCCATAAAGAGTTAGTAAAAGTTTGCTAATACGCTACATGTACACCAAAGAGGTTCCCCTGACAAGCGTAACTCGTTCAGAAATAAAATAGCCCCCCCTATAAAAAAAAACGATGGGCTGTCAAAAAGGACAAAACTGCCTATGACAGGGTTAAATACGCAAGGTAATCTCAAAATAATTGAAATATATGCACTATTAAACATAAAAAGAATAATGTTTGTTCGATAAGGGAAATACCAACAATATTAATGATATTAAGATCCAGTATATTCCACGTGCCTATGAAGCATAATCCATATTAACCAGTGCGGATCTGATAATAAATTCATAATACTGGGATACATTGCCTAACGTACGTTTGTAGTAGCCCGGATTGCTGGACCCACATAAGTGGGTGCGAGGGTCTCGTTGTTCAGTGTGCATTATTATTATTATTATTATGATTTCATGCCCTATAATGGTTCCCAATAAGCGCTAGTTATGCGCTAGACACTTTGTACCTGATTCATTATTACTGGGGTTTCGTGCGTTGGTCTTAATGAGGGTGTTCAGGCGTTAGATGCCCCAAATTCATTTATTCATCTTATCACTGGTGTGCGCCTCTGTGCAGCATACATTGCTCTCTATACATGATGCCCATTTTTTTTATTTTCAGACTAACTTGAGCATTAAATATCTTAACTTCACAATGTATTGTAGTTTTGGATAATGATCCTCTTTAACTGAATTGGCTATTTGATAACCGAAAGTTTGATTTTATGACATTGATTTAATACTAAAGATATTGTATTCATTGTGTAATAACACAACCCACCACAAGATGGCGACAATAGTTCTGATATAATCTGTGTGCCATAGTAGAATGCCATACATGAATGGTTTTCGACATGACACGAGAAATAAGAGAACAAAATCTATTAACTACGAAATTAGTTATATGTCAAAAGTTAAAGTAGTTATCCGTGACTGTTTTTTTCTTATGAGCCTAAGAACTTACAGGTTTCCTAAACACCTTCCTGTGATGTCCAACATCGACCTCTGCCAGCTGTCACAGACTACTCCTGCCAGAGATTTCTAATTTAAAGCAGAGGTTACTTGAGCGCAGGTACATCCGACGTTCTAATACAAAGGCTTACAATCGTGCCAAACACACAACTCGACATCAAGCTCTCTATGGCACTAAACCTTCTAAATCTAACCAATCACATTTAATTGTGTTTTATATTAGCACATGCACTTTTAAGTGATTATTAACATTGGCACATTTTTTCTAATTAATTTGCTTACATATTGCATACATTGTTGTTTTTTTGTTTTTGCACTTGAGGAATATTCTATAATTATTACAGTACTTATTAATTTTAATATTATGCAGTTGGGTTTGCCTTTTTCTATCTGTTTTTTATATACTGTACACTGCTCAAAAAAATAAAGGGAACACTAAAATCCCACATCCTAGATATCACTGAATGAAATATTCCAGTTGTAAATCTTTATTCATTACATAGTGGAATGTGTTGAGAATAATAAAACCTAAAAATTATCAACGTAAATCACAACTAATATCCCACGGAGGTCTGGAGTTGGAATGAAGCTCAATATCAAAGTGGAAAATGAAGTTACAGGCTGATCCAACTTCAGTGGAAATCCCTCATGACAAGGAAATGATGCTCAGTAGTGTGTGGCCTCCATGTGCCTGTATGACTCTCTACAACACCTGGGCATGCTCCTGATGAGGTGGCAGATGGTCTCCTGAGGGATCTCCTCCCAGACCTGGACTAAAGCATCCGCCAACTCCTGGTCAGTCTGTGGTGCAACATGACATTGGTGGATGGTGCGAGACATGATGTCCCAGATGTGTTCAGATTCAGGTCTGGGAAACGGGCAGGCCAGTCCATAGCTTCAATGCCTTTATCTTGCAAGAACTGCTGACACTCCAGCCACATGAGGTCTGGCATTGTCCTGCATTAGGAGGATCCCAGGGCCAACCGCACCAGCATATGGTCTCACAAGGGGTCTGAGGATCTCATCTCGGTACCTAATGGCTTTGGGGAAAACGGAACCTTAGACATTGATATGTATACTAAACCAATGGATAAAAATAGTTTGTTGTTTTATACTAGCTGTCACCCTAAACATGTTAAAAGATCTTTACCTAAATCTCAATTTAAGAGAGTCGCACGAATTGTATCGGACACTTCAAAACGATCCATACGTATGGATGAGATGGCACATAAATTTCAACAACGGGGTTATCCGAATGAAATTTTATCAAATACTGACACTGCCCCTGTCATTAGGACCAGGGGTGGATTAAGGGTAGCCAGGGCCCCGGGCTGTTCAGACACTGTGGGCCCCCCCGGTCATGTGACGGGGGTCATGTGACGGGGGTCATGATATACCCAAACCAGATTATTCCAGAAGAATGGCCGGGACCTACTCTACTGTAACCTATTAAATATTTGTTAAAATCTGCAATACAATTTAGGTATATTTTGACCAATAATATCACATACAAGGAACAAATACCACCGCACCGTGACCAGACCACAAATTACAACCACAGTGATCGAATAATATCACATACAAGGAACAAATACCACCGCACCATGACCAGACCACATATTACCACCACAGGGATCGAATAATATCACACACAAGGAACAAATACCACCGCACCATGTCAAGACCACATATTACCACCCAGTAGCGTAGCTACTGGGGGGGCAGAGGGGGCCGTCGCCCCGGGCCCTGTCACATGAAGGGGCCCACTGGGAGCCAGGGCGAGCCCACTTCTGTGAGGAGGCAGATCACAGCATAGGAGCAAAGCAGTATGTCTGCTCCCGTCTGATGGAGACTCTACACGCTGCTAGCACAGTGGCCGGCTGCAGAGTCTCCCTCCTGCAGTGAATGGTATTGCCTGTCTTTTCCTGGGCTGCAGCTCTGAATCTTGACTCTGTGCAGTGTGCACGCTGGATCCTAGTGCCATTTCACTGACACAGACACTTCCTGGTCCTGCCTGCAAACTTCATCAGTAAGTGGGGATGGAACTTATTAGCTTTACTAAATTCAGGTATGTTACTGTGAGGTGAATGTGAGACGATGGGGGTATTGTAGGGGCTGAAAGTAGGTGAGGGAGAACAGGGTACTGGGGGGTGAATGTGAGACCATGGGGGTATTGTGGAAGAGGGGAGGCAAGACACTGGGGGGTGAATGTGAGGCAATGGGGGTATTGTGGGGGAGGGGAGACAGGGCTCTGGGGGTGAATGTGAGGCAATGGGGGCATTGTGGGGGAGGGGAGACAGGGCACTGGGGGGTGAATGTGAGGCAATGGGGGTATTGTAGGGGCTGAAAGTAGGTGAGGGAGGACAGGGTACTGGGGGGTGAATGTGAGACCATGGAGGTATTGTGGAAGAGGGGAGGCAAGACACTGGGGGGTGAATGTGAGGCAATGGGGGTATTGTGGGGGAGGGGAGACAGGGCACTGGGGGTGAATGTGAGGCAATGGGGGTATTGTGGGGGAGGGGAGACAGGGCACTGGGGGGTGAATGTGAGGCAATGGGGGTATTGTAGGGGCTGAAAGTAGGTGAGGGAGGACAGGGTACTGGGGGGTGAATGTGAGACCATGGAGGTATTGTGGAAGAGGGGAGGCAAGACACTGGGGGGTGAATGTGAGGCAATGGGGGTATTGTGGGGGAGGGGAGACAGGGCACTGGGGGGTGAATGTGAGGCAATGGGGGTATTGTGGGGGAGGGGAGACAGGGCACTGGGGGGTGAATGTGAGGCAATGGGGGTATTGTAGGGGCTGAAAGTAGGTGAGGGAGGACAGGGTACTGGGGGGTGAATGTGAGACCATGGAGGTATTGTGGAAGAGGGGAGGCAAGACACTGGGGGGTGAATGTGAGGCAATGGGGGTATTGTGGGGGAGGGGAGACAGGGCACTGGGGGGTGAATGTGAGGCAATGGGGGTATTGTGGGGGAGGGGAGACAGGGCACTGGGGGGTGAATGTGAGGCAATGGGGGTATTGTAGGGGCTGAAAGTAGGTGAGGGAGGACAGGGTACTGGGGGGTGAATGTAAGACCATGGAGGTATTGTGGAAGAGGGGAGGCAAGACACTGGGGGGTGAATGTGAGGCAATGGGGGTATTGTGGGGGAGGGGAGACAGGGCACTGGGGGGTGAATGTGAGGCAATGGGGGTATTGTGGGGGAGGGGAGACAGGGCACTGGGGGGTGAATGTGAGGCAATGGGGGTATTGTAGGGGCTGAAAGTAGGTGAGGGAGGACAGGGTACTGGGGGGTGAATGTGAGACCATGGAGGTATTGTGGAAGAGGGGAGGCAAGGCACTGGGGGGTGAATGTGAGGCAATGGGGGTATTGTGGGGGAGGGGAGACAGGGTACTGGGGAGTGAATGTGAGGCAATAGGGGTATTGTGGGGGAGGGGAGACAGGGTACTGGGGGGTGAAGGTGACCATGGGGGTAATGTGGGAGAGGGGAGACAGGGTACTGGGGGGTGAATGTGACCATGGGGGTATTGTGGGGGAGGGGAGACAGGGTACTGGGGGGTGAATGTGACCATGGGGGTATTGTAGGGGAGGGGAGACAGGGTACTGGGGGTGAATGTGAGGCAATGGGGGTATTGTGGGCAAGGGGAGACAGGGTACTGGGGGGTGAATGTGAGGCAATAGGGGTATTGTGGGAGAGGGGAGACAGGGCACTGGGGAGTGAATGTGAGACCACGGGGGTATTGTGGGGGAAGGGAGACAGGGCACTGGAGGGTGAATGTGAGACCATGGGGGTGTTGTGGGTGAGGTGTGGACAGGGCACTGAGGGAGTGGATGTGAGGTGATGGGGGTATAGTTAGGGCTGAATTGGGGGAGGGGGGCAGGGCACTGGGGGGCTGAATATTATGTTTTGTTATGTTATTTTATTATATATACTCCACATGTAATATTTGCTGTCGGGGGGGGGGGGGGTAGGGGGCTTTTGATACGTACCACTTGGGTCTTTTATGAGTATTAGTATAAGAAGCCCCATACAGTAACCAAGAGCTGCATCACATTTACAGCACCACTCCAGTATTTTTTTTTTTATTTCACTGCTGGAGCGGAGCTGAAAATCCAAGTCCCCTGCCCCCTCTCTAACACTCACCTTCAGGGGTTTTCATCGGTTTTCACCTCGGCTTCGTCTCCTGCAGTGTTTCATGGAGCGGTGCAGAGGTCACTAATCATGTAAGTCTATGGGAGCCTCGTTCTGGTATGTTCCCCGCTCTCATAGTCTTACATTGAGCGCTTGTGACATAGCTTCTCACTTCTGGCCAGTCAGAAGCTGAAATCACAAGTTTGAGCTGCCACACTGCAGCAGTGCCCCAAAATAGTGCGCTTAAAGCACCATTCCAGCGGTAGAAAAAAAACCCTGCTAGAGAGGTGCTTTAATAATTTAATAAGCAATTTTTTACTATAAAGTTGATAAATGCTTGGAATAAATGTCTGCAGTCACTTTATATGACTGCAGACTGCCATATCATGATCGTGAGCTGTAGGCCCATCATACTGTGTATAAGGGAGCTGCGGGCCCATCATACTGTGTGTAAGGGAGCTGCGGGCCAATCATACTGTGTATAGGAGAGCTGTGGGCCCATCATACTGTGTATAGGGGAGCTGCAGGCCCATCATATTGTGTACAAGGGAGCTGCGGGCCCATCATACTGTGTATAAGGGAGCTGTGGCCCCATCATACTGTGTATAAGGAAGCTGTGGCCCCATCATACTGTGTATAAGGAAGCGGTGGCCCCATCATGATGTGTATAAGGAAGCTGTGGCCCCATCATATTGTGTATAAGGGAGCTGTGGGCCCATCATACTGTTTATAAGGAAGCTGCGGGCCAATCATACTGTGTATAAGGAAGCTGTGGCCCCATCATACTGTGTATAGGGAAGCTGTGGCCCCATCATATTGTGTATAAGGAAGCTGTGGGCACATATTGTGTATAAGGGAGCTGCGGGCCCATCATACTGTGTATAAGGGAGCTGCGGGCCCATCATACTGTGTATAAGGGAGCTGTGGCCCCCATCATACTGTGTATAAGGAAGCTGTGGCCCCATCATACTGTGTATAAGGGAGCTGTGGGCCAATCATACTGTGTATTGGGGAGCTGCGGGCCCATCATACTGTGTATAGGGGAGCTGCGTGCCAAACATACTGTGTATACGAGAGCTGCGGGCCAATCATACTGTGTATACGGGAGCTGCGGGCCAATCATACTGTGTATAAGGGAGCTGCGGGCCCATCATACTGTGTATAAGGGAGCTGTCGACCCACCATACTTTGTATAGTGAACTGTGAAGACATTAAATTGTGCATATGGGAGCTGTTGACCCATTACACTGTATATAGTGGGGCTCTGGGGGTCATATTTTCTATAGTGGAGCTCTGTCAGCATTATACTGTGTAAAGGGGAGCATTGGGCTTATACTTTCTATACGGGAGCAGTGGGAACATCATACTGTGTAAAGGGGAGCAGTGGGAACATCATACGGTGTATAGGGGAGTTGTAGAATCATAATTTGTATAGGGGAGCTGTGGGGGCCTTATACTGTGTATAGAGAAGCTTTAAGCTCACCATACTGTGTATAATGGAGCAGTACATGAGGGAACTTAGGGGACATTATTACATGTTAAATGGGCACTTAAGCATTATTGTTATAGGGGCACTCAGAGTATTGTGACCATCAAAGTTGCATATGGGGTATTATTACTTTCTAGGTCAAAAATGTGGAGGGCACTAGCAAAGGGCATTAATATTTTCTAGGAGGCAATTTTACTCTCTAGAGAGCAAAAAGGAGTCATTATTACTATGTAAGGGGCACACAGTGGTGGCATTATTATGTGGGGCGGTAAGAGGAGCCGTTATTGTACCACACAGTAGGTGCAGTAATAGGGACACATACGGCAGCAGCGGCTCAGTATTGGGATATCAGCAGGATGAGGAGTTTGTGCAGATTGGGGAAAGATGGGGACAGTGCAGGAAATGTGAGGAGTCAGATGTGTTGTTATGTCAGTGTGTGCCAGATGGAAAAGATGGGAAAGTGAATGACTCCATCAGAGAAAACGTCAGCTGTAAGTCACCATCTATGACTGTAGTGCAATCTCATATGGTCTGCAGAACTGGTATCTACCACTATATGGTCACAATATGGCAGTAAAATCAATGTTTGTTTTTGTATATAGATTTATTTTCAATAACAGCGCGGTCATATTCTGAGGTTCCACTATATTCATAATTAGAGTGCGCAACCGTAGTTGTAATAAGGGCTAGCTGGTTAGGGGCCCACTCAGGTGTTTCGCCCCCCCTAAGGTGAAACCTTAGCTATGCCTCTGTTACCACCACTTGGTGACCAAATAGCACATACAAGGGACAAATACCGCAACACCATTTCCAGACCACATATTACCACCACATAGTGACTGAATACTACAATACTGATCAGTAATTTAAAAAACAAAACAAAACACAATACTATCACCATAAGTGCCAGTATTCTGTGTCAGTAGTCTGTGTAGAGGTAATACACAGATCACTGGTGGTATTATACACAGGAGCTCTGTATATAATGTATAGGTAATACAGTGATCACTGGTGACATTGTACACAGGACCTCTGTATATAGTATACAGTGTATAGTGTCAGTGTATAGGTAACACTGACTCACCAGTGACGTCTCTAGGTGAAGTCCTTCATCTTTCATCCAGCACAGACCGCCATCATTTCTTCCAGCCAGGACTCGTTTCTGCAGGAAATAACACAGTTATCTCGAGCTCCGCTTGCAGAACACATTACTTAATTTTTCACAACTTCTACATTACACCACATGAAGAAAAAAAGGCGATATAGTGTCACTCTGCACAGTAACAGGACCGCCCCCCCATTTAAAACAGTATACTCAAAAAATAAAATAAATACATCACTGCAGTAATAATATCCCTTAATTAGCCCCTATGGTAATAATAATATCCCCCATCCTGGCCCCGTGTATCTCATTCCTGGCTCCAGCCATATGTTCTCCCATCCTGCACTCATGAGTATCCATTCAACACCATATCATCTCCCCATCCTGCCCCATCTGTCTCCATCGTATCCATCCTGCCCCATGATCCAATCCTGCCCCATGTCTTTCATTCTGCCCCGTGTGTCCAATCATGCCCCGTGTCTACATTCTGCCCATGCCTCCAGTCCTGCCCCAGTGTGTCCAGCAATCTGCCCCAGTGTGTCCAGCATATTACCCCCAGTGTGTCCAGCATATTACCCCCGTGTCTGACTCCGGCATATTGCCCCCACTGTGTCCAGCAATCTGCCCCAGTGTGTCCAGCATTGCCCCCAGTGTGTTCAGCAATCTGCCCCAGTGTGTCCAGCAATCTGCCTCAGTATGTCCAGCATATTGCCCCAGTGTCTCCAGCATTGCCCCAGTGTCTCCAGCATTGCCCCAGTGTGTCCAGCAATCTGCCCCAGTGTGTCCTCCAGCATTGCCCCAGTGTGTCCAGCAATCTGCCCCAGTGTCTTCAGCATTGCCCCAGTGTCTCCAGCATTGCCTCAGTGTCTCCAGCATTGCCCCAGTGTCTCCAGCATTGCCCCAATGTCTCCAGAAATCTACCCCAGTGTGTCCTCCAGCATTGCCCCACTGTGTCCAGCAATCTGCCCCAGTGTCTCCAGCATTGCCCCAGTGTCTGCAGCAATCATCTGCCCCAGTGTGTCCAGCAATCTGCCCCAGTGTCTCCAGCATTGCCCTATTGTCTCCAGCATTGCCCCAGTGTCTCCAGCAATCTGCCCCAGTGTGTCCTCCAGCATTGCCCCAGTGTGTCCAGCAATCTGCCCCAGTGTCTCCAGCATTGCCCCAGTGTCTCCAGCAATCTGCCCCAGTGTCTCCAGCAATCTGCCCCAGTGTCTCCAGCAATCTGCCCCGCTGTCTCCAGCAATCTGCCCCAGTGTCTCCAGCAATCTGCCCCAGTGTCTCCAGCAATCTGCCCCAGTGTCTCCAGCATTGCCCCAGTGTGTCCTCCAGCATTGCCCCCAGTGTGTCCACCGTTAGCTGATCAAAAAACAAAACAAAATAAAAAAAACAAACAGATGACAATGACGTCAGACGCCGGCGATGTGTGCGCTGTGGCCGACTTCAGCTGCCAGCCTCCAATTGGCTGGCGGCTGTTGTTAACTATTGACATGCGGGCGCGCGCCCGCACGTCAATAGGAAACCGCTGCAGCGCCGGAAGGGGCCTGGTGAGCAGATGAGACGGGACCCAATGCGGGCCCCCTCTCTCTGCCCACCGGGTCCGGGGGCACATAAATGCCGGTGGGCACAGTCACACTCAGGCGTATTAGCAGAGGGTCAATCTGTGCGGTAGCCCAGGGCCCCCCCCACACCACTGGGCCCTGGGCTACCACCCATATTGACCCTCTGATAATCCGCTCCTGATTAGGACTGAGAAAAAATGCAGGATTCCTTTTGTGAATACGTACCATCCTTATGTCCAGATTATAAAGAATTGCATTTACAAACATTGGCACGTCCTTAGTCAATCATATCCAGACATTCCGGAATTCAGTACATTACCTATGATGTGCTACAAGAGACCCTCCAATATTAAGAATATGTTGGTCCGAGCAGATATTGGCTCTAGCAGGGTAATAACCCAGAGGACATTAGTAACGCAGAAACGTGGTACGTTTCCATGTTTGCATTGCTTGCAGTGCTCCAACATCTCTAAAGGCAATACTTTCTCTCATCCACGATCAGGAAAATTTTTTCCGATTGATGGTTATTTTACGTGTGACTCATCTTATGTTGTTTACTTTATAAAATGTCCTTGCGGTCTCGGATATGTGGGAGAAACTACCCAACATATCCGAGACCGCATCTCTCAACATAAGTCGACCATCAGATGCAAAAGACTCTTGTTACCAATTCCAGCTCACTTTATCAAGATGGGTCATAACATATCCCAGCTGAAGTATCAAGTGATTGAGCATGTTCCGTTATTAAGACGAGGTGGAGATAGGATCAGGAGATTGAAATCACAGGAGGCGTTTTGGATATACACACTACAGACCCTGGAACTGTGGGGTCTCAATAGAGAATACGAAGTGATTCGTCTATAAATATGAATGCAATATTTTGCTGTGTTATTATTATTCTTAATGTGGGCATATGAGGATATTAACACTCCTTTTTTCTTGTTTTAGGTCACCTAGCGAGCCTGGCAATGTCCTCCTCCTTATTATCCCCTGTTTTCCTTTTCTTTTTCCTGTTTTCTTGTCTTATTTTTATAAGGCTCACTCTATATAAACAATTATCTCGTTTTTAGGCTTTCATATATGGCATAATCCTCCTTTTTTTGCTTCGTGCGGTCAGACAGCCGGTTATGTGTTTTTTTTTCTCGCCGCTACTTAGTTTCTCCTGGTTCTTATCGTTGCACATGCACATTGTGTTCATTACTGCGACTGCGCGTTTATTCTCTGTACACTCGGGTTCTTTCGGCTTTTTCCAGCCTAAGCGCATGCGCACCTCGTTCACTACCGCGACTGCGCACTTACCTTGCTCTGGCACTCGTTTCTTCTCAGCAGTGTTTGCTGCTTCGGGATCACATGACGCACCCGGAAGTGGAAGCTGTGATGGCGCATAAAAAAGGGCTTTTCTCCGTATAGCGTACACCTTCTACCACACCGGACCTGGCGCACGGTACACCTGCCGATCTTCCTGTTCACAGGTTAGTAGCCTTGGATATTTAAGTGACTTTCCTTAATTATGGACTAGTGGCTTTCATATATAACCACTCTTGGTGTTTTATGGTATCTGTGTCTCTTTCACAGGGTGTCTGGCTGTCCCCCTTGTCAATTTTGGTTGATGTAGCTTTGGCTCTTAATCTTTTTGTAGCCTTTTTTAGTGCTGCAGCCAATAAGTTTAATCAAATACTGGCATTTTGATGATATTAGTGCAAACCTTTTCTTGTTTTTAGGTTATCCACAAGCAGACATTTATATTGTTTTTGGTGTTAATAATATGATGGTTTCATTGTTCATATGATGGTTTCGTATGTTCCTCATTGACTATATGATGATTTTGTATGTTTTTGTATTTTTATGTTCATATGTAGAAAAACACCCTTGGGAAAGGCCAGAAGTGAGCCAAAACGTTGGAAAAAGTCTTTTCTGTTATTATATCGGCTGTGGATTCCATTTAATAAAGTTAAGACTTATTCACGGATGAGTGCTTGAGGTTACCTTTTTTCTAGGTACCTAATGGCAGTCAGGCTACCTCTGGCGAGCACATGGAGGGCTGTGCGGCCCTCCAAAGAAATGCCACCCCACACCCTTACTGACCCACTGCCAAACCGGTCATGCTGAAGGATGTTGCAGGCAGCAGATCACTCTCCACGGTGTCTCCAGACTTTATCACGTCTGTCACATGTGCACAGTGTGAACCTGCTTTCAACTGTGAAGAGCACAGGGCGCCAGTGGCGAATTTGCCAATCCTGGTGTTCTGTGGCAAATGACAAGTGTCCTGCACGGTGTTGGGCTGTGAGCACAACCCCCATTTGTGGACATCAGGCACTCAGACCAGCCTCATGGAGTAGGTTTCTAACCGTTTGTGCAGACACATGCACATTTGTGGCCTGCTTGAGGTCATTTTGCAGGGCTCTGGCGGTTCTCCTCCTGTTCCTCCTTGCACAAAGGCTGAGGTAGCGGTCCTGCTGCTGGGTTGTTGCCCTCCTATGGCCCTCTCCACATCTCCTGGTGTACTGGTCTGTCTCCTGGTAGCGCCTCCAGCCTCTGGACATTACGCTGACAGACACAGCAATCCTTCTTGCCACAGCTCGCATTGATGTGCCATCCTGGATGAGCTGCACTGCCTGAGCCACTTATGTGGGTGTTAGAGTCCGTCTCATGCTACCACGAGTGTGAAAGCACAACCAACATTCAAAAGTGACCAAAACATCAGTCAGAAAGCATTGGTACTAAGATGTGGTCTGTGGTTCCCACCTGCAGAACCACTCCTTTATTGAGTGTGTCTTGATAATTGCTAATAATTTCCATCTGTTGTCTATTCCATTTGCACAACAGCATGTGAAATTGATTGACAGTGTTGCTTCCTAAGTGGACAGTTTGATTGCACAGAAGTTTGATTTACTTGGGGTTATATTCTGTTGTTTAAGTGTTCACTTTATTTTTTTTGAGCAGTGTATATCTAATTCATTAATTGGTATATTCTTCGTCCTGATACGCGCACATTGTTTTTTTTATATATACTACTTCTGCCACTTTATCTAATAAAGGCATTTTTCATTTTATTTTCTGCTTGATATTATTTGGCAATCCATGGTATCGGTCGTTTTGATTAGTTCTTTACCTTCAGTGGTTATCACTTTATTTCACAGAGCACCATGGCGATTTTCTAGTTATTTTTGGATACTATTAAATATATATATTTTTTATCTATATACGCACATATCTTTAGTTATCACCACACTTACCTGTTCTGTATATATATATATATATATATATATATATATACATATATATACATATATATATATATTATTATTATTATTATTTATTGTTATAGCGCCATTTATTCCATGGTGCTTTACATGTGAGGAGGGGTATACATAAAAACAGGTACAATAATCTTAAACAATACAAGTCATAACTGGTACAGGAGGAGTGAGAACCCTGCCCGCGAAGGCTCACAATCTACAAGGGATGGGTGAGAATACAGTAGGTGAGGGTAGAGATGGTCATCGGCGGTTTGGTCGATCGCTAAGACCGCTAAGTCTTCTGGGTAATTTCGCAATGCATCGCCGGGAACGGAAGATGGCGGCAGGCGTGAGCGGCTCGGCGGACTACGGAGGGTGAGAATAGCAGGTTTTTTGTTTTTTTATTACTTTTAACATTACATTTTTTTACTATTGATGCTGAATAGGCAGCATCAATAGTAAAAAGTTGGGGACACACAGGGTTAATAGCAGTGGTTACGGAGTGCGTTACCCTCGGCATAACCCTGTGTGAGCGGTGACTGGAGGGGAATATGCGGGCACTGACTGCGGGGAGGAAGGAGCGGCCATTTTCTTCCGGACTGTGCCCGTCGCTGATTAGTCGTGGCTGTTTTGCTGCGACCAATCAGCCACTTGGATTTCCATGACAGACAGAGGCCACGACCAATGAATATCTGTGACAGGATGACAGACAGACAAACAGAAAGACAGACAGACAGAGACGGAAGTGACCCTTAGACAATTGTATATATATATATATATATATATATAAATAAAAAAAGGAAAACAGCACAAAAAAACTGAAAAAAGGGAACTTTATTGCCCAAATGGTATGGCAGCGTTTCAGATGTAATATCCTTTCAAACGTTGCCACACCATTTGGGCTATAAAGTCCACTTTATTTCATTTTTTTTGTGCTGTTTTCCTTTTTTTATTCTTATTATTGGAAACCATTTGACTACTGGTTGGGAAAGCTTTGCATGACACGTGAGGTAATATCAGATGCTGTTCCAACTCTTTTCATTCTACATATATATATATATATATATATATATATCTACTATACAATTGTCTAAGGGGTACTTCCGTCTGTCCTTCTGTCTGTCTATCCGTCTGTAACAGTTATTCGTTTGCTGATTGGTCTCGGCAGCTGCCTGTCACTAGTTGCCGCGACCAATCAGCGACGCGCACAGTCCGGAAGAAAATGGCCGCTCCTTACTCCGCGCACTCACTGCCCGGCGCCCGCATACACCCCTCCAGTCTGCCCTCACACAGGGTTAATGGCAGCGGTAACGGACCGCGTTATGTCGCGGTGTAATGCAGTCCGTTACCGCTGCTATTAACCCTGTGTGACCACGTTTTTTACTATTGACGCAGCCTATGCAGCACCAATAGTAAAAACATTGAATGTTAAAAATAATAATAAAAAAAAAAAGATTATATACTCACCTACGCCGCCTTTCCCGCTCCTCGCGATGCAACCGGCACGTTCTGGTCGCACGGATGGTCTGGCAGAAGGACGTGCCATGACGTCACGGTCATGTGACCGCGACATCATCACAAGTCCTGCGCGCCTGCACGGAAAGGACCTGCCGTGATGTCACAGTCATGTGACCGCGACACGGTCACGTGACCACGACGTCAGCACACCCTGGGACCGGAAGATGCCGCCTGCACCCCACACAGGTGACAGTGCTACAATGCGCCTGCGGAAGGTGAGTATGTGTTTATTTTTTATTTTTTTTAACCTGTGTCATACGTGGCTGGGCAATATACTACATAGCTGGGCAATATACTACATGGGCTGTGCAATATGCTACGTGGCTCTGTGCTGTATACTACGTCACTGGGCAATATACTATGTGGCTCTGTGCTGTATACTATGTCACTGGGCAATATACTACGTCACTGGGCAATATACTATGTGGCTCTGTGCTGTATACTACGTCACTGGGCAATATACTATGTCACTGGGCAATATACTATGTGCCTCTGCTGTATACTATGTCACTGGGCAATATACAATGTAACTGGGCAATATACTACGTGGCTGGGCAATATACTACGTGGCTGGACAATATACTACATGGCTGGGTAATATACTACGTGGCTGGGCAATATACTACGTGACTGGGCAATATACTACGTGGCTGAGCAATCTACTACATGGCTGGGCAATCTACTACGTGGCTGAGCAATCTACTACGTGGCTGGGCAATATACTACATGGACATACATATTCTAGAATACCCAATGCGTTAGAATCGGGCAACCATCTAGTATATATATCCACAAGAAGTGGATACAAGCAGAGCATTTCTGAATGAGAGCCTGAGTAAATTGGAAACCCTTATGATGCAGGAAACAAAAGTGTGGTGGGATCAAACCACATTAAATAATTATGTGGCCAAAGATATGATCCCCAGGGGATTGCGGATCAAAAAATTACCTACAACTATATACTCAACGAAATTCAATGAGGAATGGAATTCTATCCTGAGTAACTGTTCACAGAATCTGATGAAAATTATTATCAAATATGAGGATGAAAAATTAAAAAACATCCAACAAGAAATGGAGGAAGTGAATCTCTCACTGGTGGAGCACAAAACAGATGCACAGTTTGAGGGGCTTATGGCAAAAATTAATGAAAAAGTAGCAGCATTAGAAGAACAAATTATGGAGCGCAAAAAAAGAAAATTTACCAGAGATTATAATGATTATAGTACGAATAAAGTGTATGACTGGGGTAATTGGACAAATGACAACAAAACCCCGAAATCTATACTAAAGCAAAATCAGTTCCATCAAAGACGCAAAAGCTACAAAAAGAAGTCAACGAAATCACATGTGTACTTTACATCCTCAGATCAAGATTCGTCAGATAATTGTGGCAGTGTGTCAGATGTTTCCCTTAATGACAGTAGAGCGAGTGCTCCTAGGAATGTCTTTGTTCAGACAAAAAACGCAAAAGGAGGGGGGGGAGAAAACACAGACGAAGGAGGAATGATTACGCGCAACAAGAAGCTGCAGAGAAAGTGAATGAATACATCAATGTTCTAAACCTGTCGTCTGTGGCTCTGACACCAGAACAGACTCAGGTATTATCGTTGGGTTTGAACTTTGTTCCGGATCAGGACTTTGATTTATTTTCAGCTATTATGGATACAAATAAATTTATCAGGAATTTGACTATCAAAAAACATTTTCTAAGTGGGGAAATTTCTGAGGAAGAACTAAACTATGAGGAGACGGTTTCTGTACACAAAGTGGAAAATGAATTTTTACACATGGATTTTGGGGATCAAGTATCACTAATTACACTACAGGATCTGAGTTCGGACATTATACCAGACTCAGATAGAATTAATATATGGGGTACCTAAAATACACAAGACAGAAGGTATTCCCCCAATGCGACCTATAGTGTCCGGAATTGGATCTTGCAATGAGAAACTCTGCCAATGGGTAGATTCCCTATTACAGCCTCTTGTAAAGCGGGTCCCGGGGTATATCAAAGACTCTAAAGAGATTTTGAGAATAATGGACAATAAAATTTGGCAGGCTAATTTTTACTGGCTGAGTTGTGATGTCATATCACTCTACACCAGTATTCCGCATAATCTGGCAATACGAGCAATACAATATCATCTCGTCAAATTTAGTAATTACTCTATGGATTTGATTCAGTATTTGCTGATGGTAGTTCAGTACTTATTAACGAATAATTTTTTTTTGTTTGATGGACAATTTTACATGCAGCAATCTGGAGTACCGATGGGTGCTAAATATTCACCCTCTCTTGCAAATTTGGTTATGTCATTCTGGGAAATGGAGTATATTTTTTCAGTGACCAATCCATTTCTGGATCAGGTCAGGTGGTATGGCAGATACATAGATGATACCCTCATTATTTGGGGGGGTGATGTATCTGCCATACCACACTTCGTGGATTATCTCAATAATAACGAGTATAATATTGGATTCACATACAAATTTGACAGTACCAATATTTCATTTCTGGATTTGGAACTTACAGGGCATATCAATTGTAATGTTAGTACTAAAACTCATCATAAACCAGTAAGGGGCAATACTATCTTACATGCCAGTAGTAGCCACAGTAAACATACAATAAAAGCCATTCCAGTGGGTGAGTTCACCAGAATAAAAAGAAACTGTAGTCAAGAGAGGGACCTGAAAGGAGAGCTCGGACAAATAGAAAGAAAACTTAAAAATCGGGAATATCCCCAATGGACAATCAATCGGGCAAAGAAAATTGTAGAAAAAAAGGAACGTAAAGAGCTTATAACATCCAATAGCAATAGGAATTCGAATATGGTAAAAAACCCTATATATGCTTTCAATTTAGTCCTCAATTTAATAAAATCAAAAATATTATTCATAGACATTTACCAATTCTGTATGAGGACCCACAGCTATATGGTATATTGAACGCCGGTGTCAATGTGGTATCAAGGAGAGCACCGACTATCGGAAATCAAATAGCCCCTAACATATTTTGCTCAGAGACAGTTAAATGTCCAAAAACATGGTTAAATTATCCGGGTTTTTATAAATGCGGTACAAATAATTGCAGTACGTGCAAATATGCCCTAGTAGCTAAAACGTTCCACAATGCAGAAGAAACAATTGAATTTAATGTTAAACACTATATAAATTGCAATTCTACTAATATAGTATATAAAATCAGTTGTAGGGAGTGTGAATTATCCTATGTGGGATGTACAAAGAGAAAACTGAAGACGCGCATTCGGGAACATTTATATGATATAAATACTATACAGGGCTCGAATAGGAACATGTCAGCAGTCTCCAGACACTTTGTGACTCACCATGCACGAAGCACTATTAACTTTCAGGTTCAGGGCATCGAACAGGTTAAAGTGCCTCTTCGCGGCGGAGATTCCAGGAGGCGTCTACTCACGCGTGAAGCGTACTGGATATTTCATCTGAACACCCGATTCCCCCGGGGACTTAACAAACGTAATGAAACTATGTTACATTATTGTTAAATGAGTATGGCCAAATAAGAAGTGATTATTTTATTGTATTTTGATGTATGTATAATGATTTTAATTATAATTTGTCTAAAAGTATCATGTGATTTAGTTAGGCAATCTGGTTGGTGGATTTCCCACATATAGGACAGCTAAACCAGATTATGATATGGCTATGAAAAAGATCGTCAGATCGAAACGCGTTGCCGTATAGCCCCTCATGTGTAGGGGCACCCACCCGGAGGGAGTTTGGTTATTCCATGTCTGTGGATTTTATCGTTTTTGGAATCTAATAAAAATTACCGAATTTTAGGAGCTGGATCTCAATCCCTTTTTTTTTTCCTTTGGAGGACTTGTTCGTTTACCTGCAACGGAGATCCGTGCACCTGTGATCGTCATCGGTGAGCTGGCTTATTTCTTTTCTCTTGTTGTACACATATATATATATATCTAATATATAATTGCCTAGAATACTACTTCCTGCAATTTGTGCCAACTTCCGTGGCTTTGTCCGGAGCTAATGTCCGGAGCTAATGTCCGGAGCTAATGTCCGGAGATAAGTGACGTCAACAGTGTCCAGTGTCTGATTGGTTGCCGCCTGCTGCGAGCGACCAATCAGAAACGTGCCGTACTGTGACACACTCCACCCGCCATTTTGGTGTGATTTTTGAATTTTTACCTCACAGCAAGTTTCTACTGCGTGGAGGCGGGCCCAGTGACGTTGCTCTTCAAGCTCCTGCCGAATTTCGTCAAAAAAATGATAATACCATTTACCAAAACTATATATATTTAGTTGTGAAGTGGTTCAGTGACATTTTCACACCAATTTTGAACTTTTGTTTGGTGTTTTCTCCATATACTGCCTATTATTTTTGTTCTTTCTTACTATTATTTATTAATTGTATTATTCTTACATTTGAATAAATAAAGTATATATGGATTCTAGACTCCCGATTCTTTAGAATCGGGCTGCCATCTAGTATATATATAAAATTGTCTCTGTTGTTTTAATTCTGCCAGTGATTCTGTGGCTTCTGGTGATGTTGGCGTTGACAGAAGAGTTGCTTTTCTTTTGCTCTGTTGATGGTGCATTATTGCTAATGTCATGTTGATTGACAGCCGGTTCCATGCTGCCTAACTTTTGGGATCCGGATGTCAATCAACATGACATTGGCAGTCACGCCTCTCTTGTTGACATGCAGAATATGGGGCAGGAATAGTCCTTTACCGCTCTGAGCTGGCACCGAGCAGAGCTGACAAGTAGATAGCAACTACCTGACTGTCATTTCTTAGCCCCATGAGAAAAAAATAAAATAGTCCTAGATAACCCCTTTAAGTTTAAAATACATGCCAGTATATGATTATACATAATTGATTGTGTAATAACACCATCCACCACAAGGTGGAGTTAACAGTTCAATAAAAAAGCTGCATAAACCTGATAATGACTGATTCAGCTACGAAAAAGAAACATGGAACAAAACATCTTACAGAAACTGACTAATGAATATCTTTCATTAGGATAGATAGCTAGAGATAGATACAGTACAGAGCAAAAGTTTGGACACACCTTTTCATTTAAAGATTTTTCTGTATTTTCATGACTCTGAGAGTGTTCAAAGCAGTCATCAAAGCAAAAGGTGGCTACTTTGAAGAACCTAGAATATAAGACATAATTTCAGTTGTTTCACACTTTTTTGTTAAGTATATAATTCCACATGTGTTAATTCATAGCTTTGATGCCTTCAGTGTGAATTTACAATTTTCATAGTCATGAAAATACAGAAAAATCTTAAAATGAGGTGTGTCCAAACTTTTGCTCTGTACTGTATATAGATGGGTAGATAGATATTAAATAGATAGATGATAGATAATAGACATTGTGACAAAGTCGCTGGAGGGGAGAAATGTTTTACTGCGCTTAATGATGTCAGTGATATAAAACCCAGAGATTTTCCTCCTGCACAAAAGCAATTTTGTATAATGGGATGAGTTTAATTGTGGACATCCATAGAGCTGGTGGGAGGATGTCCACCTTATCTCCACCCCAGGGTGTGGTCTATGGCGTAAGTATCTAGCCTCCATAAGCAGCAGTGTCTGGAGAGAAACACTCCAGAGAAGTGGTTGTGCTGGAACCAACCTAAACAGTATGCGTTCTGCTAGTGGTAAGCGGGAGGAACTCCTCTCTCAGAAGGACTGTGCTTGCTGTTACCATTTTGTTTTGTTTTCCTGTTTTGCCCAGAGGGCTGTGTTTGCTTTACTACACCTTGGTTTATGCCACATATAATAAACCAAAGGAAGTTCTTAGAGACAGTGTTCTCATGTATACCCCCGCGAACAGCCAAGTAAGCCAATCTACCACAATAGATACAGTAGTTAGATACATAGATAAGATAGATAAGAGATAAATAAATAGATATATATGAGATAGATAGGTAGATATGATATATATATAGATAGATATGAGATAGATAGATAGCAAGCCATATTAAAAACATGAAAAGCCTTACGTGTTTCAGGTGCATAAACAGCACCCTCAGGCATAGGCTTGCTGTGCCTGAATAAATTTTTTTTTCATTTTTTCATTAGTGGTGTGCCGCTATCTTCTCATTTTTTCACAGAGATAATAGATATAGATAGATAATAGATGAATAATAGATAGATATGAGATAGATAATAGACACCGTAGATATATAGATAGATAGATGTGGGATAGATAGATACTGTACCTATTACATAATAAATTGTCCCCATCATTAATTGGGCCGGCAAATCTGTGGTTAAAGTATGCAGAGGGGCTGAAATAAATGAAGAAATGTAAAAAATAAATTTAAGAAAAAAACATATTTTTCAATCTTTAAAATGTGATACATGTCAAGCAATCCTTGTTATTTTAGACATTTTGTAGTTCTGTAGAAATGTTCTGCAATGCGTCTCTGGAGAATTGTACAGCTACAGTTAATATATTCATTCCAATTAACACAAGACAACACAACAGGATCTCCTTGTTTTACCACTAGCATGTAGCTAATGGTTTTCCCTCTGCAACTTATTTGCAATAAGCGGTGACCATGGTCTAATTATTCCTCCTGAGAAGATAAAGGGATTGCCACTAACCAACATCAAGGGACCTTGAAAGATTCTCAAATGTCTGAAATTTCCTTTGTGAGCAATATTCTAATATAGAACCATATTATACTATGTGTTGTTATTTTAAGTCACAAGTGCTAAAATAACATTTTACATTGATTTTGGAAATTATAGAGACATCTTATAATATTGAGTAGTTCATACTCCTAAAAATTTTTTATCAATCAGGCCTAATAATTATGTTTTACTAATTAGGATAACTGACTACATATACAACATGATAAATTTGGCATTTTAAAAGTTTTTTTTTTAATAAAACTTGTAGACAAAAAAATACAAAAATATATTAGTATTAAACCACCATTTGCTGTAATATATTTCCAAAATGCATGCTAGGCCTCTTTTGTCCTAATGATAAAAATATCCTGAGAAACGTTTAGGGATTGCAACCATTTTTCTACAAAGCCTTCTCATTTCAGGGGCTCAAAAGTAATTGAACAAATTACCTTTACCATTACCAGCACTGTAAGCCCTGCCCACCAGCACTGTAAGCCCCACTCAAGCGCATTGTGAGCCCCACCCACTCCCCCACCTATCAGTTTCCACAGCTCGGAAGTGAGGTAGACTCTGATCTGACATCACAGGAAGCAAGAAATTTTCATAAAGAGATCATGTGATCAGAATCTCAGGTTACAACAGGGCTTGACAAAGCAAGGTATTTAGCGAAGTGATTATCTATAGCAGTTAGTTCACTGGAAAAGGACATGTAAAGTAGTGATAAACCCTTTTATGTTCCCTCCAACATACAGTCCATGTAAATAACATCACTCCCTCTTTTCAGTCTCTTTACAGTCCCATGTGCAAAACATCACCTCTACCTTCAGCCTCCTTCAATTTATAGTCCTAGTGAACACATCACTCTCCACCTTTCAACACCCTCTGATAACATCACTTCCTTCCCTTCAGCTTCCTCCAACATATAGTACAATGTAAACATCACATACTAATAGAGATTTTCACAATAATGTGAATACCCCATGTTTTGAGTATATACCTAAAAGGTCCATGGCTTTTCAGATACACGCTGTGGGCTTTTCCGACCCCCCTCTCCACTCTGTCTAGAAAGCTCTGCTTTCTTAGCCTGCAGGCAACTCCCTCCCCAATGCTATATAATTGTAATCGGAGACCAGTGTGCCAGCAAGAGGAATTTATATGGCTCTATGCTGAGAAAGCCAGTCTCTGTGTAAAACCCTCATTCCCCCTCCCGCCTGATACTAGCTAAAACTGGTACAGCCTGTTCTGGAATGCATGGGACTCTATTGTTCTTTTAAAGTTATGTATAATGGCACCAATCAGGGCTAGAGATATAAGGATTATATATTCCGGATGTCCATCGAGAAATCTATAGCTCACTGAAATCGCTAGGAGCTAAACCTAATGAGTTGCAAGTAGCAGTTTTCTCCGTAAGCGGGTCATGTATCTACGCCGTGTTTATACTTAAAAAAAACCCCTTGACGTGGTGAACATCCTGATCATTGTGTCGTTCTCATACGAGGTTCATGCAGCGAGTTGTGTATAGAAATGTTTTTTCTTAACTCTAAGAAAAGAGAGGATTCTGACTCTGAATGAGGGCACCACAGATGGAGTGCCTTGGTTTTGGGGTGGGAGATAAGAGAGTGAGGCATCAGTCTTCCATCATCTTAGTCCTGGGTCTAGCTGTGAGACAGGGGTGTGATGCACCTACTGTAGATGTGTGCCCCTCCCCCATAGGACACGGTCAGCCCTGAGATGAAATGATATGAACGAAATGTAAGTGTTTTTTCAACTTTAATCCCATTTAATTTGTAATTATACTGAACATACGATACTTGCCTTCTTTATAATATCTTTTTATACTACTGTAAACACTGCCTACCTTTTTGGAGTAAAATATATAAAATTACTAGCTTTGTCTCTCCTTGCTCTATAACTAACTGTCACATGCTCTGAAGTGAATTATGCTACTAATCTGGGTCGGCTCTGTACCCGTTATTAGGTAAGGAATCGGAGCTGGTGGCCGCGGATTTGTCCTGTGCGTTTGGGAGGCTTTGTAGTGATGGTGGCATTGATAATTATTGTTCCTGACTGAGTGGGAGTACTTATATCGCCCTTACTGCAGCATGTCCATTAGCCAGTACAAAGTAAGGCAGCCTTTCTGGCAACTAATTATCCTATGTGCAGAACCCTGTCTGACCTGAGGGTAAAGGGGGGGGGGCTACAGAGAGCTGCAAGTTCCAAACCAGAAGTGGGATATAGATAAATCCCCTTCAGAAAGGAACCAGAGGTAACCAAACAACCTCGGTTCATGACAAATTGATGAGAGTGGTGGGGAAGATAAGGGTATCCTTCCCGTGAACCGTGACAGAGATGATCAAAATTATTTGAAGCAGATGAGTTTAAATATAAAATACAATTTCTGCAAATCACCGAAACATGACACTCACCTTTTTACACATTGCATATGATTAAATCAGACAGCTGACGTGACCTCAGGCACACCTACAAGGACTTCCCCATTCCGCCTTTCAGTTATCACATCACATTGTATAGCACAGCCAATCAGGAGGAACACATCCTACATAAAAGCTTAGGAAGGGAATGGAACAGCCATTTTATAGTGATTTTAGTATAGTGAGAATATGTTATTATGTAGTGAAAAGATATAAAAGCTCACAGCTCAGCATTAGAGATAAGAAGAGAAAGCCTAAACATTTGGATAAATATTAAAGACAGTAATGTGTTGTATAATAGCTTTGCTGAAAAAGATGAGCGTGCTAGTTTCGGAATAATACAGAGATTTTATTGATAGGGGAGAGATATGAGAGAAGCCAGTTGCTTTGCTAGACTCAATGTGGTATAGCTGGCAATTGACCTGTTTTATTTGAATTACAATTATACTTTTTCTTCATTCTTAATGCACTATAAAGTAGAATCAAGACAGCACAAAAGTTACAGAAAAATAAAATCTTAAATCAGTGTCAGCCAGAAACCGTGTGCTTTCTTGTCACTAGGAACTGTACCAAGTTTTAGCATCTTGTGCAATCACTTTTGCAAAGGAGGGGGAATAATAGTTTTTTTTTACAAAAATACAAAAGAAAATTTTTTAAAGTCCAGACATTTAGCTGTAGCTGGAAAACAAAAAACTGAGCAGAACTAAAGCTGCTATACATATAAAGTGTATTAGCATGTTTACTCTGTAGCAATTTCATAGACAAGTCCAAGAATACAAACCAAAAATGAGCATATACCCTACAGCAAGTAAATCAGAAAATGTTAATAGTACATGTAAATAACATTAAAGCCATCCCACCAATATCAAGGTGGGCTGCCTCTAGGAATTTCAGGGCCCCATGCTGGCAAAATTTTCAGGGCCCCCTTGAGACTCTGCCCAGGCTCCGCCCCCAGTTCCACCTCCTCCGTAGCTCCAGAATCTGATTAGAGGAACCATTGGTGAATATTGGTCTGCACTTGGACTGTGATGCATGGACTGGCCGTCTCCTGACCTGAACTCAGCAGCCTCACAGTAAGTGTGAGAATGCTGGTCAGGAGATCGGTGCCCAGTCCATGCACTGCTGTGCAAGCACAGACGGATTTCCACCTTTCAAAAATTACACTGCCATGATAATAAAGATGTTTTCCAATCATATATACCCACTTGCATCAATAATTCCCCACCCCCTTCCAAACCCCAACCAAAACTTATAAGCTACTGAATGATCCTGAGCTGCTGCCTGATGTTGTAATTGGGCATTTGGTTTTGCAGCAGGTCAGGATCATCCAGTAGCTTATACATTCTTATTGGGGAGTGGAAGGGGGAGGGGGACGGAATGATTGTATCATGCAATCACGTACTTAAATGGTGGACAAATGAATACATGGACTTGTTAGTTATGCACACAGCCAGTGTTGCCGCCGCGCCCACCACCCAGTCAAGAAGAATCTAATGGTTGTCTCAGCTTGCCCACCGCTGCTGCCTCTGCCTGCCCACTAAATAAATGGAAACAGTGTATATTATTGCATGTATAATAACCAATTAAATACCACTAAAAATTTTCTTTATTTGTATTTATTAAAAACCTATAAATTCTAGAACTTAAATACTCCTCAAAACATAACTCAAAGTGATTATATATATATTAAAAAAAGTAGTCAAAAGTAAAGGGGTAATCACCCCATCACCCAACCCTCACTTTTATAGCATCATTAATTCCACAACTCTTTATATTTGTCAACTATTCTTGTTCCTACCTGTTCGCAGAGCTTGGCACCCTCTTGAAACCCAATAGTTGACTAGCGCTGATTGTCCTTGCCGCCTCCTCAGCCTCCCCACAGCAGATTTCCCTTGTGTGATGAAGACTCACTCTAGCAACTTCCACCTGCTGGATGCAGACTCTCACAATACATTTCTCCTGCGGGACACAGACTCCCTTCATAACCCTTACCCTACTAGCCTCCCCTCACTCCACTCAAGCAGCCTCCCCTCAACTAGCCTCCACTCACTCCACTGATCAGCCTCCCCTCACTAGCTCCAATCACTCCATTGAGCAGCTTCCCCTCACTAGCCTCCCCTCACTCCACTGACCAGCCTCCCCTCACTAGCCTCCCCTCATTCCACTCAGCAGCCTCCCCTCATTCCACTCAACAGTCTCCCCTCACTAACCTCCCCTCACTCTACTGAGCAGCCTCCCCTCACCCTGTTGGACCCAGCCCCCAGTCCACACTAGACTTTCCCTGGTCCCAGTTGGACAGGCCCCAGTACCAGCAGCCTCTCCCTGGGCCCTGTTGGACATGGCCCTCAGTCCCCACTAGCCTACCCCTGGGCCCTGTTGAACATGGGCCCCCAGTCACCACCAGCCTGTCCCTCGGCCCTGTTGAACGTGGGCCCCCAGTCACCACCAGCCTCCCCCTGGACCATGTTGGATGTGGGCCCCCAGACACCACCAGCCTCCCCTTGGGCCCTGTTGGACGCAGGCCCCCAGTCACCACTAGCTTCCTACTGGGCCCTGTTGGACAAGGACCCCAGTCACTACAACAGCCTTTCCCGGCGAAGAGACCCAATGCAGTCTCCTCACTTTCCTCTGCCCACCTGCCACCTCAGCCTGCTCATCTGCCCATCTCCTCCTCCTCACACTGCTCATCCGCCCACCGCCTCATCCTCACCCTGCTCGTCCTTCTGCCCCGCCACCTTAACCTGCCAGTCCGCACATTGCGCTCCTCTGGAATGAGGAAGTATGAGCAGGTGGCATCAGGACCATGATGCACCTGGGCTGGCCACAGCTTAAATGTACAGTGCCCATTTCCATCCGCCGGATGCATTAACAACACTGCAGGTATATCTTTAAATCACCACAGTGTTGTAATGCATCGGGCATTTGGCAGCCTTGAAAAAAATGTCCAGGAGCCCGATGAGCAGAAGCAAAAAGGCCCCCATTTTTGCTTCTGATCACCGAGCCCCATACAGTAGTAAGTGCAGTAATGCCCTGATGGCGGACCTGTTAACAGCTTACCATGTGTCAAACAATGTCAATGTGAATAAGGGCAGAGCAGGCCATGGCCACACTGAGACACCCATCAGTCGGAACCTGTACAGATAGAAAATTTAGCTAAGAAAGGGGAGCCACATACCTATTTGTACAAAACACAAAAGATAATAGCAAGCCTACAGCAAGTAAACTAATAAACGGTAATAGTACATGTTAATAACATATGGTACTTAGTTAATGCTATTTTTATCAAAAGAGCATAAAAGCCATCCCACAAAAAATCTCTTTTGCATTAAGGAGATTGAAAGGGGTTGGATACAGTCTTACAATACCTTACAATGTAAAACATATCTTTTCAGGGCATTTGGACATCATGCTTGTGTCAGCCGCAGCAATTACAACAAACCATACCTCCTAATCAAAAGAGAATCCAGGAGCGATATTGTTTTTTTGACAATGGTCCTGTGAATCTTTTTGCTTAACTCTTCTCTCTCCAGTCTCCTCCAGCAAGCAAAAGCAGTCACCTCTTGTCATACCACTCCTGCACCTTTTATCCCCTGTGTATACATCATCTGCAGTACATTACTCTACTCAGCCCCTCTGTATACAGCCCATTCCTGCATTACATCGCTTATCTCAGTTTCCTCTGTATACAAAGCCATTGTGTAAGTGCATCAATTCACTGAGTTCATGTATACAAAGCCCCTTTGTGTAGTGTGTTGCTTGTCCCAGCTGCTTCATATTCAACTCCATCCTGAGGTACATCACTCCTTTACTCCCCCTATACAAAGTCCTATGATGCAGTACATCGCCCCTCTCAGCCCCCTTGATACAGCCACAACCTAAAGTATATCACTCATCCCCAAAATACAGCCCCATTCTCCAGTGTATCACTCCTTTCAGCCTTTCTATATACAACCCTATCCTGCAGTACTTCATTCAGCACACCCCTCAATATAGCCTCTCTATACACAGGCTCATCCTGTAATACAACACATTGTTTAACTGCATTCACACCGCTGCTTTATGGTATGAGTTCTGCACTTTAATGAAGCAAGCTTATGCCAGCACAGGCAGCATGACGAAGATGTTATTTAGCTACCTGATATCCACTGCATTGTGCCAGACTTCAGTAGGCCACAGTCCAGACATAGGCTAAGGTTTTCCAGAGTAAGTGGTGGAGAAGGGAGCCAATTAGTGTTGAGCAAGTGTGCTTGGATATCCTGTTATTTGAGCATGCTCAGGTGTTATCCGAGTATCTCGGGCGTGCTCGTGTAATATGTTTGAGTCCCCATCGTTGCATGTTTTGTGGCTGTTAGACAGGATTGCTTAACAAACAGGCAACGTACAGTATGTGTGTGTGACGGATGCGTTTTGGCTGTCTAACAACCATGAATCATGCAGCCGCTGGGACTCAAACATATTACTTGATCATGCCCGAGATGCTCGGATAACACAAATAAAACGATATCTGAGCATGTTTGCTCATCACTAGAGCCAATGTCTCTTCTTTTCTGTCACAGTTGTTAAGCACAGATACCTTTAACATACTGCAGGTCGATGATGATGCTCCCGCCAGGGCCATGTGGTGCTCGGTACCGGGTCCGGTACTTAAAGGGACGTGTCACGGCGGCGGCGACCCGGTCCGTGGCCCTGGTCACCCATGTTAAAGGAAAGGTCTTTTTAAAGGGGTTTTTGAAAGAAAGTTTGTGACGCCACCTGTGGTATTCGGTCAGAGGTGACCAACGCTGCTAAAAGGGGTCCTCTGGGGTGATGTTATGGCAGCCAGATGGTATAATTTCCCACAAGTGAAGTAGATCCCCAGGACACCCGGTGAATAGATGGAAGATGGTGAGTGGTTCAGTAAAGAACGAAAGACGCAGTTGTACAGACTTTTTTACCTGGTTTACTGATGGTAGCAGACAGCCACAGCCCAGGGTACCAGATCACAGGTAGAGCCACAGTCCAGCCGGCTTGGAAGCGTGTTCAGGGTCCAGCTTTACAAGGTGGAGTTAAAAGCCTTCCTTCTAGTGCTGTGTTGTTGTAGTCCCTTACTGCCTATGGCGTCTTAGCAAGGTCCTCTCAGTTATCTCTGTCCTTTAATGAAATGGGACACAAACCCGTATGACAGCTGACTTGAGCCTTTTTACAAGGTCTCTATAATGACCCGGGCTCTATGTGCCACTGTGTCTCCTGGGTGTTAGGGTGGACAGGTTATGTGTAGTCTAGCTGTCCTACTGGTTTCTGCTGTGCTTCCTACAGTATGACACAACCTTGGTCTTCCGGTTACCAGTATCTGCACTCTGTCAGGGAGGTAGGCCAGTCGCAGCTATTCATCCTTGTTGTGACTCTCCTGTGCTTCGCTCTCTGGCACGTTCGCTAAAAGCTGTTATTCCTTCTGTATCTCACCATCTAGGAGCTACCGCACTTCAGGCTGTATGGCCCCTCCCTCGCCTTCTGCCTCAGACTGCTCCAGTCTCTATCCAGCACCAACTGTCTAAATCTTCCTAACTGCCTAGCAACTAACTCCTCCTCTTGACCAGAGAGCAGCTCGCCTTAAGTCGGGAGTAGAGCTCCCCCTTCAGACTCGGAGTCAGAACGGTGTTGTATGTGCTGATTATCTGACAAAAGGAATCCTCCATCGCTTCCAAGCATGACATCACTCTCCCCATGAGGAAAGCAATGCCACTGTGACAATCAGGACCTTGGGGCATCACACTCCCCCCGTTAAATCCAGCACTCCTGGACGGGGAAAAGAAAATAACAGTTACAGGTTATTAAAAGACATTCAAAATTTTTGTAAATGCATATAAACTGGGCAAACAGGTTGAATACATTTTAACTTTGGCTTCCCTTTATGGGAGGTAGTTAATGCTTGAACGTTACAGGAACATATTTACATTAATAACATTTTTTTTTACTTCTTGTTCTCAGGCAGGTCATCAGGCCTGCATCCTCCTGGACTGGAGGCCAGCTGGATCTTCTCCTTTGGGGGCACTTTGCATGGACTGCACAATTTTGGTTAAGAGCATAGTCCCGTATACTGTCCTGCACCCTCAGTTTACAGCCAAAGAATCTCATTTTTACTATTTCTGCAGTGTGAGTGTCAAAAGTATCTTTCAGTTTGGCTAATATTTGCTCCACAGTTTCTTTTTCAATATCCGGCCAGGATTTTACTTCTCTTTCTGCTGCACCAATCAATTGGCCAGTTAAGATGCTGACTTTCTGTTGTTCCAACAGGGGGTACATCTGAAATAAGCTGCAGAGTCTTTCTTTAAAGTCATTAAGGGTGTGGGACTCCCCTGAATATTGTGGCAACCAGGCAACTCCCGGTATATATGGCATGGATAATGGCATTATGGGAGCTGTTATTGTGGCAGGGCCCTGCCGGTTTGCAGGAGCTGAAGGCACTGCGGGGACTGGTGGCATTATGGGACCTGCGGCTACAACCACGGCTATTTCTACTCCCAGGTCCGACATTTCCATTCCCCCGTGCTAACCTTCAGTTTGGCTGACATTTCTCCTCCGGAGTCTGCAGCGCTTCCTCCTGTTTGCCGTTAGTCACTCTTTCCAGTCCTCCGTCCAGGAATTTGCAGTGTTTTTACTTGCGGTTCTCCTGCACGACGTCCTCACTTCAGGCTCCGCCGACAATGGCACACCCCTCTTTTCCTGCGCTGCTTGTGGCACTCTTCTGGCGGCTGTTGGTGGTTATTTGGAAAAAAAAGTGCATGCACCGTGCGACGCAGTTATGGTGGCAGTTATGGTGTGATGCAGTTATGGCGATGTTTTGATAGCAATGTTTTAGAAACCCATTAAAGTCTCTGGCATACAACTTAATAAAGTCTCTCTTTTAAGCACAGTCTCTTAGGCGCACAAGACCCATTTTCTGGGTCGGTCCATCCTGTTTGTGATGCCAAAATGAAATGCCTGCCAGGGCCGCGGGGTACTCGGTACCGGGTCTGATACTTAAAGGGACGTGTCACTGCCACCATCATGCCATTTTGCTCTCTACTTAAAGATAAAAAACAGGACCGGGGTATATCCACCTTGAAAAGGACACCGCGAGTGTCGGAACGTGTGGGCCCGTGTATCCCTTAGGCTGGACTGTGTGCTAGGGCTACCATCTGACTGTGTCAGGACTGAGTATTGACTGATTGTTATACCAACTCGTCATATGCAACCGGGTCTCAAGTCCTGACCTGTCAGGGGCACGCTGGGACCTTAGCCTATTGGTACCATATTTCATACAACCACCACCTTGTAGGACTAAATGTGTTATTGTACACATTCTTATTATAATACCATCAGGTTAGAGTTAGGGCATCTGAGTGACTCTTTGTCCATCTATACATATTTTGTTGTCAGACATCATTTACAGCAGGTCTCCACTCTCTATTATTTCTTCAGTCCTCAGTTGTGTTGGTTTTGTCATTCATATTGATGCCATTTTTTGCCTAGGGGTACTAATGAGTATTATACTCCTCATTTTGGATCCGTTTTTGTGTGAACTATCCCAAAGGGATTTTTAATTGTTTTTATATGTGTGTATTTCCGGTTCTGTAATAAAGCTTTGTATTTTTTACTCTAATCTTTTGGTGATCCCTGCTTTGTGCATGTACTCTTTTCTTGTTTGCTCATCAGAGTTGGTTAATCCCTGTTTAAGCACTTATTGGAATATTATTACAGTCTTAGTTGATGGTGCCCGCTCACACGTGTGTTTCATACAAGCGATTGGATGATCGCAGCTTCTGGTCTCCCATGGAGGCTATTGAAGCAAGTGAAAAGTAAAAAAATGTTTTTAGAAATACTAAAAAAATATAAAAGTTTCCCCCATAAAACAATAATAAACCCCCCCCACATTTTTGGTATCGCCGCGTTCAGAATCGACCGATTTATCAATATATAAAAATAATTAATTTGAGTGCACTTTTTTAAATTGATATGCAATTTTTTTGCAATTTATTTTTCCGTTTTCCAATACACTATATGGCAATACCATTGGTGTTGTTCAAATGTACAACTCATCCCTCAAAATACAAGCCCTCACATGGTTATATTAATGAAAAAATAAAAAAGTTATGGCTCTTGGAAGAAGGGGAGCAAAAAAAAAAGAAACTCAAAATGGAAAAACCCAAGGTAGAGAGGGGGTTAAACAAAAGAAAACAGAATTTAAGAAGGGGTTGTCCAAATAGCGAAACCCTTACTCTTTAAGGCTACGTTCACATTAGCGTTACGCTAATGTGCGTCGCTGTTGCGTCGGCGACGCAGCGGCGACGCGCCCCTATGTTTAACATAGGGGACGCGTGCGTTGTTTTGGTGGCGTTTTTCGCCACGTGCGTCGTTTCCGATAGCGTCGGACGCAAGAAAACGCTACATGTAGCATTTTCTGTGCGTCCGATTTTCGTCAAAAACGACGCACGCGTCGCAAAACGCGCACATTTTTGCGCGCGTTTGCGCGCGTTTTTCCGTGCGTCGCCGCTGCGTCGCCGACGCAACGGCGACGCGACGCTAATGTGAACGTAGACTTACATTGAAATTGCAACAATCACACAATCATTAGACATGCATTTTTTATGATATCCAATAGATGAAAAATTGAAACAAATTTTTCAAAACATCTAAATATTTTCAACATCAACATCAAGAGCAAAAATGCATGCACTTACATAAATTAGCATGCTATCAACGAAGAAGCCCTTCTTTATTGCTTTCATTGCCATCTTTCTCAACATTATTATAGTCTTTGAGAGAGGTGGCGTGAGATCAAAGGAACGCTTATAGCTAGACATCTGTCTGGCCCCTAGCCCAATGTTATGGAAACACCCTGTAATAGTATGTGTAGGCACTGTTTGATGCCCTAGCAGTGGCGTATCTAGGGGGGCAGCCGGGGCATGTGCCCTGGGCGCAGCCGGCAGGGGGGCGGTCGGGCCGCCTAAAGCGGCAGTCGGCAGTGTCTCTCTCGGCGGCTGCATTCTGCCGCCCCCCGCACTGGGAGTCAGCTGTTCTCTGTGCCGACTGTCAAGCTGACAGCCGACACAGAGAAGCTGCAGCGTCGGCTCGCAACAGTCATCTGCGGTAGCTAACATAGTTCTGTAGCTATGCTGGATCAAAAATATATACATCCTTGTCCCTTTAAGGCATTCAGTGAGTCAGCAGACAGCTAGAGTTTTGTACCTCAGCAGCTGCCGTCCAGGAGTGATTTGGAGGTCGGGTGGCAGAGGTTACAGCTGCACCAAGTGTGTGTGTGCTCAGCGCCGGCTCTGTCCTTCCAGCAGCGTGGTCCACCTCCAGACCGAGCACAGAGGAAGACATGCTGAGCAAGACGGAGGAGCCCGGCGTGCAGAGCCCCCGGCCCCCGCACACTGCCCGGTCAAGAGGCCCTGCTGCGGTATGGGAGCGTCCTGCTGTAGTGTGAGCGGTGGCTGACAGGGGACAGTCCGCTCTACGGCCCCGGGTTATTGCATGCAGATCGGCGGTGCCCCCGCTGAGCTGCTGCTGACAGTGCCGGCCTTTGGGGTGCCCCCACTGTGCTGCTGCTGACAGTGCCAACCTTTGGGGTGCCCACGCTGTGCTGCTAATGGCAGTGCTGACCTTTGGGGTGCCCCCGCTGTGCTGCTGCTGACAGTGCCGGCCTTTGGGGTGCCCCCGCTGTGCTGCTGCTGACAGTGCCGACCTTTGGGGTGCCCCCGCTGTGCTGCTGCTGACAGTGCCGACCTTTGGGGTGCCCACGCTGTGCTGCTGCTGGCAGTGCCGGCCTTTGGGGTGCCCACGCTGTGCTGCTGCTGGCAGTGCCGGCCTTTGGGGTAACCCCTGTTATGGACCTGGTGGTTAGGAGCACCCGGAACGACCTGATGGTTAAACTCACACAGGACAAGCTCTGGGAAGTGGGAACTCTGCTGACCGCAACCCCTAATCCTAACACACAACTAGAAATAGCCGTGGAGCGTACCTAACTCGGCCTAGACGCCTCTTCACAGCCTAAGAGCTAACTAGCCCTAGAGATAGAAAATAAAGCCTACCTTGCCTCAGAGAAATTCCCTAAAGGAAAAGGCAGCCCCCCACATATAATGACTGTGAGTTAAGATGAAGTCACAAACACAGAAATGAAACAAGTTTCAGCAAAGGGAGGCCAGACTTACTAAACAGACTGAGGATAGGAAAGGTATCTTTGCAGTCAGCACAAAAAACTACAAAAAGACCACGCAGAGTGTGCAAAAAGACCTCCGCACCGACTCACAGTGCGAAGGTGCCACTCTGCATCCCAGAGCTTCCAGCTAGCAAGGCAAAATCATGATAGCAAGCTGGACAAGAAAACAAAGAACAAATAATTAACTAGCAGGGACTTAGCTTCTGCTGGAGTAGACAGGTCACCAGAAAGATCCAAGAGCGAACTGAACCAGTACAAGAACATTGACAGCTGGCATGGAGTAACGATCTGAGTGGAGTTAAATAGAGCAGCCAGCCAAAGAATAAACTCCGTCACCTGTGGAAGGAACCTCAGAAGCAGCAGCTCCACTCACAGCCACCAGAGGGAGTCCATGGACAGAATTCGCCGAAGTACCATTCATGACCACAGGAGGGAGTTCGATCACAGAATTCACAACAGTACCCCCCCTTGAGGAGGGGTCACCGAACCCTCACCAGAGCCCCCAGGCCGATCAGGACGAGCCAAATGAAAGGCACGAACTAGATTGGCAGCATGAACATCAGAGGCAAAAACCCAGGAATTATCTTCCTGACCATAACCCTTCCACTTGACCAGGTACTGGAGTTTCCGTCTCGAAATACGAGAATCCAAAATCTTCTCCACCACATACTCCAACTCCCCCTTGATCAACACCGGGGCAGGAGGATCAATGGGGGGAACCATAGGCGCCACGTATCTCCGCAATAATGACCTATGGAACACATTATGGATGGCAAAAGAAGCTGGAAGGGCCAAACGAAATGACACAGGATTGAGAACTTCCGAAATCTTATACGGACCAAAGAAACGAGGCTTAAACTTAGGAGAGGAAACCTTCATAGGAACATAACGAGACGACAACCAAACCAAATCCCCAACACGAAGTCGGGGACCAACACAGCGCCGGCGGTTAGCGAAACGTTGAGCCTTCTCCTGGGACAATGTCAAATTGTCCACCACATGAGTCCAAATCTGCTGCAACCTGTCCACCATAGTATCCACACCAGGACAGTCCGAAGGCTCAACCTGCCCTGAAGAGAAACGAGGATGGAAACCAGAATTACAGAAAAAAGGTGAAACCAAAGTAGCCGAGCTGGCCCTATTATTAAGGGCGAACTCAGCCAAAGGCAAGAAGGACACCCAATCATCCTGATCAGCAGAAACAAAGCATCTCAGATATGTTTCCAAAGTCTGATTAGTTCGTTCGGTTTGGCCATTTGTCTGAGGATGGAAAGCCGAAGAAAACGACAAATCAATGCCCATCTTAGCACAAAAGGACCGCCAAAACCTCGAAACAAACTGGGAACCTCTGTCCGAGACGATGTTCTCCGGAATGCCATGTAAACGAACCACATGCTGGAAAAACAATGGCACCAAATCAGAGGAGGAAGGCAATTTAGACAAGGGTACCAAATGGACCATCTTAGAGAAGCGATCACAAACCACCCAAATGACCGACATCCTTTGAGAGACAGGGAGATCTGAAATAAAATCCATGGAAATATGCGTCCAGGGCCTCTTCGGGACCGGCAAGGGCAAAAGCAACCCACTGGCACGAGAACAGCAGGGCTTAGCCCGAGCACAAGTCCCACAGGACTGCACCAAAAGGATCTAGCCACCAAATCTCTGGTTCCAAAGATTCCAGGATGACCAGCCAACACCGAACAATGAACCTCAGAGATAACTCTACTAGTCCATCTATCAGGGACAAACAGTTTCTCCACTGGACAACGGTCAGGTCTATCAGCCTGAAACTTCTGCAGCACCCGCCGCAAATCAGGGGAGATGGCAGACAAAATCACCCCCTCTTTGAGAATACCCGCCGGCTCAGGAACACCCGGAGAGTCAGGCACAAAAGTCCTTGACAGGGCATCAGCCTTCACATTCTTAGACTCCGGAAGGTAAGAAACCACAAAATTAAAACGGGAGAAAAACAGCCACCATCGAGCCTGTCTAGGATTCAACCGTTTGGCAGACTCGAGATAAGTCAAATTCTTGTGATCCGCCAAGACCACCACGCGATGCTTGGCTCCTTCAAGCCAATGTCGCCACTCCTCGAATGCCCACTTCATGGCCAACAACTCTCGATTGCCAACATCATAATTGCGCTCAGCAGGCGAGAATTTTCTAGAAAAGAGGGCACATGGTTTCATCACCGAGCCATCAGAACTTCTTTGCGACAAAACAGCCCCTGCTCCAATCTCAGAAGCATCAACCTCGACCTGAAACGGGAGTGAAACATCTGGCTGGCACAACACAGGGGCAGAAGAAAAACGACGCTTCAACTCCTGAAAAGCCTCTACAGCCGCAGAGGACCAATTGACTACATCAGCACCTTTCTTGGTCAAATCAGTCAACGGTTTAGCAACACTAGAAAAATTAGCGATGAAGCGACGGTTAAAATTAGCAAAGCCCAGGAACTTCTGCAGGCTCTTCACAGATGTCGGCTGAGTCCAATCATAAATGGCCTGAACTTTAACAGGGTCCATCTCGATAGTAGAAGGGGAAAAAATGAAACCCAAAAATGAAACCTTCTGAACTCCAAAGAGACATTTCGACCCCTTCACAAACAAGGAATTCGCACGAAGGACCTGGAACACCATTCTGACCTGCTTCACATGAGACTCCCAATCATCCGAAAAGACCAAAATATCATCCAAATATACAATCATGAATCTATCCAGGTACTCTCGGAAGATGTCATGCATAAAGGACTGAAACACAGATGGAGCATTAGAAAGCCCGAATGGCATAACCAGGTACTCAAAATGGCCCTCGGGCGCATTAAATGCTGTTTTCCATTCATCGCCCTGTTTAATTCGCACAAGATTATACGCCCCTCGAAGATCTATCTTGGTGAACCAACTAGCCCCCTTAATCCGAGCAAACAAATCAGACAGCAGTGGCAAAGGGTACTGAAATTTGACTGTGATCTTATTAAGAAGGCGGTAATCAATACAAGGTCTCAAAGAGCCATCCTTCTTGGCCACAAAAAAGAACCCTGCTCCCAATGGTGATGACGACGGGCGGATATGACCTTTCTCCAAGGATTCCTTTATATAAATCCGCATAGCGGCGTGCTCTGGCACAGATAAATTAAACAGTCGGCCCTTAGGAAACTTACTACCAGGAATCAAATTAATAACACAATCGTAATCCCTATGAGGAGGTAGGGCACCGGATTTGGGCTCTTCAAATACATCCCGGTAATCTGACAAAAACTCAGGGACTTCAGAAGGAGTGGAAGATGAAATTGACAGCAATGGAACATCACCATGAACCCCCTGACAACCCCAGCCGGACACAGACATAGATTTCCAATCCAATACTGGATTATGGACCTGTAGCCATGGCAACCCCAAAACGACCACATCATGCAGATTATGCAACACCAAAAAGCGAATATCCTCCTGATGTGCAGGAGCCATACACATGGTCAATTGAGTCCAGTACTGAGGCTTATTCTTGGCCAAAGGCGTAGCATCAATTCCTCTCAATGGAATAGGATGCTGCAAGGGCTCCAAGAAAAAACCACAGCGCCTGGCAAACTCCAAGTCCATCAAATTCAGGGCAGCGCCTGAATCCACAAATGCCATAACAGAATAGGACGACAGAGAGCAAATCAGAGTAACGGACAAAAGAAATTTAGACTGTACCGTACCAATGGTGGCAGACCTAACGAACCGCTTAGTGCGCTTAGGACAATCGGAGATAGCATGAGTGGAATCACCACAGTAAAAACACAGCCCATTTCGACGTCTGAGTTCTTGCCGTTCAGCTCTGGTCAAAGTCCTATCACACTGCATAGGCTCAGGCCTATGCTCAGAGAATACCGCCAAATGGTGCATAGCTTTGCGCTCACGCAAGCGCCGATCGATCTGAATGGCCAAGGACATAGACTCATTCAGACCAGCAGGCGTGGGAAATCCCACCATGACATCTTTAAGGGCTTCAGAAAGACCCTTTCTGAAAATTGCCGCCAGGGCACACTCATTCCACTGAGTAAGCACAGACCACTTTCTAAACTTCTGACAGTACACCTCCGCCTCATCCTGACCCTGACACAAAGCCAGCAAGATTTTCTCTGCCTGATCCACTGAATTAGGTTCATCATAAAGCAATCCAAGCACCAGAAAAAACGCATCTACATCACGCAATGCAGGATCTCCTGATGCAAGGGAAAATGCCCAGTCTTGGGGGTCACCACGCAACAAAGAAA